>NC_061862.1:136836174-137148837 GCF_907164915.1 Impatiens glandulifera | reverse complement strand
TGAAAACTTTAAATTTAGGAAAAAGTTTAATCTTTCTACTAGTTTTTATTTTATTCATGAAAGTTATAAAAAGACTAAATATAAAAGAGTTAAGTGTGTACCACTTAACATCGGTCTTCACTCACCTAGACTCTACCAATCGATTTTACAAGTTAATCTATATATTTTTTAAAAATATTATGAAACAATTTCTTTTAAACTTTTAGCTTTCGATTTTTCATTTTTACTTTTTAGATATTTTTAATTTATACTCTAATTTATAATATTAAAATAATTATTTTAATTCATTTTTAATAAATAAAATTAGAATAATTAATCCATAGTCAAAAATTAATTAAAACAATTAATTAAGATTAATTATTATGATAATTAATTAAGCGTAAAATCCAAAACAAAATAAATAAATAATATTATTTAGGATAAATTTTATACTCATTTTATCTTAAATAATTTCAGAAAAAATATAGACAAAATTAAATCATTTAGAATGAAATGTGGTACCCATTTATCTCCAAATATGATATATTTCACACTAAAATATACAAATATAAATAAAATAAAATGATAAATATTTTCCATAATTATTTTAATATTTAATGTATTTGAAGAGTTTAAAATTAAAGCCAAAATGGTGAAAGGAAAATCAATTTCAAACAAATTCTTAAAGTTTTAAAATAAAAATAAAATCATAATCGGGTGTAGTCGAAATTGGAAGATAAAGTTATAGCTGCGACCAAAGCCATTGGATGAGCATCAGATCTTCATTTGATGCTTCAGGGGCGCCCGCGTAGCCCTATGCAGCTGAAGACGTGCACGACCGAGAAGTAGGTGATCGGTTAATGCCCGTTAGTAGAATCGCTAACGGAACGCGCGAACGCCAACGACGTTAGACAGTCTGTTGAGGAAACGCCTGAATACATTTTGAACAATGTCGTTTTGAGCGCCACCATCGTCTTTATCACGACGCCGGAGAGATAAAGGATGAAATCACCTCCTTTGATTTTTCAAATTTAGATCATCCTCCATAGTCCACTTTTATGTCTGATTCAAAATGTAGAATGATCACCCTACGCCAATGATCATTTCCCCTACAAATATAGACACAATCAATACCTATATCTTCAAGTGAGATTAAGAACAACCAAAATACCATTAATGACTTTTGGTTGATTCGATCCACTTGAATTCTCTACCGACTTAGGGATGATATAAATAACCTCCCTCAACACTTCCGAAGCAAGAGATAACATCTCAAACTCTGATTCAAAATTTTTATAAAAATTTACCATTAAAGCTCAAAGCTTCTAATTTTTCAAAAATTTTATAAAAAAGCTTGGATCCAGGCATCTCAAAAGCTTCTCTAAGGTCTAAGGAGTATTATCCAATCCTTGGTAAGCTTTGAAGCATCCTTTAATTCATACTTCCTGTTTAAAATTGAAATTTTTATATTTCAGATTTTATATACTTATAATGTCTAGTTTTTGAATTTGATGATTGGAAATTAATCTTATGATCAATTATGAGCTTTATATGAAAGCTAAAACCAATTAATCGATCTTAAATGAAAAACCTAAATTTGAATTTTGTAAAATTAAAAAACGGGTTTGTTGTTCTTGGGCTAATCCTCTTGGATCACAACCTAGAAAACATCCTAACATGATTGTAATCATGTTGGGAAACTATTTGAATCATGTTTGATTAATCCCGATCATGTTTGATCAAAATCAAAATTTTCAAATTAATTAAAAATTTTGGGTTTTTAAATTGGTTCAAACAAGCAACCGGTTTTCTTGTTTTGGTACGAATCAAATATATGTAGTATAAGGAAGTTATTGGATAATTCCTTACACTTTAAAACATCTTTAAAATTAAATACCGAGTTTTTTATCACATATTATTTTCAACAAAATTGATCATCTTCCAAGTCGATTGATACCTTGAGATGATAATCAACATCTTTCTGAAAGCTTGGTGAGGTACCAAGCTATTGGATCAAAGAATCCAAGCTTAAAACAAAAATACAAAACCTGCACTTCATGTTCTTGAGCCGAACATCTTCAGTCCGGACCGAGACCTAGGATCGAGAAATTCAAACATATGACCGAGAACTAGGACAGATAAATTCAACAGGACCAACCGATGTTCTTGAGCTAGAACCGAGAGATCCGACTAGTGTTATACACATAGGACCGAGAGGTTCGACCGATAATTTAAATCTAGGACCAAGAGGTCTAAACCTAGGACTAAAAGGTCTAACCATAGGACCGATGAATTTTGATTTAGGACCGAGAATTCTGAAATCTATGACTGTGGGACTTAGCCCCGAGCTAGCCCAGAATCGAGTAACTTAGTCCCGATCTAGCCCAAGATCGAGGGACTTAGCCCAGATTTAGCCTAGGATCGTTGGGTTTATATACCCAGACCGAGGATCTTAGCCAAGGAACGAGAGTCCTTAGCACCTCGAGCAAAACCGAGGATTTTTAGACCCTAACTTATAGAAATGGACCCAAGGCCTAGGACTTCAGTCCTAAGGCCTGTTTGGTTCAACTTTTCAAAACCCAAAATTATATTTGTAATTTTGGAACCCCAATCCATTTTCTAAAAATCTAGAAGGATTTGAAAATGATTTCAAAATAATTTTGGGATATCTCCACAAAAAAAATATTTTGATTAAGGCGTGTTTAGTATTTATTCTAAACCATAACACCCTTAAAATGATTGATGTTCTTCATGTATACCTTTCCCTAGTCATCATTAGCAACATGTACTAGTATTTAAATATTGTTGTTTCAATATTTGAAAAATGCTAAAGCCTAGAAGCATGACTAGGATCGGAAAAATAATCGATTAAAACTCAAACGTTATACAACCGATATTCAAAAGCCAAGTTTATAAGTAGAGACCGTTTTTAAAATAAGTATAGAGGATGGAGCGTCAAATCCATTTTCCAAGTATCTCCAAACTTCGAACCAAAACAAAACTCTAGTGAAAAATATGTTTGTACACCTACACCATTTTATTGATTTTTCTAAAATCAATTGGTGACTATGTCTTCAAATAAATAATCTTTTCCTAAATTGATTATGTTCAATTAATTTAAATCTAGATTTCTTTAAAATCAAATCGTCATTTGCTTACCACAAATCCCCAAATTATTAAAATTTGAATAAAATTAATTATTTTTATAATTAATTTTAAAAGGCTGCCAAATGTTATCAAAATCTTTCAAAATAATATTTTATTTTTAAACGATATCGGTTATGCAAATCAATGTTGAAACCATCGAACCTCGAGCAACTCCGAGCCCACACAACGCTTTTTCACTATCAGTCTTGGATCTTTGCCTTTTAAGAGAATATATTAACAAAATTCATTTCCCTTTATTTTTCTAAAGTGGCCTTCACAACTAATTAAAATTAGTTGGTAGTCTTATGACCTTATTTATGGATAAACAACTCATATTTTTGGATAAAAGGAACCTTTTTTGTTTCCCCGATCTTTATCTTTGTTTATCTCTTTTTGTTTCGAGATAGGATTATACTTTGATCATTTCTAATGAATTAGGACGTTTCCGGATGAAAAACGTATTTGGGGCTAGGCTTTGAATATATCTTCCTGTCTTTTGTGATGATTTTGATTTCATCAAGGAATAAGATTTCTTTTTCCTTAATTCTCAAGATATCAGCTATAAACTCAATCTCGTGTATAAACGATTATCCACAATTATAACTCTCAAAGAAGATGGTCAAAAATTGACGTTCTAACAAAAGTATGTAATTTATTTTTGGTTTCTCGGCCTCGAACCACATTTCTTGAACGTTCACTCATCCTTAAACATTTTGGAGAGGTCATCGACTTTCTGCTTTGGGTTTTGGTTTGCCATTTCTTTTTTTATTTTTTCGACTTGCGGGTATATATGGTAGATTCGGTACACACCTGCCCTTGCTATAGCAATCATGACTAGAGTCTAAGTGGGAAATGGATAGTGATTTCAATACCTCAACCACTTGAGCCGTTTTTCTCGTTCCTAGGGTGTATCTGGTAGAATCGTATATTCTACTCTTACAACAACAATCAAGACAAGAGTTTGAGTGATCACTAATGGTGATTTCAATACCTCAACCAGCACAAGATTATTTTTCAATTTTTTGAGTTTTTGGGGTTTATTCTAATTCTCTTTTTGACATTTTTATTTAATTGTTTTTTGTTCCCAAAGCGTAGAGTTTCAAACCTCTCCTCTTAAATAAAAGTAGGGGTGAGTGTCCTTTCTCAATTTGGGGCTCTAGGCCTTGCTTTTATAAGGTTTATTCATGTTATTTTACTCAAGAAACCTTCTATGGAGAGCTACTCTTAGGATAATCGTCTATAAACGAGAAAGAGTTTCTAACTGATATCTTTTAAATTAGGGGAGATTGTAAAATTTTCAGTTTAGATTCAAAGGATATCACATTAGAAGGAAGTGATGCACTTTGCTTTTGCCCCTACTTGTTTCCTAAAATCCGAGACATCAACTTTTGTTTGGATCAAGGTTTTCTTCCTTTCTTAAAAGGTTTTCCCTTTCTTTTGAGGAAGGGACTGGGGGGGTTTTATTTTATATGAATGAGTGAGATAGGGCCTGCAAACATGCATTTTGCCTACGTATCTTCTCGATTTATTTTTCTGCAAAAATAGAATCAGGTCTCCGTAGTTCGGACTAAAGTCCTTTGTCCATGTTACAAGTTATAGAAAATTTGGGATTGGATTTTGTTGAGATAAACTTCTTGTAAGGTTGAGCTTTAGACCGTACTGCGTGTAGCTTGATATTATACAAAATATCTTTTAAGCGCGTCGAGATTACATGGTGTAATAAAATCTTCGCCATCTATTGTAGATTGACGAACAACTCCTTCAATGGAGGATTTTATTGAGTAGGAATGGTCCTTCCTATGGGTGTCCAAACTTTCCTTTGGGGTCTAGGTCTAGGATTTCCCAAATTTATTTTAGAACCAGATCACCTTCTTGTAGGTCTCTAGGTTTGACATTTCTATTGAAGGTGCCAGACATACGTTTTTGGTAGGTTTGGGTCTTGAACAAAGTATTTAACCTTTTCTCCTCCATTAACGTTAGTTGTTCATATCGAGATTTACGCTAGTCTTCTTTGTAGACGTGGCTCTCTAAGAGTATTCTTAGGGTTGGGATATCGATTTTTTTGGGTTGTACGACGTCAATCGTCACTTTATTAGTTGTGAGCATGTTGACTTGATGATCTGGTAGTAGATTATTCATTACCTCAGTCTTGACGATTTCGTTTTAATCATTCATGTCTTGGATGAGGTGTTTGAGGGTACTACAAAGGTCAGTAGCATGGCCCTTGACTTGATGATAGTCACACTAAACGTTGTTGTATTTCCCCAAGACTAGTTTGTTTTCTCTTGAGCAGAGTGGTTTGATTCAATTCTTATCCTGAAGAATCTTCATGACCTCGCTGAGAGGCATCCCTAGGTCATCAAAGGTTCTAGGGGTCTAGGCTCCCTTAGAGGCGTGGGTTTGGTAGGGGTTGTGGTCCCTACCTTAGCCTACATGGGCTCTCCTTTTAAGGCGATTGTGGTTGCCAAACAAGAGTTACCTGGTGTACTTCAGTCTTTTCCTTTTTAAAAAAAGCGATTTAGGAATGGAGGGGAAGCTTTGAGCATTTTTCCCTCTTCCTTTCTTTCTCAATAGCATCATCGAGGTTAATGATGGTTTTCAACAATTTTCTCATGGTTTGGAAAGTTTAGACGACGAATTCAATATTGGTAGATAAATTTGACCGGTCAATAAGAACTTAACAAAACAAACTCATTGTGCAGGAACAATCAAGAACTCCAACCGGTCAAGAAATCAAGCGGCTAGAAGAAGCAAATGACATATCTAAAACCTGAAGCTATCCGGTTGAACTGAACAACTGGTAAACATAATCAGTTGAAGTGAAGCATACAATCTAAATCCAACGAGAAGACTATTTAGAGAAAGAAGTCAAGGATATCAAATTGAGAACAATTTACAAATTGGTGCAAACAAACACTTTGAGTATATGCAGAAGATTACATCAAAAGATCAGACTGTGATATTGCCATATTCATACAAGTCTGACGATACGCTGCAGGCTGCAGAAGATTGCCTGAAGAAAAGTTACCATTTTGGTATAAGTCAAAGGAGCAACTTCCCAAGTGCAGGCAACTGTCCAACCGACAGTTGTTATAATCAAGCAAAGACAATGAAGCTGGTCTGATTCATGTCTTGGAAACCAAAAACCGCATTTAATGCTATGCTGATCCTCTGCTCAACCAATCAGATTCAAGAATTGCCCTGAAGGTATCCGTTGAAGAAATGTGACCGTTGACACATTTCACCTATAAAAGGAGAAGCTGAAGAAGCTGAAGAAGTAGGAGAACAAGCAAGAGGTGTGAGCGAACAAGTTACGAAGTTAAAAAGTGATCAAAATCCCTTATCTCTCTAAAAAAATTCAAAGCTTAAGTGTGCATTTGTGAAGTGTATTTCAATTTTTGTGAGAGTTGTAAGAGTGATTATCGAGTAGTAAATAAGACTCGATCGTGTATTGTGTGTGAGTATTCCTTAGTGAATATCATTCTCGTTGTTTGAGAAGAAGGGGTGACGTAGGAGTTTTATCTCCGAACATCCATAAAAACCTGTGTCTTGTGCTCTATTTCCTGCAGGCTCCATATCTGAACCGACTCATATCATCATAACCGCCTCACTAATCTTCAAACCGATATTCTCCTAATCTTGTCTCTATCCATCTTGTGTGTGTTGCTTCAATCTGAAACAAACCACTTCTGCACTTGAACTCGGTTCAAGGGTTTGTGACAGCTTGTGTAGTATTGAAACCGATGTTAATTCTTAACCGTATTAGCGCCAACCGTTGAGTGTTGTCGGAGATTATCCTTTAGTCTGACCCCGGTCCACTATCGACGATCTAGATCCAAACAAATATAATATTATCCGTTAACGTTTTACAAGATCATATCGATCTACCGTTGTTCGCTCGGGAGGGAATGGATTTTCTTGACAATGACTTTCCATCTTTCGATGAATACAGAGAATTTCTTGTTTTTTCCTTGTTTGACATTCTTCAACCTATTCTCTGACATTTCTTGTTTGACTTTTCGGGATTATTTGAAAATGGATTAGGGTTCGAAAATTACAAAAATAATTTTGGATTTTGAAAAGTAGAACCAAACAAGCCTTAGGACCAGAGTCCTAGGGCTTGGTCCTTTTTTACTGGTTTGGGACTGAATGGGCTTGGTCTAGACCAACGGTGCTCTAAATCGGGTTCTAGATACTCGGTCAAGGGACTAGAGTGTTTGATCATGGGTTTTGGGAGGCTCGGTCCTGAGTTCGGATTGTTCGGTCCTAGATCTGGGAGTCTCGGTCCCAGATCTAGATTCTTAAAAGTCTCGGTCTCAGATCAGACCTCTCAGTCCTATGTGACAACCTTCGGTCAGATTTATCAGTCCTTGCTCAAGAACATCGGTTCTAGGGTTCGGTCCTAACTCAAGAACACTAGTCCTAGGGCTCGGTCCTAACTTAAGAACATCAGTCATTGGTCTCGGTCATAGTCTTCGTTTAGGATCGAGGATCATCGGTCCTGTTTCTCGGTCCTCGATCTTATAGAACTCGGTTTAAGAGGACCGAGTGTTATTCATTTGGTATGAAGATTGCAGGTTTGTATCTTTTCATAACAATCATGAAACAACTCATATGGGTGTAGGGATCATAATCCCTAATTTTAAACCCGATCATTTGAGCTCTAAGACAATCGATTTCTTAATCCGATTTCTATGGAAAGATTTGAGAATTTTTAATTTAGGCAATCTCATACACAGCCAAAATAAGAACATCAAACAAGCTTGTAACAACTTTTAATACTGAAATTCAAACTTTTTATTTCAAAAAATTTATGTTAGAAAAATTAAGTAAGTTAATTTTAAACGGCCAGAGAACTAAATTAATCTCAATCTTCATGTGTAGGAACAGATCAAGCCGTATAAACCGGCTGGAGACCGCATAAACCACTGGAGAATATACCAAAGTAATCCGGCTCCAGATGATCAAGTCATGATCAAGAGGAACCGGCTTCAACATCTCAACCAGACCGGCTAGCAAGAAGGTTCTTAATCCCATCCGGACCATATTACGAGAAGATCAACCGGAAACTTCGAAATACAAGATGACGTAATATGACGAAATAGATGCTTCTTGGGAAATGCAAGAAGATAAGATCCGGATCAGAAGCATGCGATAAAAACAATGATGATCTTCTTATTCGAAGATCTGAATCAGACAGTCGGAATGTGCATGTGTGACATGTGTCCAAAACTGCAAGTCGGTTACGTCATCAATACTTGACCGGTGTATGCATGCTTGCCAAGTGTCAGAAAGATAAACGTGCACGCAACATCTCTGAACCGGCGTGGCCTTAAACTGACCAATCCTACGGAGAGAGAAGAAAATGACCGTTGTCATCTTTTCACAATAAAAGGAAGCTGGATCATTTCAAGGAAGGCTCTCGCGCAAACACGAAAATATGCGTGAGATCATTTGACGGTTCGAAAAATATTAAGAAAGAGAAAGAAATCTCACGCGCAATTCAAAATAATTGTTTTATTTACCGAAAGCAGTGTTGTTATAGTGTGTTATTTGTATTACATCAAGAGTGAAGTGGTGTAACCGGCGAGTAGCGAGTTAGGCTCTTCCGGAAGTTGTGAGTGTTGTAACATTTAAAGTTAGTGGAGATCCTTCTCATAATCTGATAAGAAGGGGTGACGTAGGAGGGTTTGCTCCGAACATCCATAAAAAATCTTGTCTTGTGTCTTTTTTTTATTTCCTACTTACCCACTCTAAAACCGAACTATCACTAACCGAAACATAATCCTTAATCAAAACCGGTCTATTCATATTCCTTAATCGATCCATTATAAACATCATCCAAACTGTTGTGTGTTGCTTCAAACTGAAATAGACATTTCCGCCCTTGAACCCGGTTCAAGAGTCTGTGACAGTTTGCGTAGTGTTGAGACCGGTCGTAGTCTCTAACCGGACTATCACCAATCAGAGTGTGTGTTGTGTTGTAAGCGTTCACCCTTAAGAAACTGGAACCCCGGTCCTCCAAGGGCGATCCCGATCCTAACATTTTAGTTCGATCAAACATGATCGAGATGTATGTAATATGATTTGAAAATCATCCTAACGTGTTCTCAAACATGTTAGGCAACTATTTGAATTAAAATTCAAGCTTAAATGATCAAGAACACGAAATTCAAAATTTTTAGATTTTCAAATTAAATTTGGGTTATTTTTATTGAGGTTGAATTGATGAAATCTCTTTTCACAAAAAGCTTAGAAATCAATTAAGGATTGATTACAACTATAGAAAAAACACAATTGAGCGATCAACCCGATCGAACTTGGAAAAATTCAATTTTGAATCACAATTTGAATTACAGTTGGTCTAGAAGTTTACTAATGATTGGAGAACACTCCAATGATCTATATGAAGCTTTCCCAAGCCCTAAATAGAAGCCTAGATCGTCGGAACAATTTCTTATAAAAGATAGACGCCGGAGTTTTTTAAAATTCTTCAAGCAAGCTATAATTTATGGATTATGTTCGATGGATTGGAAGACACCTAAGGAGTATTTATACTAAGCTAGGTCACTTATTAAACTCGAAATCGTATTGAATTTGGCTTTTGAAATTCTTCTTCAGTTCTGTTTTGTCTTCAGAAGCATAGTTTTAGTGTAGGTTTTGACATCTAGTCCTAGGGGTATTGAAGGTTAGGGAGAGACGTGCACGTTAGTGGAAAATAGAGGGATAAGGTTGAGTAATGGTGGAGATAATGTTTCTGGAAGGTCGTCGGCGTCGAAAACGTTTCTCCGGCCTCGCTAATAAGATGAACAAAATAACGTCGTTTTGTTTAAATAAAATGCGTTGTTGCGTTTCATTAGTTGTTGGAGCGTCTATGCTAATGAGGTTAGTGTCCCGTGAACTGATTTGGTGTCGACCCGGGCTTTCTTCCTTGGTTACTACCGGATGCATGGCTCTTTCTCGGGCGCTGGATGAAAATCCAGCTCTGATCCAATGGATATAAATTCCAATATAGCCGATTCCCTTATTTTCGGCCACACTAGAATATCACTTTTATTTTTAATATAAGTGTTATTTGAAATTGAATTTTAACCATTTCTTGCGTTTTTCTTTACCAAATTAATACACAAAAATATTTTTTGCAACATAATAAAAATTATATTTATTTATTTTATATTTGAGTATTTTTAAGTATTTTAGGGTTATTTATTTAATTGTTTTAAGCCATAAATTATACATAATTTATGTTTAAAATCATAATTAAATTAGTTTAA
This sequence comes from Impatiens glandulifera, assembly GCF_907164915.1. Lineage (NCBI taxonomy): Eukaryota > Viridiplantae > Streptophyta > Magnoliopsida > Ericales > Balsaminaceae > Impatiens > Impatiens glandulifera. The sequence goes on along the minus strand of NC_061862.1, from coordinate 137,138,437 downwards.
CCCTTTTTGAGTTTAATTTGGGTAAAATAAATAAAATATTTTAACCCCACGTTATTATTTTTATTTAATTTTTCTAATTATTGTTTAGCACTAGTGGAAAAATAGGCTTCGGTAACGAAGCTTAGTAACAACGCTCTAACGCTCTTACTGGTACTTTTTTTTATCAATAACGGTTATAATAAATCGTTACTGTTATGAAGATATCAATAACGGCTATATAAAACTGTTATTATTATAAATCTTCAATAACGGACATAAGGAATCATCGTTACAAATATTATCGTTTTTATTTATTTTTTCGAATTAAGGGTATTTGTAACAGTTATTGTTAAAACTGTTACTGATATGCCTTCACTTTAAATTTTATTCAAGGAATATCAGTAACGATTTTATCAATAACCGTTACTAAAAGTGTATTGGTAATGGTTTTAAGAATAACCGTTACTAATATGACTTTTGTCGTTTCATCTTCAGAAAGGTTATCTGTAACGGTTATTGATAAAACTTTTACATATATACCTTCACTTTAAATTTTATTAAAGGAATATCATTAACGATTTTGGTGGAAAACTATTACTGAAAGAGTATTGGTAACGGTATTTTTAAAAACTATTACTGATAGAGTATTGGTAACTGTATTTCTGAAAACTGTTACTGATATGAGTTCTGTCGTTTTATCTTCATAATAGGTATCAGTAACGGTTTACTCAAAAACCGTTACTGATATGACTTTAGTTCAAAATTTTTTGAAGGCGTATCAGTAACGGTTTCCCTTCAAAACCGTTAGTAATAGAGTTTTGGTAACGGTTATTTTGAAAACCGTTACTGATATGCGTCATATCATTTCATTTTTATAAGAGATATCATTAACGGTTATTGAGAAAACCGTTACAGATAGCGATTTAACATTAGTAACGGTTTATCTAAAACCGTTACTAATACTTTAATAAAACCCGAGAGTGCGCCATCTTCTTTCTTTCTTCTCTTCGCTCTCGTTCTCTTCTTCTCTGCGATCCCATTTTCTTCCACCGCCGGTTTAAGCAGCCGATCATCTTTGCTCTATGAAGAAGACAATCATATATAATCACAACCGCCTGTTCAAGCCGCCAGTTCCTATGCTCTCTGTCGCCGGTTCTTCTGCAGTCAGGTTAATTCTTTCTTAAAATTCTTTCTTTCAATCTTTGCAGAAATTTCTTTCTTTTTCAATCTATTTCATAAATCAGATTATTTATACTTCAATCTTTGCAAAATTTTTGAGTTTTCACCCTGTTTGAAGTTGCCCCTACTACCACTGATTGTCTATCTTCGCTTCTCTTTCAAATCCAAGTTAGTTCTTCTTTAAAATCAATGTTAGATTATAGATTGTTAGATTATGGCATTGTTAGATTAATAGATTATTTGTATTTTTGGTTATTGATGTTAGGTTAATAGATTATTTGTATGTTAGGTTAGATTATTAAATGTTAGTTTATTTGATGTTAGATAAAGTTAGATTAAGTTAAATCATTTGAATGTTAGATTATTGGATTATTATATTAAGTTAGATTATTGGATTGTTAGATTAAGTTAGATTATTTGAATGTTAGATTATTGGATTGTTAGATTAAGTTAGATTATTGGATTGTTAGATGAAGTTAGACTATTTGAATGTTAGATTAATGGATTATATTATATTATGGGATTATTGAATTATTGGATTATTGGATTGTATATGTTGATTAGGTTATGATAGTTTATTGAATTATATATTAAATTATTTGATAAGTTAGGTTTATGTATAATTTAGAAATAATATACTTTATTTGACATAATAATATTTTGTCTAGTCCTAATGGAAGTCCCTGACAAAACATGGATGACTATCCTTCATACCGATCCAAAATATATTGAGGGAGTTGACAAATTCATAGAATTTGCTTAAAGGTCTACAGGTAGATCATCGATTGCATGTCCTTGTGTAAGGTGTGCAAATAGAGTATATGAGAATAAGACCGTCGTTAGATCTCATCTGATTGTATTCGGCATAAGACAAAATTAGAGTTTTTGGTATTTTCACGATGAAAAGAGAATTGAACATCAAAATGTAAATGTTGTTAGTGAGAACGTGGAGGAAGATGAATCAGATGATGAGTTTGATAACGAACCAATCAATGTACCACCAAATAAAAATTCCAAAGATGATGTTGTAGTAAGGTGAAGCAGTATTTTCCATTAAAACCGAGTTTGCAAAGATTATACGTGTGTTCCAAAACTGCTACGCGCATGACTTGGCATAAAGATAGCAATTCCGAAGATGATGTGTTGAGACATCCTGTTAATTCAATGACATAGAAATTTTTTGATAACTTGTACCTAGATTTCTCAGCAGAACCTTGAAATGTGCGACTTTGTTTGACAAGTGATGGTTTTCAATCCTTTGCTAACGGAAAAACATCATACAATATTTGGCCTGTTATTCTCATCCCTTACAATGTCTCTCCCTCCACATGTATAGAAAAAAATAATTTTCTTCTATCAATGCTAATTCTAGGACCAAAAAGTCCCGGAGATTGTATTAACGTGTTTCTTGAGCCACTTATTGAAGAGTTGAAAGAATTGTGGTATACCGGTGTGAAGACATATGATGCTAGCAGATCAAAATATTTTAACTTGCGGGCATCTATTGTGTGGACTATTAATGATTTCTCGGTTTATGCAAATTTGTTTGGATGGAATACAAAGGGAAAATTAGCATGTCCATCTTGTAATCAGAACACTGCATCATTGAGGTTAACAAATTACCAGAAAAAGTGTTACATGAGTCATTGACGCTTCCTCCCGGCTAAACATCGATGGCGCAAAGAGACCAATACGTTTGATGGGCATACGGAGCATAGAGCGCCTCCTGTTTTACTATCAGGTTACGAAATACAATTGCAAGCAAGAGATCTGATGGAAATTTGTTTGACAAAGTATTTGTCCAAGAAAACGAAAATTATTCATGAACCACGGGGTGATAACTGGAGCAAATTTAGTATATTTTTCCAATTGCCTTACTGGAAATCTTTGATGTTGAGACATAACTTGGATGTAATGCATATTGAGAAGAATATATGTAATAATTTGTTCGGAACTTGAATGAATTTCAAAGAAAAGACCAAGGATGGAATTAAAGCGAGGAAAGAATTGGTCATAATGAACATAAAACATTCCTTACATCCGATTGAAGTTGATGGTGTTCTTCGGTGTCCGATAGTCCCTTATGCATTGTCATCAGAACACAAGAAACGATTATGCTAGTTTCTAAAAGATATTAAAATGTCATACGGTTTTTGTTCAAATATTGGGGCGTGCGTAAACATGGAGGAGAAAAAAATTTCGGTTTGAAGAGTCACGATTGTCACATTTTTTACAATATGTCATTCCACTAGCTACACGTGGCCTACTTCCTGATGATGTGTACGAAGCTGTGGTGAATGTGTCAAGGTTCTTTCGGTTGCTTTGCCAAAAAAGTTTACAACGCGAGCAATTGGAAAAACTACAGGATGACATTGTCTTGACCCATTGCAAATTGGAGAAGATTTTTCCACCATCTTTTTTTGATATAATGGTGCACTTGCCAGTTTATTTAGCTTTTGAGGCTTGTCTTGGAGGGCCTATAAAGTATTGATGGATGTATCTAGTTGAACAATATATGAGCACACTAAAGAAATATCTTAGGAACAGGAACTTTCCAGAAGGTTCAATCAGCGAGAGCTACCTTGTGAATGAGAGTATGAGCATGTGTGCCCGATATTTGTAGGATCATGAGTCATGAGATGCATCGATACATACTAGTACAACATTCTCCATATTAATCGCTATGGAAGACTTATCTAATGGCACAGCCTACACATACCAATCGGGTGATCGTGAGCGGGCTCATTGGTACATCTTAAAAAATTGTCGCGAAGCTGAAGAATATTATAAGTAAGTGCATGGATTTCATTATTAGTTATGATTCAATACTTTTTAGTAATAATTTAATTTAACATTTGTGCAGCGATTTCATGCAATCATGCCAACCTAATATTTCCAATTAAAATCGGGATAAGCAATACGTTATATATTACCAACAAAGAGTAAGTGATCGTCTCAATAATTTCTTTTTAGTACATGACAATGAGTTTAACAACAATTTCTACTGAATAGGTGGAGCAATTAAACGATGGATCCGATAGAACAACGAATCTTAAGATTTTAGGAGGTGGGCCTAAAATGTATGCAAAGAAATATAACTCGTACAAAATAAATGGGTACAAGTTTAACACTGAGAAACACGATGAGAGCTTGACCACCCAAAATGAGGGGTTTTAGTTGTCGATAATAATGGGGCCGAGACAATTAACTACTATGGAGTGCTCAATGAAATCATAGAAGTGATATTCTTTTGTGGAAGATGAGTGGTTCTCTTTAAATGCAGATGGTTTGATGTTCATCACAAAGATCGGGGTATTAAAGTTGATAAATATTGTTATGTTATTATAAATATCAACAAGACTCTACATACTCAATTAAATAAATCATTCATAATAGAAAGCCAAGCACAACAAGTCTTCTACTATACATATATGACATCAAGGCTTGGATGGAAAATTGTGACACCAATAAATCCTCGTTACTTTAATTAAGGTTGAACTATATCTATTAAGGTTTTTCTATTAAGGGTTTACTTATAAACATTACATTCTATATTTCAGCTATCATGGCACCCAAAAGAGTAGTAGGTAAGGGTTTTACCAGCCAGCTAGCGGACCTTGTGCAGAGGACTAAGGAGCATTTAGAGGACCCTTTAGCACTACTTAACTCTATCGGGGACCTTGATTTGGGCGGTATAATAGGTAGTGATGATGACATGAACGTTGACAGTGTACAAAACACTAACCTCGATGATGATGATGATGATGATGATGATGATGAGACACAGCCCCGTCTGAGGAGCAAGATGGAGGTATCGGTGTTTGATTACGTATTTTGTTATTATCCTATATAATTTTGTGTTTAATTTTAGGATCTATTTTGAGGAGGAGACAGGGTAAGAACAAAAAAAATGCAGTTGGTAGATTACAAGCGGGGAAGAAGATGACTCTTCATTTCAACCTGATAGATGGTAAGCCAATGTGCGAGAATAGAATAGCCGGGTCGAGGCATATTGGGAGTGTCATTCGAGACTCCAATGCACTACCTCACAGGACCTTGCGTTGGTTGGACCTGAGCTCCACACGGCTAGATCACATATGGATGGCTATCACGGTATGTTATTAGTTTTGATGTATTAATCACAATCTATAATTGTATTTTAATGTTGACTTTTCAAGAGCCTTTTAAGGCTGTGGGGGAGGATATCAACAACTATCACCGCCAAGGTCTATATCATGCAAACAAATTATGGGATAGATGGAGATGTCAATGGAACACCATGTACATTAGAGCTCGTGAAAGTGACAAGGCAGCGATTAGGGCAAATCCCCCTTCGGAGATCGCCCTAAGTGATTGGCATTATCTTTTTGATCGTTGCTTTTTCACTCCGGACTTCAGGGTAAGTTTATTTTTTTTAAAGAGCTCTTACATTAATAATTCATTAAACACAAATCTTTTCTTATTTGCAGAAAATAAGTAATGTCAATGTGAGTAATAGGTCGCATGTTGTGTACAAGAATCATGCGGGCAGCATCTCATTTTCATAAGTCAAGAGGAAAATGGTGCGTTTTATCATTGAATACGAAGTTTCTAATGTTATTACGTTTTTATCAATTATTAAATTTGTACAGGAGAAGACTATCGGTACCTCGCCTAATTTTTCTAACTTATTTCTCTACACTCATACAAAGAAACCAACTCTACAAGATCCAAATCCAGAAGTCCCCCCTATTATTCAAGAAAAAGTGCTAAGTCGTGTTTATTAGTTTCATTTATTTTATGTCTGTAATCAAATGTAATTTGTTTTTGTAGACTGCCTTGCGAACTGCTATAGAAGAAGACTCGAGTAGGAATGACTTGTAGTTGGTTGAGTACGCGTTTAGGTCTCAAGGACATGGGCGATTCATGGGTATGGGCTCAGGTGTCACACCTACAACTTTTAGAGCAGATGCTCTTGGGGGTTCTAGCACTCTGCGCAGTGACACACAATAGATCCTTGATGAAAATCGGGCTTTACAAGAGGAGATTCAGAAAATACGAGAGGAGCGTGACGCTGAGAGACTTCAGTCATAGAGAGAGCATGAGAAAGCACTAAAGGAGCATGAGGAATCACTAAGGGAGCGTAATGAAGCACAAAAGGAGAGACAACGATAAATTCAATAGCGTGATCAACTACAGAATGATATGATCGAGATGAGGGAGCGGATGACCTTCATATTATCCATATATCACGGTACCTCTCACCCTCCACGTCCCCCTTCCCCTCCCACTAGAGATGATCTCACTTCAGATGCCCCTCCCACTTGAGGGATTGATATGTGGTTTTTGAATTCTGGTTAGTTTATGGTTTATTTGGATTGATGAATTGTTGATTGTAAATTTAAGATTATAGTTTTTGGATTGATGATTATGGTTTATTGATTGATGATTAGGGTTTTTGGTTTATATTTATAGTTTTAGATTATTATTGTTTATATAGGTACACAATATGAAATATTAAAAAGAAAAATGATTATGTTTTTTAGTAACGATATTAAGCTTGAAGAAACGTTACTAATATTATATCAGTAACGGTATTAAGAATAAGAAAACCGTTACTATCAATATGTTAGTAACGGTTTTACACATAAGATAATTGTTACTATTAATATATAGGTAACGGTATTACACATAAGAAAATTGTTACTAATATTATTATCAATAACGGTATTACACATAAGAACTGTTACTAATATCATATTAGTAAAGGTTTTACCTTTGGTAAAATCCTTACTAATGCTAATATCAGTAACGATTGCTTAACCGTTACTGATATTAGTATCAATTACGGTTTTCAATAATCGTTGTTGATACTAGAATAATATCGGTAACACTCGTTTTTGTAACGAATGGTAACGACGATTAAAGCCGTTACAGAAGGTTATCAATAACGGTTATTAGGTCTTTTAGTGACGGCTTTCACCCTTACTAATGGTCATTTTCTACTAGTGTAGTTACTACAATTATTAATCCTAATTTAGTTTTTTCCTTTCTTTTTGATTATTTTGCATTGAAAAATTCAAAATATTATTTTAAAATATTAATATTATTATAAATTGGGGTATGTTAAATTTTAATGCTTACCATTATCAATTTTATCAAATATATCTATGATAACATGTGGTGTTCCATTACAATGCACAAATACAATTTATGACCAATTACAAAATGTAATGAGCATAAAATAATAATTAAATTTGATTTTCAATCAATAAATTAGTAATCGATTTCGTCGCTTGCCGCTCGGTATTTGTAATTGTGGATGCTTAAAATGCAGAGGAGTTATATGAAGTAGCATTGAAGCCTCTTAAATCACTTCCATACAATTAATTAGGGAAGACATTTATATCTTTTGAGAAGCCTACTGGTGTTCATAAAATTGGAAAGTTCTCAAATGTATTGAAGTTTATTGTTAAAGGGGTTAGTTATTGTTGATTGAGAATAGAATAGTTAGTTATTAGTCATTTGTTATGTTTATAAACAGAAAACAAACAGATGAATCCGACAAGTGGTGAGGCATATGAATATGTAGTAGAAGATGAGTACCAATTGGAGGAGCGAAGTAGTTTTGGTAGATTGTATATTGAAGATTGTTGTTTCAAACTTTAGGAATGTTTGGGATATTATAGAGACAACTTTTAAGTGAGTAGAAAAGTATGGCCTGGGTACTAGAGAAAGCTTGATCAAAGTTGTTAGTGTTGTCATCAACCTATTGGATAAATATTAATCTTAGTTATTTCTAAATTTTTATTTTAATTAAATCATTAAATTAATTATATTTCTCAAATTAAAGATTTACGTATAATTAATTATCCCTTAAACAGAGTTACTGATTTACAGTAACATTCTAAATCAAATCTTTAATTACCCTTACTAATCTCTTAATTTGTATGATTCATTTACATTGATTGTGATGAATTAAGAAAACGTTTTTTTCTATATATTTTTCAATATATATTAGAGGTGGAGAAATTAAAAAGATACACTTTTAAATCACTGATAATTCATATATTCTTGAGAGCATCCAAAATTGTTATCCTCCGAGACTCATTAAGCAGATTGCGGCATTAACGAGAAAGAGTTGTTAAATCTTCAGAAGGAGTGTCATTAAAATCCTACCGCAACAAGTAACCTACTCGATGAGGCAAAATTTCTCTAAGGACAGTGTCCAGCACACTTCAACTAAAAATTCTTGATAAGTTGTTTTCATATAAGTTTATTTAGTTACAATTATTTGTGGAACTTATCTTTTTTGTCGTATTCATACATGACTAATTCGTACCCAACTTTCTTGGTATGCAACCTTGTGAGGTAATCAAATTTGAATTTTTTATTGTATTATTTGTTTTTGTAAGTGATGAAATGGTGAAAGGAAAAGTAGATTACTTATTATCATTGTGCAATACTTAAGAAATGGTGAAAAGAAAATAAGCTTAGTTTTTATTATTGTGCAGTGATCACCAGTAAAATGAGCACAATTTCTGAGAACTATCATCGAGAGTGAAATAATGCTCTGGGTAATATTAATATCACCGAGAGTAGAGGGTTGCCCTCAGTAATATTAATTACTATCACCGAGATCAAAGGTTGCCCTTAGTGTAATTATTATCATTGAGAGCATCCAACAATGCCCTCGGTGATAATATTCTATTTTACCCTAAACTTGCGACCGCCTCTTTCTTCATCCTCTCTATTCCTCTCGGTCGCTCCTCTCCCCGGCTTTCCAGCTCATTGAAGGTTGTTTTCTTCTTTTCCTTTGTCAGTCGATTATTTGCTATCAGGTTAATTGTTAATGAAATAGTTATCATTAAACTAGATCTCTTTCTACTTAAACTAGATTTCCCTCTTCTACAACTTCCTTCGGCCCATTCGCCTTCTTTCCTACGTGGACTTCTCAAGTCGACTTCTTTTCATTTGTTGCGGCACTCGAACACCATCCAAAATGTATTATTAATACTTAAACTCATGAATATCGGCTCTGCCCGCAACTCCCAGATCTGTAGATTATTATTGGCCATGGATCTGTTTTATTTTTTAAGCATATTTGTTTGTTTAGCAGTAGGTTAATTAATTTCTTTTCCGATTTGATTTCTTTTTTCTATCAAGTTCTACACTATAGGTCTACCTGGAGACATCATAATTGAAGTTGGCAATATCATCTTCCATCTTCATAAGGTACTTTTCACCTATTTTACTTTTCCATTCTCTCTGTAATTGCAAGTTCATCTACGGTGTTAAGATAGATCTATTTTCTTCCAATGTAGCTTTTCGTTTCCGATGTGCTGCAGAATTCCGGAAGATGACTAATGAGTATTCGGAGGATAATCTCATCTCTAAAATGGAGTGGTTTCTCTCCCAATTGGTACTCAAGAGCGTCAAGGACTCCATCAATACATTAAAATCATGTGAAGGATTGATTCAAATGGCGAAAGATCTTGATATTATACATATAAGTATTGAATTCATATATGTCAGAGCTTGCGCATATGATCCGTCTCTTTTTGGCTGGCCGATGAACGAAACTGGTGGACATCGTAAATGAATTATTGAAGTATATCACAAAGAGCATTGGTTATGCTCTCGATAAAAGAAATAAATTATCACCGAGAGCACTAAATGCTCTCGGTGATAATAATTTTTTTCTTTACCGACACCTTCCGAGGGCATTAGTCTCTCTCGGTGAAAACTATCACCGAGGGCATGTGTCTTTCTTGTTATGGTGTTGGTCAAAAGGGATATCATTGTTTTGATATATTTAGTCAAAAATTGTATGTATCGCGTCATTTTGTATTTTTAGAGCACATTTCATTCTTTTATGTTCCTTTTAGTTCACATCATATGACCCAAACAGATCTAATTCGTATTGATTTCTTTGACATTGAGCCCGATGAAGATCTATCTAATACTTTGGTCCATGATACTTTGGTTCACGATACATCCACCTCCCATGTCCTTCCTCCTACGATCATCCAATTATCGGATGAGATTGTGGATCCTCCTCCTTGTCATTCCACTCGTATTCGTAAGTTTACTAAACTCCCGATTTTAAGTATTCCTCTTATTCTACTTCATTTGTAATTTGTTACTCATGTTCATCATTTTCTAAGCCTTCATCCTAGAGAGAGACAGTCTGTGATCTTCTTTGGCAGACTTCTATGCTGAAGAACTTACTACTTTATATGAGACTCATACATGGGATTTGGTTTCACTACCGTCTAGAAAACATGTTATTGGCTCTCGTTGGGTCTACAAGATTAAAACAAAATCAGATGGTTCCATTGAGCGATACTATTAGTATATTGTATATATCTTGTTACCTTGTTTAGATTCCTAGATTAGTGGGTTACCTTGTTTAGATTCCTAGATTAGTGGTTTACCTTATTAAGAGTCTTTTGACTAGTATATATTGTAACATTGTTTATCAATAATAACCAGGGGATTAATCTCTATCATGGTATCAGAGTAAAGATCCTCTCAAGATCATCAATCGAATTTTTTTTTCTCTTCCTCCCACCTTGCTGCCTCACGCACAAACTTCTAATGTCTGTCCCACCTACTAATTCAGACTCCTCCTCCAATCAAAGTCAGACGCCCACCACCATGTCTGTTTCTCAATACCACTCTGCTTTCTCTGTTAACAATCTCCGCTCCATAATTCCTATCACCCTAGAGATGGGTAGCGAGGAATATCTCTCTTGGGCAGACCTTCTCGAAAACCACTGCTTGATTCACAATGTTTACGAACATCTCAAACCAAAAACTCCCAACGCCTCCGAAACACCTTCAACATCTTCCGAGACCGACTCTCTTCTGTGGAAACGCCTTGACGCCCTTGTCAAGCAATGGATATTTGGAACAATATCCAAGGATCTACTAAACACGATCCAAAAACCTGGTATGACGGCTGCTCAGGCTTGGGAACGTTTAGCGAATATATTTCAAGATAACACAGGTTCTCGCGCTATGTATCTTGAAAATAGGTTTTCTCAAATTCGTCTCAATGATTTCCCAAACATGAGTGCTTATTGCACTGAATTGAAGATGATTGCGGATCAACTTGCTAATGTTGATTGCCCCGTTTCTGAAAATCGACTGGTGTTGCGTCTACTTGGGGGTTTGAATGAAAACTACGAAACAATCGCCACCATAATAGGTCAAAAGAAGCCTCTCCCATCTTTCTACGATGCTAGATCTGATTTGCTCCTTGTTGAAACAAGGAAGGATGAATTCGTCCACACAAACACCTCTTTTATTGCCTCGGACGATCGTAGCCAAGGCCGCGGAAACAACTCTAGCCAATCAGCCCGTGCTACCGGCCAGCAGCAGCAGCAGGGCACCTCTAGCGCGCAGGAACAGGCCGGCCAGGGCCGAGGACGCAGCCAGCGCGGCAGAGGACGCGGTCGCAACACCAGCCGCACATACCACCAGCAGCAGCAATTCTGGGCACCTCCTGGCCAACAGCAATGGGCACAGTGGGCGCCTGCGGGCTGGACAGCACCCCCTTGTCCCTACCCGACACAACAGATCTGGCCGCAGCAGCAAAGCGCCCCCTGGCACGCATCTGGTCAACAGCAACAAGGCGCCTCCTGGCGCGGTTCTGGCTATCAGCAGCAACACACTCGGACAGCAGGAGCAGGCGTACTCGGTTCTCGGCCACAGCAGGCCTACATGGCTGAGACGAGCCAGCAGCAGCCCCAAAGTTACGTTGCAACCGATATCAATCAGGCGATGCACACTTTATCCCTTACTCCGCCTGACGATACTTGGTACATGGATTCGGGAGCAACTTCACACATGACACCCAACTCAGGTAGTCTCTCGCCTTATTCTAATTTAAATTGTGTTAAAAATATCATTGTTGGGAGTGGACAGGAAATCCCGATTCGCGGTATTGGTAAAACTAACTTAAAACCACCCTTACCACCCTTACTTCTGAACAATGTTCTACATGCTCCCAAACTCATTAAAAATCTTATATCTATTCGTCGGTTTACTCGTGATAACAACGTCTCTGTAGAATTTGACTCACTTGGTTTTTCTGTAAAGGATTTCCAGACGGGGAAGGTTATCATGAGGAACAATAGCTCGGGGGATCTCTACCCACTCTCTCTGTCGAGCCAAAGCCAAAAAACCCCAACTAATTCTTCGTTTACTGCAATTTCGTCAAATTTATGGCATAATAGATTAGGACACCCCGGTGTCGATATTTTGCATTCTCTCAATAAATCAAATTCTATTTCTTGTAAGCCCGTTTTAGGGTCTAAACTCTGTGAGTCTTGCATCTTTGGTAAACAAGTTAAGTTACCATTTACCAATTCTGTCTCTTATACTACTTCCCCATTCGATATTATTCATAGTGATTTGTGGACGTCGCCTGTGCTAAGTACAAATGGACATAAATACTATATTCTGTTTCTTGATGATTACACAAATTTCCTTTGGACTTTTCCAATTGGAAACAAATCCCAAGTATTCTCCGTCTTCTCTACACTTCAAAATCAAATTCAAACACAATTTCAAAAGCCCATTAAAACAATCCAATGTGACAACGGAACTGAATATAACAACAGTCAATTTCGTACATTTTGTGACAAAAATGGTCTACAATTTCGCCTCTCTTGCCCCTATACTTCTCCTCAAAATGGTAAAGCAGAAAGAAAAATACGCACCATAAATAACATGATTCGAACATTGCTTACTCATGCTTCTCTCCCGTTAAATTTTTGGCATCACGCCCTCGAAATGACCACTTATCTCCTAAATATTCTTCCAAATAAACAAATTCGAAATTTCTCACCCACTCAACTTCTATATAACCGAACTCCTTCTTACTCTCACCTAAAAATTTTCGGTTGTCTTTGCTATCCTCTTCTTCCTCCAACCACTATTCACAAACTTCATAAACGCTCTACCCCTTGTGTCTTTTTAGGATACCCCCCTAATCATCGCGGCTACAAATGCTACGACCCAGCCTCAAAAAGATTTATCATCTCTCGTCACGTCATTTTTGACGAAACAAAATTTCCCTTTTCTCTTGTCCAAAACCCAAACTCAACTCACCCATCTCAATCCGAACCAATAACCATCCCAATACACATCCAAACCCCGCCCATCACCGAGTCCATTTCCCCACCAAACAACACTCCATTACCGAGCCCATTATCAACTCAACACACTCCACCAAACCCACCATCACCCATCACCACTTCACCAGGCCCAAACCCAAACACGACCAGCCCGTCCACAAGACCAAACCGTCCAAATCATTCACCAACCATCATCAATCCAACACGGACAATACGAACCCGCGCAATGGATGGGATTGTCTGTCCAAAACGCATTTTCAATCTAAACACACTCACATCTCCATCGCCTATTCCCAAAAACCCAAAGTTAGCTTTATCAGACCCGAATTGGAAAGCCGCCATGGACGATGAGTTTAACGCTTTAATTAGTAATAAGACTTGGGACTTGGTTCCGCGTCCTCAGGGTGTTGATATTATACGATGCATGTGGATTTTTAAGCATAAAACTAACTCTGACGGCTCTTTTGAGAGGCATAAAGCCCGTCTTGTTGGTGATGGCAGGTCTCAGCAGATTGGAATCAATTGTGAAGAAACCTTTAGTCCTGTTGTCAAACCAGCCACCATACGAACTGTTCTGAGCATTGCTTTATCGAAGTCTTGGTCCATTCACCAAATGGACGTCAAGAATGCATTTTTACATGGTAATCTCAACGAAACAGTTTACATGCATCAGCCTTTCGGTTTTAGAGACAAAATCTTTCCCGACCATGTTTGTTTATTGCGCAAATCTTTATACGGCTTAAAACAAGCTCCTCGTGCTTGGTATCAAAGGTTTGCAGATTTTGTCTCTACAATCGGTTTTACACACAGCACGACTGATCATTCGCTTTTTATCTATCAACATGGGTCCGAAATTGCCTATCTACTCTTGTATGTTGATGACATTATCATTACGGCTTCGTCTGATCAGTTACGTCAGACTCTCATGAAAAGCTTAGGCGCAGAATTTGCTATGAAGGATTTAGGTAAATTAAGCTATTTCTTGGGAGTTGCTGTATCGTATACTAAGGATGGACTTTGTCTTAGTCAGAAGAAATATGCTGAAGAAATTATTGATCGTGCTGGAATGTCTACTTGCAAATCAACACAAACGCCGGTCGATACAAATGGCAAACTTGGAAAATCAACTAGTCCACCAGTCTCTGACCCCACTCATTACAGAAGTTTAGCCGGAGCACTACAGTATCTTACTTTCACACGTCCTGATATTTCATATGCAGTCCAGCAAATTTGCCTCCACATGCATGATCCGAAAGAGGCTCACTTGGCTGCCTTACACAGAATCATTCGATACTTACAGGGTACAAAGCACTATGGCCTTCATCTTTACAAATCCTCACTGTCTACACTCGTTTCATATACTGATGCAGACTGGGGAGGATGTCCAGATACCCGTCGCTCTACATCTGGCTATTGCGTCTTCCTAGGCGATAATCTTCTGTCTTGGTCGTCAAAACGGCAATCCACACTTTCTCGTTCTAGTGCTGAAGCTGAATATAGAGGAGTTGCCAATGTTGTCTCCGAATCCTGTTGGCTTCGCAATTTATTGTTAGAACTTCGTATCTCATTGGACAAAGCCACACTGGTCTACTGCGACAACATAAGTGCGATTTATCTCTCCCAAAATCCGGTCCAACATCAACGTACCAAACACATCGAAATGGACATACACTTTGTAAGGGAAAAAGTAGATAGAGGTAAAGTTCGCATTCTTCATATGCCTTCTCGTTTTCAAATCGCTGACATATTCACCAAAGGACTTCCGCGCATACTATTTGAAGATTTCAGAGACAGTCTCAGCGTCCGAGAATCTCCCGTTTCGACTGCGGGGGTGTATTAGTATATTGTATATATCTTGTTACCTTGTTTAGATTCCTAGATTAGTGGGTTACCTTGTTTAGATTCCTAGATTAGTGGTTTACCTTATTAAGAGTCTTTTGACTAGTATATATTGTAACATTGTTTATCAATAATAACCAGGGGATTAATCTCTATCAGATACAAGGCTCGACTTGTTGTTAAAGGATATTCTCAAAAATATGGCATGGATTATGAGGAAACATTTGCTCTTGTGCCCAAACATATCGAGATTGATTATTGTGTCACTCGTCATCATCTCCTGACTCACACCATCACTTTTCCATTCGTTCCTTCCTCTTTGCAGATTGTTGATATATTTACCAAAGCGCACTCGACTTCGTGCTTTCGCTTTCTGACTGAAAAACTCTAAATGCTTATTGTTCTTGCATCGTGAGTTTGAGAGGGGATGTTAGACATATTAATTTTAGTATCTTTATTAGCACTTAAGGGTATTTTAGTCTATTAGCACTTAAGGGTATTTCAGTCTATTGTAATAACTAACTATATAAACTCTTTCATTACATTCCGTTTGTTTTATGCTTGCTAATAAGAAACCCTAAATTCTCTCTTTATCCTTATCATTATACTAATTTTTCCACTTTGAATCTTCATTTCCCATCTTCTGACATCATGAATTGTTTTCTTACAAAGATGGTTTCAATAGCTTTAAAGAGAATTTGTTGGATTCGCATAAAAGTCTAATAAAACTCCTCAATTAATAATGTAAATATAGCATGTCGACACTTGAATTCATTTTTTGTGACTGTCTTTTCAAGCACATATTAGTGTTCCATGAACAGAGCTTATAACAGATATTCAACATAGTTATATATGGTTTACTAGCCACTCTAGATCCAATGCACTTGAATTCTTTTTTAATATACTGAATTTGATAATTTATGATAATTTTTATTGTTTATATTCAACATATTTTGTTTTTATCAATAGACGATACTAGGTACTCAACCGAGCAAATGTTGAGGTGCATCATGTTTTCATAGGTTTTAAGTCTTCTACACTGGTTGCATCTCTATGTTATTGCCTCTATTTAGAAAAGTTTGAGTTATTTTATTTTGATAGGTGTTCAGTATAAATGTGTATAATATGAAACAATATTTAGTTTTATTTCTGAATTGGTTGGAGCTCTAATTTGTGTCGGTCTTATTACGACAATTGATGTGATTGTTCTCCTGAAAACACCGAACTAGCTAGACCCTTCACATACATCCTTCTTTCAGGTTTATTTTAATCTTAATTCTAATTTTCAACTAAACACGAAAATTAATAGTAGAAATCAAATATTTGAAAAAATACAAACACATTATTTTAGCGAAAGAAACATTGAAAGAGAGTTAAAAAGGAATAGTAAGAGGTTTGGGATATAAAGACAATATATGAAAAAAAATTGGTTGAGAACTTTCCTTGTAATTACAACCTCCCGTAAGTTGTTTGTTTCTTTAATCACAAAATTTCACCCTGTTTAATAGAATATAGATATATAGATATTGATCATCACTTTACTATATGAATATTTCTACAATCTCTAATTATCAATAATTTATTAATTCCAACCAAAATCTGGGAATATATTAATTTTGACAAATAGGGTCTAATGACAGACATTATAATTGAGTTAAAGATTATGAATTTAATGAATATGGGTTAATTATTTATTCTTGTTGAATTGATTATTTATAGAATGCATGTACCCGATAAAAAACGGATGAAACTTGCAGTCAAGGTCGACAATCTTCAGAATATCGACAAGGGGTTGATTCTTTATTAGATTATGTTGAGAGTTCGGGTAGAAAGACTGACATTGCATGTCTGTGTGTTATGTGGTAATATAATTTTTTTTGATAGAGACACTATGAGAACATACTTGATTGTTAAATGGAAAAAGGAAATGTTATCAACTTTGGCATTATCATGGAGAAAAGAGACTGCGAAGATGATATTTACATAGAAGATGATAATGGTTTAGAATATGCTATGAATAATGATGTAGAAGATGATCATGATATAGATGATGATTATAATTTATAAAAAGATGATGATGTTGAAGATGATTTTGAGGTTGATCATGATGTTCCAAACCTTCATGATATTAGGAATAGTGAACGACCACATGAAGATGCTAAGTTTTTTTTATAAACTGTTAAATAATTCGAATAAACATTTTTTTAAAGAATCAAGAATTTTTAAAGCATCGACATTATTAAAGTTACTCCATCTCAAATATATTGGACAATGGAAACATACATCATTTAACATGTTGCTGAAGGAAAAAATATTACCAGAAAATGCCACAATCTCCAAAACTCTTTTTACAAGTTTAAGAAGTTTCTTAGAGATATTGGTATTTCTTATGAAAAAATATATGCATTTAATAATAGTTGTATGCTGTTTCAGAAAGACAATAAGGACATGCAATCATGTAAAGTATGTGGATTGTCTAGATGGAAACATGACAAATTTGGAGAACCTCACAAGAAAGTCAATGGAAAAAAGATCTCGATTAAGATTTTACATTAATTTTCCACTAACACCAAGGTTGCCAAAATTATATTTATGTTCAAAAACTGCTCATTCTATGATATGTCATAATGATATGAGAATTGAAGATCAATTTTTGAGACATCCAACTGATTCTATGACATGGAAGGCATTCCGCGAAGATTATACAGATTTTTCTTTGGAGCTAGCTCGTAACATGAGACTTTGCCTTGCAAGTGATGGGTTTCAACCATTTACAAATGAAAAATCATCATATAGCATTTGTAGGGGTGTAAGAGGATCGGTCCGGTCGGTTTTTTTATCAAAATATTCATCCCAGCCATTAGTATCGGTTTTTCAAAATCTTCACTTATCGGTTGACGGTTGAACGACGGTTCAGTTTGATAAGTTATAACATCGGTTTGGTCGATTTCAATCGGTTAATCGGTTCAAACCTAACATTAAAACTTTTTAAAATCTAAACATTTAAACCAAAAAAGAAATTAAATTACAATAAAAAAAACTACTCAAATCCGAACATAATTAAACACAAAAGTGTAAGATCCAAACACAAAATGTTTCAAAAACAACACAAACTCAGTGTTTAAACTTTAAATTACATAACAACATAATTTAAGCAAAACACAAAACAACTCAAAAGTTTTTTCAAATATAATACCTAAAAACTGCTCAACATTAGACATAATTTAACACAACAACTATTATTTCCATCATACTCTAGATCACCTCCAATACATTTTTATCTGAAGGTCTTCAACAGTTTGAGAATTTAGAAAAGAAACGATAATATGTATTCCATATGCCTTACGTGTAATGTCTGATTGAAACTGATTTAAGAATGAAGAACAACAAATTAATAAATAGAAGAGAAATGTATTTATCTTTGTAGAAGAGTAACGATTACTTGTTCTTGGAAGAAGAGTTTTTATTTAAAATTGTAGACTTATATAATAATCATTTTGAGTTGGCTGATCACTCGAGAGAAGGAGAAGAGATAAAGATCTTATAATTATTTTGGGTTTTGAGTTGACTGTTCAAGAGAGAGCTCACTTTGTTGATCTTGTAATTATTTTGAGTTTTGAGTTGGAATCAATTCCTGTTCTACCCACCTTTTAAACAACTTTTCCTAAATTACCCATATTTTCATTCACTTTCTCAAACTACTCACATTTATCTCTCTAAATCATTAATTATCTTTTAATTACACATCTTCCACATTAATCCACTAATTACTATATTTTATAAATATATATAATTAAAATTAATAATACATATATTAAATAAACTATATTACATTAATATTAAAATAATATATATATATATATTATTTTTACTTATTTATAAATATAATATATAAATAAAAATAATACATAGTACTTGATTTTATAAATATAATATATATAATTAAAATTAAATATACTAAATTAAATAATTAAAATAAATATTATAAACTAAAATAAAATATATAACATAAACCTAAAATAAAAGAAAATAAATTAACTAAACTTTAAAATATTTATAAAAGTAATCAATTTAAAAAATCTTAAAATAAAATAAATTATATAAATTTTAAAATATTTACAATATTTTACACATTTACGTAAAATATAAATCTTATTTTAATATTTATGTAATATATGTATTATTTTAATATTTATATAATATAATATATTTATTTTAATATATAATATTAAAATTTTATATAATGTATTTTATTTAGTATATAATATTTTATTTTAGTTTATAATATTTATTTGAATTATTTAATTTATAATGTTTAATATTAATTATATATATTATATTTATAAAATTAAGTAAAAATAAAATAGGTGTGTTATTTTAATATTTATGTAATATATGTGTTATTTTAATATATAATATTAGAAGTTTATGTAATATATTTTATTTTAGTGTATAATATTTATTTAAATTATTTAATTTATAATTTATAATTTTAATTATATGTTATATTTATATATATATATATATATATATATATATATATATATATATATATATATATATATATATATGTTATTTTAATATTAATGTAATATATTTTATTTAATAAATGTATTATTAATTTAATTATATATATTTATATTTATAAAATAGAGTAATTAGTGGATTAGTGTGGAAGATGTGTAATTAAAAGAATAATTAATGATTTAGAGAGGGAAGGGTGAGTAGTTTGGGAAAGTGAATGAAAAGGTGGGTAATTTAGGAAAATTATTTAAAAGGTGGGCAAAACAGGAATTAGTTTATTTGAGTTGGTTGTTCGAGAGAGCTCAGTTTGTTTCCTGTTTCTGTTTGACCTAGGAAACGTAGAGAAATTCAAAGTTTCACGGCAATTACTAGTACACTCAATTAATGTCAGACATGGCTGTCTATTCAACTTACTCAATTGTCTTTTCACATTTCATAATTCTAAAACTCTTTTTTAAAATAAATTTCAAGTAAATGATCATATATATGCGGATGACCGACGATTATAAGAAAAATAAACCGGAATCCGAGTCGGCTGAGCGTGCAGAAGACCGGCCAAACTTCGGTTTGCACGGTTCGGTCTTATTTCGGTCAGTTTTGTAGCGGTTCGAACCAGTTTTTTCGGTTTTAGTTACACCCCTAAGCATTTGGCCTATAATCCTTATTCCTTACAATTTACCGCCAACATTATATATGAAATCGTCTAATTTCATTCTATCCATACTAATTCCTGGTTCTGAAAACATGTTCAGTTGTTCTTTGAAATGGTCACTAGTTAAAATTGAGTTTTTCTTGACCAAAATTATGGAGGGAATAAATATATTCCTTAAAACCAATTTAATACCGATAAAGCCATGTAATGTCTACCATAGTTTGATGAGTCTTTATTAAATACATATTGAGTACTATACTTTAACACATTCCTAATTAAGAGGCTTCATATTCATCTTCGCATTCTCTCTTCCTATTATCTATCTGTCCTCCAACTGAAACCATTCGAAGCACTCCAATTGTTTTTCACTTCCGGCCGAGGATAATTCACATTTAATCTATGTGGCGCGTCAAGTTGGCCATTTCTTCATTTGATTCAAATAGCTTGTGATGTGGATCTGGATCCCACACTTTGATTCCTCTTTCTATGATGTTTTATAAATAAACCGTGCCACAATGGGAACGTTATATATTTCAAATCTACAAGGTTTGTTTGATTTGTACTAATTTAATTATTATAGATTTCATGACTTTCTGAATTTTTCAAAATTTGTTTGTTATTTCAAAACTCTAAAAAAATACAAAATGGTTTAAAATAATTTTCTTAACAAAAATTAAAGTTTACGATTTTTAGAACTTATTTGAAATATTTTCTTAATTTTTTTGAATTTCAAGAGTTTATTATTTTAGTTAAACAACTCCAAAAATCATGAGAAAAAATTATACACGGTCTTCATAATTTATTCAATACTTTAATGCTTGACCAATTTTGGATGAGTTTGGATTTATGTCTTTCCCATATGTCATCAACCACGGATCTCAAACAAAGAATCACTCGATTTTGCTTTTCCTAATTTTAAACATTAAAAATTATGTTGAGACTCTTAAAGTCAAACTTTTAAATTGATTTTAATTGATCAATTTAAAACCCTTACAATACGGGACAGTTCAAAATGAGAGGAATCCTAAATTAACACGTAGAAGGTTCATTCATCTTCCCTAATATTAAAATTACTAGTTTTTTTTTATCAAAATCTTTCCACACAGGCTTTCAAAAATGCATCAGATACTCTTTCCGCTCATGCATCATTTATGAGATATATAGACTATAATTCGTATCCTAATTCCTAAGTACATTTTACAATGACACCATAAATGTTATTGAGGCAAGTGAAAACTAATCCATATTATTCAATGGAGCATTCAGAAACACTAAAATCTCTTAATCAGTAAAAAAAAATTGGAGCATACATGTTAATCCCTGAGAATTGGGGTCAATTCAAATTTAAATTTTGTGATCCTAATTATTTTTTTAATTAATAATTATAATTTTTAATTAATATTTATATATAATATAAAATGAATAATATTTTATAATATCGGAAGAATAAAAATATATATTGTATATAATATTAAAAGAGAAAAAAAAATGAAGATTAATAATATTATTATATGAAAAATTGGGAATAAAAAAAAACATGTATTTGCGACAGAATAGGAATTTATCGATGAAATTTCTGACTAATATCTAATTTAGGATCGCTAACACTCATACGATTAAATATTTAGTCAAAAAATATTAGTGACGGATTTTAGTGACAAAATATTCGACAATAAATGTGACACAATCTTTGACGAATTTTCATACGATATAAATAATATTTCTTTTCAACATTCATTCCTACCATTCATCCCAAGTTATTTATGGGTATATCCGTCCAAAATTTTTTTTTTTAATTTTTTTTTTATTTTATAATTTATATTTTTACCTAAATTTTATATTATATTTAAATATATATATATTAAAATTAAATAATATAATCAATCATCCATTATCAAAAAATAACATTATCAATCATCTATTGTCACAAAATATATTCAAATTAAACTTTAAACACAAGTCATTAAAACTAAAACATATATCAAATAATATTCTTGAAATCTATATATATCTAATAACGCTTAATTTGAAATGTTGAGGGTGTACTTCATGCTCTCTCCAAAATAATTTTCATATCACAAAGTATTTTTCATATTTCTCTCTTTATTTATGAATTGTTTTTCTTTCCCTCACTGTAAATATATTAATTATTTTTAATTTGTATATATATATATTAATGTTATAATTATTATTAAAATATATTAAAATTTAATATTTTACATATACACATTAAACCAAATATTTATCTATATTAATTGAGTTTAGCATTAAATACTAATTATAAAACATTAAAACATGCAATAAAATCAAGAATTTCAAATATATATTATATTAATTATAAAATGTAACTTTCAGTTATTCCATCGTATTAATTATAAAATAGAAAAAAAAACTTATCATGTTTAACATTAAATACTAACTACAAAATATTAAAACCTACAATAAAATTAATAATTTCAATTATATATTATATTAATTATAAAATTTAACTTTCAGTTATCATATTATATTAATTATAATATAAAACTTAACCTGCAATAAAATCAAGAATTTCAAATATATATTATATTAATTATAAAATGTAACTTTTTGTTGTCCCATTATATTAATTATAAAAAAGAAAAAAAATTTAGTTATCATGTTTAGCATTAAATACTAATTATAAAACATTAAAACCTACAATAAAATTAAGAATTTCAATTATATATTATATTAATTATAAAATTTAATTTTCAGTTATTATATTATATTAATTATAATATAAAACTTAACTTTCAGTTATCATATTATAATAATTATAAAATTTAACACAAAAACAATAATTATGAAAAACATAAACAGTGTAATTACAATTAAATCAATATAATAAATAAACCTAACTTTCTATCTTCTTTTCCATCTAAATATTTGTTTTCCTATAAATAATTTTACATAAACAAGGTTCAATTTAAGAGAGAAGAGTGATATTCTGCCTATTCGGTCTCCTTTTGCGGCTTTCACTGTTTTGCTTTTTTTTTCTCAGGAATTTTATCATTTTAGACAACTACAACAACATTCTATCTTTTGAATTCCATCTTGGTTAAAGTGAGTAATAATTAAATTATATTAACATCAATTTCTCTATCAACATCATTATTTCATTCAATAATTAAATTTGTAATATGTTATGTTTCACCAATCTATTGTTCATTGTTTTTTTTCCAGAAATTTGATCATTTCAGGCCGCTGCAACAACGTCCTATCTTTTGAATTCCATCTTGGTTAAAGTGAGTAATAATTAAATTATATTAACATCAATTTCTCTATCAACATCATTATTTCATTCAATAATTAAATTAGTAATATGTTATGTTTCACCAATCTATTGTTCATTGTTTGTTTTTTCAGGAATTTGATCATTTCAGGCCGCTTCAACAACGTCCTATCTTTTGATTAAATTTTATGACTAATTAATAAAATAAAAAATTTAAATACATATAATCTCTTTATTCTTAGCATAATATTTTTTTTTCTATTCTCCAATTTTTTTTTTAAAATATTATTATTACTTATTATAACGTTTAATTAATTAATTTATTATTCATATTATTTTATAATATTTGTCATATTTAATATATTTATATTATATTAATAATTTTTTTATTATTATTCAATCTAAATATTTTTAAAATTACTTTAGTTGAAGTTATCCAATATAATATTCATCATTCTTTTGAGTCAAAGTAGGAGTAATGACTATATTTTATGATTTAATAAAATAAAAATAATTTTTTAGGTTAAATATATTTAATTTTTTTAAATACATATAGTTTTATTAGTTGAAAAAAAGACGATCTCTATCTTTTGAGTATATGATTTTTTTTTTCTATTCCAAACAATTTCAAATGATAAAGTTTAATGTATTTAATAATATTTATTTTTAATCACAAAAGAAATAAATAATTTTTTTTGAAATATTATTATAACATTCAATTAATTATTTATTATTTCTCATTATTTTTCAATATTTATCTTTATTCTCATTTTTAATATATTCATATTATATTAATAATTTATTATTATTAACATATGATATATAAATATTTTTTTTATAATAAATGTGTTTGTTATGTCCATAACATCTAATTTTTAAATATTTGGTCATTTTTTCACAAATTTTATCATTTTAGGCAACTACAACAACATTCTATCTTTTGAATTCCATCTTGGTTAAAGTGAGTAATAATTAAATTATATTAACATCAATTTCTCTATCAACATCATTATTTCATTCAATAATTAAATTGGTAATATGTTATGTTTCACCGATCTATTGTTCATTGTTTTTTTTAGGAATTTGATCATTTCAGGCCGCTTCAACGTCATATCTTTTGATTAAATTTTATTACTAATTAATAAAATAAAAAATTTAAATACATATAATCTCTTTATTCTTAGCATAATATTTTTTTTTTCTATTCTCCAATTTTTTAAAAAATATTATTATTACTTATTATAACGTTTAATTAATTAATTTATTATTCATATTATTTTATAATATTTGTCATATTTAATATATTTATATTATATTAATAATCTTTTTATTATTATTCAATCTAAATATTTTTAAAATTACTTTAGTTGAAGTTATCCAATATAATATTCATCCTTCTTTTGAGTCAAAGTAGGAGTAATGACTATATTTTATGATTTAATAAAATAAAAATAATTTTTTAGGTTAAATATATTTAATTTTTTAAATACATATAGTTTTATTAGTTGAAAAAAGATGATCTCTATCTTTTGAGTATATGATTTTTTTTCTATT
This sequence comes from Impatiens glandulifera, assembly GCF_907164915.1. Taxonomy (NCBI): domain Eukaryota; kingdom Viridiplantae; phylum Streptophyta; class Magnoliopsida; order Ericales; family Balsaminaceae; genus Impatiens; species Impatiens glandulifera. The sequence continues at coordinate 137,113,332 of NC_061862.1, read as the reverse complement.
CCAAACAATTTCACATGATTAAATGTATTTAATAATATTTATTTTTAATCACAAAATAAATAAATAATTTTTTTTGAAATATTATTATAACATTCAATTAATTATTTATTATTTCACATTATTTTTCAATATTTATCTTTATTCTCATTTTTAATATATTCATATTATATTAATAATTTATTATTATTATTAACATATGATATATAAATACTTTTTTTATAATAAATGTGTTTGTTATGTCCATAACATCTAATTTTTAAATATTTGGTCATTTTTTCACAAATTTTATCATTTTAGGCAACTACAACAACATTCTATCTTTTGAATTCCATCTTGGTTAAAGTGAGTAATAATTAAATTATATTAACATCAATTTCTCTATCAACATCATTATTTCATTCAATAATTAAATTGGTAATATGTTATGTTTCACCAATCTATTGTTCATTCTTTGTTTTTTCAGGAATTTGATCATTTCAGGCCACTTCAACAACGTCCTATCTTTTGATTAAATTTTATGATTAATTAATAAAATAAAAAATTTAAATACATATAATCTCTTTATTCTTAGCATAATATATTTTTTTCTATTCTCCAATTTTTTTAAAAAAATATTATTATTACTTATTATAACGTTTAATTAATTAATTTATTATTCATATTATTTTATAATATTTGTCATATTTAATATATTTATATTATATTAATAATCTTTTTATTATTATTCAATATAAATATTTTTAAAATTACTTTAGTTGAAGTTATCCAATATAATATTCATCCTTCTTTTGAGTCAAAGTAGGAGTAATGACTATATTTTATGATTTAATAAAATAAAAATAATTTTTTAGGTTAAATATATTTAATTTTTTAAATACATATAGTTTTATTAGTTGAAAAAAGATGATCTCTATCTTTTGAGTATATGATTTTTTTTCTATTCCAAACAATTTCACATGATTAAATGTATTTAATAATATTTACTTTTAATCACAAAACAAATAAATAATTTTTTTTGAAATATTATTATAACATTCAATTAATTATTTATTATTTCACATTATTTTTCAATATTTATCTTTATTCTCATTTTTATATATTCATATTATATTAATAATTTATTATTATTATTAACATATGATATATAAATACTTTTTTTTATAATAAATGTGTTTGTTATGTCCATAACATCTAATTTTTAAATATTTGGTCATTTTTTCACAAATTTTATCATTTTAGGAAACTACAACAACATTCTATCTTTTGAATTCCATCTTGGTTAAAGTGAGTAATAATTAAATTATATTAACATCAATTTCTCTATCAACATCATTATTTCATTCAATAATTAAATTGGTAATATGTTATGTTTCACCAATCTATTGTTCATTCTTTGTTTTTTCAGGAATTTGATCATTTCAGGCCACTTCAACAACGTCCTATCTTTTGATTAAATTTTATAACTAATTAATAAAATAAAAAATTTAAATACATATAATCTCTTTATTCTTAGCATAATATATTTTTTTCTATTCTCCAATTTTTTAAAAAAAATATTATTATTACTTATTATAACGTTTAATTAATTAATTTATTATTCATATTATTTTATAATATTTATCATATTTAATATATTTATATTATATTAATAATCTTTTTATTATTATTCAATCTAAATATTTTTAAAATTACTTTAGTTGAAGTTATCCAATATAATATTCATCATTCTTTTGAGTTAAAGTAGGAGTAATGACTATATTTTATGATTTAATAAAATAAAAATAATTTTTTAGGTTAAATATATTTAATTTTTTTAAATACATATAGTTTTATTAGTTGAAAAAAGATGATCTCTATCTTTTGAGTACATGATTTTTTTTTTCTATTCCAAACAATTTCACATGATAAAGTTTAATGTATTTAATAATATTTATTTTTAATCACAAAAGAAATAAATAATTTTTTTTGAAATATTATTATAACATTCAATTAATTATTTATTATTTCTCATTATTTTTCAATATTTATCTTTCTTCTCATTTTTAATATATTCATATTATATTAATAATTTATTATTATTATTAACATATGATATATAAATACTTTTTTTTTTATAATAAATGTGTTTGTTATGTCCATAACATCTAATTTTTAAATATTTGGTCATTTTTTCATAAATTTTATCATTTTAGGCAACTACAACAACATTCTATCTTTTGAATTCCATCTTGGTTAAAGTGAGTAATAATTAAATTATATTAACATCAATTTCTCTATCAACATCATCATTTCATTCAATAATTAAATTGGTAATATGTTATGTTTCACCAATCTATTGTTCATTGTTTTTTTTTTCAGGAATTTGATCATTTCAGGCAGCTGCAACAACGTCCTATCTTTTGATTAAATTTTATGACTAATTAATAAAATAAAAAATTTAAATACATATAATCTCTTTATTCTTAGCATAATATTTTTTTTTCTATTCTCCAATTTTATTTAAATATTATTATTACTTATTATAATCGTTTAATTAATTAATTTATTATTCATATTATTTTATAATATTTGTCATATTTAATCTATTTATATTATATTAATAATCTTTTTATTATTATTCAATTTAAATATTTTTAAAATTACTTAGTTAAAGTTATTCAATATAATATTCATTCTTTTGAGTCAAAGTAGGAGTAATGACGATATTTTATGATTTAATAAAATAAAAATAATTTTTTAGGTTAAATATATTCAATTTTTTTAAATACAAATAGTTTTATTAGTTGAAAAAAAGATGATCTCTATCTTTTGAGTATAAGATTTTTTTTCTATTCCAAACAATTTCACATGATAAAGTTTAATGTATTTAATAATATTTATTTTTAATCACAAAAGAAATAAATAATTTTTTTTGAAATATTATTATAATATTCAATTAATTATTTATTATTTCTCATTATTTTTCAATATTTATCTTTATTCTCATTTTTAATATATTCATATTATATTAATAATTTATTATTATTATTAACATATGATATATAAATACTTTTTTTATAATAAATGTGTTTGTTATGTCCATAACATTAATTTTTAAATATTTAGTCATTTTTTCACATATATTTTCGTTAATTATAACAATTCAATTATTCACTTAAATATTCTTAATATTTTTATATAAAAAATGTTTTGCATAATATATTAAATTTTCATAAAAATAAATAACTATTTTTACAGAAGATGGTGAATCTATTAAAAGCTAATACACTATATTTATTTTTAATCATAAAAGAATTTTTTTAAATATATTATATTTATTATTTCTCATTATTTTATAATATTTGTCTTTATTCTCATATTTAATATATTATATTATTTAATTTTTTATTATTATTCAATCTATATTTACATATAAATATTTTTAAAGTTTTTTATTTTTACTTTTTTTATTTTAAATTTTATTTTTATGTTTATATTTTATACTAACTATTATAATGTCAATTCATATCAAAATATTAGAAAATGACACACAAGCCTCTATTGGATTGGAATTCTAGATTTGACTACGGATGGCAACTAAACGCAACTACAAACATTTAGTTGCAAGAGTTATGTACATGTGGGATGCAATAAATACTAAAAAAAAATAATGAATTGCTAAGTGTTGATTTCTTATTAATAGACAAGGAGGTAAGTGTGTTTAATATTTTGTTATATATTAATGTATGTTAGTGCAAACTAACATGTAATTTATAGGGTGCGGTTACTCACGTCAGCATCGATCGTCAATTTGTTCCAAGACATCGAAACTTATTAAAGGAGGGTAACATGTACATATTTCAAAATTTTCGAGTTGTCAAGTCAAACGCTCAGTACAAACCAGTTCCAAACTCTTTGAAAATTTTGTTTAGCTATTTTCTGAGATTCTAAATATTCCGAGATATAAATTTAATTTTTTTAATTACAAGGAGATTATTTCTAGAAGTGACAATTGCTCACAACTAACAAGTAGTGTTTTGATTAACTATTGTCTTTCATTTAATTTTTAACTTACATTTTCCTTTTTTATGTTATAGTTATTATAGCTCGTCTTATCAGTTTGGGCTCTAAGACTTTTAGCAAAACTGGATATAACACAGTTGCAAAACGTGGTTTAAACTTTCAATTTGATAGGTTGGTCATTTATAAATCTATAAGTTAAATGAGTTCTTTTGTTTTTTTACTCTATTAAATATTTTAATTTATTAAATATTTTAATTTTTACCTTTTCTATGTGTTATTTTATAGTGGAGAAGATATTAATCTAACTTTATGGGGAAACATAGCCGAAAAATTTGAATTTGTTGAAGGATCTAACAACCAAGATCCTATCGTAATAGTTGTGACCGGCTTTCTTGTCAAGTTATACCAAGGTATGAATTATAAAAAAAATATGTTTATGTCTTAATATGTTTGTGTTAACCATTTTTATGTGCTTTCAATAGGTCATCATGTCCTTTCTTCAACAACGGCCACACAAGTTTTTCAAAATCTAATTATTCCAGAGGTGGTGACTATGCGAGAAAGGTTGATATTGTCTTTCTTTAAACAATACTCTTTGTTTAAATATTTGTTGTTTTAATGACTATTATTTTTGTGCCACCTTTACTCAACTAATTGTAGATTTGCTGTCCATCCATCTCAAGTATGTTTGTTGGATGATACTGTTGAAAGTTCGATGTCTTTACAAGATGAGATGATGAAAGATCGACACACAATTGAGGAATTATACAACCTATTGTCAAATGAGGAAAGCAAGGTTGGTAAAATTGGTATTTCAATATTTTTATAGTTATCTTACTGGTTTATTGGTTAACAGGAATGTATACGTACCGTTGAAGCGACAATCAATAATGTATGCAACTACAATGGTTGGTTTTACTACTCTTGTGATGATTGTCGCAGAAACGTAACGCTCGAGGGCGATGTTTTTTTTTGCAACTCATGTGTTAAAGTTACAAAAAAATCCTACTCGAAGGTGTTTATTTTTGTCTCTTTGATCATTAACAAACTATATTCATATATTTAATTATAACTATTTTGTTTTTTCATTAATTATTTTGTATCTATTTTAGATATAAATTAGAGATTGAGGTTGGTGACGAGTCAGGAGCTGCACTATTTGTGCTTTTTGATAGAGTTGTAAATAAGTTAGTTAATCTAACTGTTTCAGATTTGTTACAATTACATCCGAGTTGTGACAAAGATTTACCATTGTCGTTATCATCAATGTCATCGCGAAAACTTGTGTTCCATGTTAAAATTACTGATTACAACCTCAAGAAAAAATTACACAATTTTACAATTATAAAAGTGTTTGATCCAAGTCAATCACTCATTACTCAACAGGTAAACATATTTTGGATATCTTTATGCTCAACTTTGAAACGTGTTTTATATATTAAATTAAATTTTGTTAAGGGAGGAGCATCAATTTCAGACAAAATTGTTAAAGAGGTACTTTTTCAATTTTTTTATCAAATAAATTGTTTTTTTAATCTATTTTAATGTCTTGTTTAGATATTTGAAAAGTTTATATATATTTGATTAAATTTTATTAGGGAGGATCATCAATTTCAAACAAAGCTGTTAAAGATGTACTTTTTCAATTTTTTGTGATCAAATAAATTGTTTTTTTTATTATCTATTTTAATGTCTTATTTAAGTTTTTGAAATGTGTTTTATATGTTAATTAAATTTTATTAGGGAGGAGCAACAGACAAAGTTGTTGAAGAGATAGGACAAAAAAGACAAAAAATTTAGTTTTTATTTTTTATTTTACAATTTTTTAATTTCATTTTATGGAAGTTGTTTTTTTATTAGTATACATTATTAACTATTATTATAATATAGGATATCTTAAATTATACTAGAGTTATACATTTTTTTTTGAATGTTTGTTTAATATTGTGTTAATTTAAATTTTTATTTTGCTTTCAATAGTTTAAATTAAATCAACCCTTTTGGTTTGTATATTATTATTATTATTATTTTCAGTTTTAATCAATCATTCTTTTTTCTCACATAATGTATATATTTCATAATTAATTTTATATAAATATATTTTTCCTTACATAATTTTTCCACAATTATTTATATATTATTTGTTTATTATTTATTTTTATACAATTTACTTATATTATGAAACAATTAATAATAATTATTTTTTCTATTTTTTTTCTCTAATTATATATATATATATATATTATATATTTTCTCTTCATATAAATATATTCTCTTTTATTAAATTAAATATTTTATAAAAATTTCGTTTATATTTTTCCCGTACAACGTAGGGTTTCATACTAGTTACTAATAATAATACTAAAAAAATCCATAAACACAACCAACTAACACAATCCATAAATGCAACCCATTGATTTTTTAAGCACCAAGTATATATCAACGAGATTCAACATAGCTTCAATCTTCAAATATATATCAACGAAATTCAACAAAGCTTCATCTTCAAACATATATCAACCACGAGTGAATAAAACTCGAAATTACAATCAATCTAAATCAAATTTAAAATTAATTATAAAAAATATTTTATTACCTTCAAAATAGAAACAATAAATAACATAGTAAATAATTAGTAAAATCGAAATTCATACCTTATCGTTGTCACTTCTTTCGACTTTTAAATTTTGTCATTATTTCGTTCATTTGGGCCCGCATAATTTCTTATCATTTTAGAAGATCAACAATTACAGAATCCGATTGAATACTTTTTTTTCTTTATTTTCCTTCTTTCCTCAATCAATTCTTTATTTTTTTTTCATTTCTTCTTTTCGTTCTTTATCATTTTTCTTCAACTCTTGTATTGTATCCTCTAATTCTGCAATTTTTTTTTGAAATTTGTAAGATGAAGATTCTTGATTCATCAAACAGAAGCTTGCCCCCGTGCCCATGCCAACTATTCTTCCTTTTTTAGGGCCACCCACAGCTATGACCCATAATTTCTCGCATATCATTTTGTTAGATTCGTCACAACTATCATTAACTTCGTTACGCTCCACAAACTTTTTCTAAAAATAAATACAAATAATATTATTCAAAACAAATATGATTATTTTTTTTAAAACAATCTTGAACTGAAATAATATAAAAGTAATTTAATACCGCTGCTTTAGCAGCTCGTGGGCCACTCCAACTGCCATTCTTTTTTCGATATGTACGCATGAAAGTCTCCATTACCGTTGATATCCTTTCAAACTCCACTTCCTAGATAAGAGAATATAATATATATATATGTGATAGTCATCCGGGCAACTGCTCGAGTGAGCATAAACGGTGACTTCAACACCTCAACCTACGCGACAACGTTTATTATACATATAAATTTTGGTTCCCAGGGTATACTGGTGGAATCGATACGTCTTGTTCTTGCGATAGTCATCGGGAGAACCACTCGAGTGACCATAAACGATGATTTCACCCTACACGGGAGCGTTTATTATAGACACACACACATAAACACACACATATATATATATATATCTTTTGTAGACCTGAGTCTAGCTCTCTTTGTTCTCTTGTACAAAGGGGGATGCGACGTCTTTCTCAAATTGCATCTTTAGAATGGCTTTTGGTGGTTTATTTTAGTTATTATTTTAAAATCCTTCCATAGAGGGTCAATTTCCTAGATGATCACGTAGCACGAAAACGAGCTTATTAAGAATAACCACAGATTAAAGTTTTCTAAAAACTCGGGATATATCCGCGAGATTAATCACGGTTTGATTAACAAAGATGATTTTGCATTTTTCCCATACTTATTTCCTAAAATTATTGTCACTAGTAGGTGGAAAGAACTAAGGTTTTTACTATCTTTAAACTTTATGGGAGACAGAACTAGGAATTGTCCATTTCTTTTATTTATTTTATTGAGACCGGACCTATATATAGGTTGCCTACATATCTTCCTTTTGTCCTTGATATATTTATTATTTTTATTCCTTTGGAAGAATCAGGTCTCACGTAGTTTTCCTTTGTAGTTATACAAAACTACAGGTCCATTAGTCCATTCGAAGATGGGGACTGAATTTGTTTTAATTTTGGTAGGGCTGTATTAGAGCCATCATAATCCTAGTAAGACTGGTTTATGAGCCGTCGTAATCCTGGTAAGGCTGGATTGTGAGCCGTTGAAATCTTGGTAAGGCTGGATTGTATTGTTCTTTGCACGTGTTGATATTCCACATAATATCGTTTCGTTGCGTCTAGATTATTTGGAGAAATAAATTCTTCACCTTCAACTGTAGATAGGCGGACTGCACCTCCAAAAATGATTTTCTTAATTAGGAAGGGTTATTCCCATCATAGTCAGAACTTACCCCTAGGGTCTAACTGTTCTTGGATTTTTCTGAGTATTAAGTCACATTCTTTTAGGTTCTTGGGCTTGACATTTCTATTAAAGGTATTAGTCATTCATTTTTGGTAAACCTGGGTTTTGCATAACGCATCTAACTTGTGGTCTTCTATTAATGTCAACTGGTCATACCGACACTTTATCCAATCTTCTTCAATGACTTGGGACTCCAAGAGGATTCTCAATGTAGGAATTTCAATCTCGATAGGTTGTATGACATCCATACCATACACTAAAGAATAGGGAGTTTTGTATATCGATGTCCGAGGATTCCATACCCCACAATGAAAATGGTAACTTCTCATGTCAATACTTGTATGTGCTGGTCAAATCACATTTTTCTTAGCTTCTTCGACCACACCATTAGTTTGGGTCAATATGGAGATGATTTGTGGTGCTAAATTTTGAACTCTTTGAGAAAGGATAAAACATTTCCTTGAAATTGTTTTCCGTTATCTGAAATAATGGCATGAGGTATTACGTATCTAACGATGATATTGATGCGGATGAACTTTGCCACTTGAGTAGATTTTAGATTCTTATAAGATTCTTCCTCGACCCATTTAGAAAAGTAGTTGATAGCTACGAGTATGAAACCATGTTCATTTGATGCATGGGGATAAATTTCCCCAATGACATCAATGCTCCATGTAGAAAAGGGCCATGGTGATGTTATACTATAAAGCAAAAATGTCGGAGCATGTTTTATGTTGGCATAGATATGACATTGGTGACAACTTTTTACATAGATAACACATTATGATTCCATATTTTTCCATAATATCCGAGACAGAGTATTTTCTTGGCAAGAGCTAGTCCATTCATATGTGGACCACATACTCATGCTTGTACATTCTCTATCAAAAGATCGTTTATAGAGCTTAATAGCTATCCAATCATTGTTGGTGGAATATTGGTGTAGTTCTCTTCATTCCTTAGCTCGAAAATAGGATGGATATTCTCCATACTCAATGTGTTTTTGAAGAATGTCGAACCATAGTTTGATGGGCACTTGAATGGAGGCTACCACTCTGATTTTGAAATGGTGCTTCTATTTCTACTAACTTTTCAGAGGTTGACCTTAATTCCAACAGGGATTTGGGTCATGACTGCTAGCGTAGCTAAAGTATTGGCTAAGCGATTTTGGCTTCTTGGCCAATGAACAAAAGATACAAGATCGAACTTGTTGATAAACTAGAGTAGGCAAGTGTGATAAGGTTTAAGGTTTTTCCCTCGTACTTGCCATGTTCCGTTGACTTTGGATATAACCAGGTTAGATTTGCCAACTACGTCTAGTTTAGTTGCTTCATGTTCATATGTAATTTTGAGACTTGAGAGGCATGCCTCATTTTCTGCCTCATTATTGGTCACAGAATATTCTATCTTAATAGAGATGAGATTATGTCCGATTGGGATCTATCAAGAGAATTTCATTTCCATATCCATGCTTAGATGAAGATCTATCAAACATTAACTTCCATGTGTTTGAAGAGATGTCCATTATATTGTCATCCATAAAGTTGAGTTCATAGGAAGGCTCGATGGAAATGGGTTGATCTACTAGTAAATCTACAACAATGCTTCCTTTAATAGATTTCTGAACTGTATATGTAATATTGTATTCAGAAATCATCATCATTCATTTAGCGAGTCTGGGCGACAGTAGCGTTCGCTAAAATAAATAATGGATTGGATCCAACCTGGATATTGTCCTGATAGGGTGGGCTTGCATAAAATGTCTCAAACTTTTGGTGACCCATGTGAGTTCCCAATATACTTTTTCAGGTGCTGAATAGTTTAATTCACATATAGGAATTCTCTTGCTTAGATAGTTAACTACGATCTCGAGCTTATTCTCGTTTTCTTGAGTGAACAGGCTGCCCATAGCCGAATCGGTCATACTGACGTAGAAAATCAAGGGAACGTTAGGCCTTGGTGGCATAAGGACCCGTGGTGACTTTAAATAGTCCTTGATTTTGTCAAATATTTTTTGATAAGTTTTATCCCACTGAAATTTCTGATATGTTTTCAATAATTTGAAGAGAGGATCGCATGTGAGGGTCAGTTTGCTAATGAACCGAGTAATGAACTGAATTTTGCCTAGAAAGCCCCAGACTTCTCTTTTATTTCGAGGGGTAGGCATAGCCATTATTTCCTCAATTTTGGACGGGTCGACTTCTATTCCTCTTTGGGTAATAAGAAAGCCTAACATCTTACTAGCGGTAACTCCTAACAGACACTTTTTTGGGTTTAATAGAAGTCGATATTTTCTAATTCTTTGCAAGAATTTGATTAGGTTGGAAATATGACCCTAACTATATTTATACTTCACGATCATGTCTTCTATAAAGACTTCGCCTTTCTTGTGGATCATGACGTGCAAGATCATAATTACTACTCTTTGATAAGTAGCCTCAATATTTTTAAGCCCAAAGAGCATGACCCTGAAACATAACGTGCCTACTTCTATTATAAAGGTGGTTTTCTATCTTCTTCAATTTTTAGGATCTGGTTATATCTAGAAAATTCATCCATGAAAGACAATAACTGATTGTCGGCGACATGATTGATTAGATAGTCGATATATGAGGTAAAGGAAAACTATCCTTAGGGCTAACTTTATCCTGATCATGATAGTCTAAATATACGTGCATTATTCTATATTTCTTTAAGAAAGAAATCACATTGGCTATCCATGTTGGGTAATCCACAGTTTCAATGAATCTTGCTTCCAACTGATTTTAAACTTCTTCTTTTAATTTGGCTACAACCTCAGTTTTCATTCGTCTTAACTTCTGATTGACAGGTTTAGCCTCTAGATAGAGGGTAATATGATGTCGAACAATGTCAAGATCTATGCTGGGAATATCCTTGTAAGAGCAGGCGAACACGTCTTTGTTGGGTTGTAATAATTCTATCATTTGATGACATTTGCCATCATTCAAACTTTATCCAATCAAAATAATTTTAAGGAACGTCTACCATATTGAGTTTTATTTCGATTGTTGTTTCAGCACCGGAAACGATTTCATCCTCATGTTCTAAAAAAAATTCATTTCGAAATTAATAACAGACTGAAAGGAAACATCATCATATGAAATATATTCGAAACTATACTTTAGTATTTTATTGGACGCTTTATTAAAAAAGAAGGGGACATCCCATTAGGATTGTCGTTAGAAACTTCTTAATTTATTACAACTGACACTTTATCATAGTGAGAAAAGGGGTATTGTTTCTATCAACTCTCAGGTTGATCAATTAGTTTTATCAGCTACTAGTAGGTTTGCGGAATTGTTCTCACAAGAACTTTCATTATCTGAACCTTCTTCCGTCACAGAGGAATTGTTTCTGGCCAGCTTCTCCAAGGTTTTGTGTCAGTAAGCAATTCTTTTCCTAATCATATTAACAAATGAATTAGAATTATAAGAAAAATCTAAAAAAATTCGAAACTTGGAGAGCGAGTTTGCAAAACTTGATTAAAAAATGGCTCGGGGAAATCAAAACACTGTGTGACTTCCCCTTCTCGCACAAACTGTCCATTTAGGGTTGGAGAATTATATATATATATATATATATATATTGCTTAGATATTTTTCCTTTTATATAACCTTCACAACCTTTTGGAGTATATCCAATACCGAAATTATCCAAGTCATAATAAGACCAAGGAAAATAAGGTATGTAAGTAGCATTTGGTCCTAAACCCATTCCTAGGAAATATCTCATTTTCTGCATAAGACGCATGGACATGACACTATATGATGTAAAGTCAAATATGAGACGAATCCTGATATTGCCTAAATATAGGACAAACATCAAATCCACTTAACTCAACCCTAGGTTACTGAAATGAGTTGAACAAACAATGATCATGACATACTTCTCACCTTCAATGGTGATGAGTTTACCATTAACCATGAACCATATTTTCTGATGCAAAGTAGATGCAAGACCCTTAGCCTGATGCAACCAAGGTCTTCCCAATATTAGATTATATGATGGTCGCATATTTATTATTCATAATTCTACCTTAAATGGTATATCGGTTACGAAAATCATTTATCGTAAACTAACCATAATTTCTCGATGAGAATTATCAAAACCTCGGACACATAGGTCTGACAGAATGATTTTATCAGCGGAGAGTCCAATTTCTTGGAGGGTCTTGCATGGACATATGTTCAGTGCTGAACCATTGTCGATTAGAGTTATGGAAAAAACTTTATCGGCCATCTTTATAGAAATGTAGAGTGCCTTAACATGGGTTTCGTTAGAAGTAGGTAAATATTTATCCTCGAATCTTATCATGTTGATTTGCGAAGTTGCTGAAATAATTCTAACCAACTCTTCAGGAGTTGTGTTAGCTGATATGCTATCCTTGCTTAGCTCATTTAGCACGTCCTTCATGTATTCTATAGAATACATAAATATTTACTAGATGAAAATATTGGCAATCATCTTCTTTAGTTGAGTAAGAAGACTATCGCCTGGGTTTTGAGCTATGGACTCATTTTCCTTTATAGAAGTCAGATCCACTTAAGATCGCTAAGACTTCATGTCGCACAATTCTTCTTGCTGAATTCATGATGGGATTATTAGGGATCCACCAATTTCGAGATACTTCCGGTGGAGATGGAATTCTTAGATCCTCCTTTTTAGGCCATGAATTGACTATATTAACTTCAAGATTGTCAATAGGTTCATCCAAGGAGATCTTATTTACCTGGAGATCGAGTAAAAGATTCTTCACAATCTCAGGTTTAGAGAAGATCTTCTAATCAATCAGGTCGTGACACTTGTGCTTAAGGGCACTACAGTTATAGCAGAGTGACCTTTCATCTGATGGTATGCACACCATGTACTTTAGAATTTTCTAAAGAACTCCTTACCTTCTCTTCTCTTGGAGGAAGAGCTTGACTCAGGGCATCAAAGTTAACAAAATCAAGCTTTCACAAAAACAAAATAATGTATTTTTTTTCTTACCTGAAAATAGAAAAGAAATGACTGAAATAGGGTATACTAGACTGATTTTTTTTTAATAAAACTTAAATCTAAAACATGTATTATATACATGCCCATGATCTTAAATATAATATTTTTATCAAATTTTCTGGACAATGATAATGTTATATGTGTTTTTTTCTGCAAAGACATGTTTGTTTCTAGATTCTGAACAAGAACAAATTTTAACAAAAAAAAAGAGTACAAAGATTGATCCAATCATGTTTTAGTTAAGGATGTATTATTCAAGTCAAAAGCATGAAGTAAATAAAATAAAGAGTACTCTTGTTATTAAAGGTTTTGTCAAATCTGTAGAGAAAAAAATTACAATGTCATAAATTCTAGACCAACTGTAATTTCACTTTTAATTATCCAAAATACATTAATTAAAAAAGATAATCTATTAGTGGTTACAAAAAGAGCTTCGAGTTATAATCATGAGTTTAGAATGATAATTAAAATCTATAAGATCAAATCTCCTAAGTTTTACATGGATTAATCTTGTCCAACCATACAATTTGTGAAAATAATGAGTTTTCAGGATTTGGAACAACATTACTTAAAAAGAAAAAAATTCACTTTTACATAACCATTGATGAATATATTTGTGTACCTTAGTAGGGTAGGATCGATTGATAGATAGTGACAGACTAATAGCTTCTATAATAAGAATTTATAGTCAAAATCACTTAATTAATTATCAATGTTTCAATAAACGTATGTAATTCTTGTACATGATATGTTTCTTTTTTATTTGGAGTATCTTCTTCTAGTAAAGATGAAATCATAACTCACATAAAATAAGTATTACAAATACAACATAACAATCACTTGGAGCCTGATAAATCACCTTAACTTTACTAATTGTGAACCAGTCAAGTAGATTAGCAACAAAGTGGCAAAAACATATATGATTTTCCACTTGACTGGAATATTGACAAATATTTGCTTTAGGTTTGAACTCCTTCTATGGCGCTCACAATACATATTCAAGACTTTGAAAATTTTAGAATAAGTATAAAAATTTGATCTTACGATATTTTTTGTCAACCTTTTAAACATATTATCCATAGAGCTGGTATATATTATTCGGTTGAGAAAGATGCCGCCATCCGTAAGCAAGTCAACGTCGTCATATGAGGTAACCAGATGATCCATGAAGATCAAGTAATCACATAACAATCTGTATATAGTTAGAAGAATATATATGATCAGTTATATATGTAATTAATTTGTCTTAGTTTATAAACATGGGTATACTACCTCTGCGTGTGGTTTTGCTTCAACTCTAAAGCGACCAAGTTTCGAATCTCAATCTCAAAGTCCTCATCTATACCCAAACTTGGCATCTTCAACTCTCCGTACTTAAATGTTATGTCAAATATACTTATTTTTTCCGATGACGACGGTGCTGTACTAAACCTAACCTTGGCCATCTTCAGCTTTGTGGCCGAGATCACAAATTCCCTTTGAGGTTGTGCTGGAGAATCAGTCTGCGAGCTTTCTGTGTATCCGAAGCTTATAGGCGAGCTTTCTGTGAATCTGAAGCATATAGCCTTGTGGATAATGTCGAGCAAATGACTTACATCTTGACTAATTAATTCCTCAATGTCTTGCGGCGTCCATTTATCCTTTCTAAATTTTTCTTCAAAGATGAATAGTTTGTCCTGAAGCAAATGATGAGCGTCTTCCGGGGTCCAACAATAAAGTGTAAGCCTGTGATAAAAGAACACTAATACTTGACGTTTGAGTTCATTACCAATAGATAGACGAGGATTAATGGTTTTAAACAATATTTCGAGGATGAAAAATGGAATCTGGTTCTCAATTAATAATAAGTCTTTCCACACCATAGTCATCACTAGGTCTTCATCAATGATGCTATGTCCCATAAACTGATACCTAGAAAAGAGTTCGATAATGAAGCATCCGTCCAACACCAGCATTTGGACTAGTTCATCACTCGAAATATAGCCTATACTCTCCGCGTAACATTTTCTCACACACTCTACCTGCGGAATTACGGCTTGGACCAAGATGTCCACGCTCTGGTTGCCTGTTCGTTGCAAAATATTTTGCAGGTAACGAATCTTGTGCTCTTGCATAGAAGCTAGGTGAGGTTTATTTCGGTGATAAGGGCCGATGGCGATCAGCTTGGGATTGTAGAATTCCTCGTTTCCATTGCGCAAGACATCGGGAACCCTGAAGATGCATCTTTCCGGGTATATGAGAGTTAAATTTGACACCATTTTATCCATTCTTTCGGTAACCGTTTCAGTTTCATTTTCTCCCGTCATTACTTCTACTATCTGATTGAAACTCTTTAATTAATTAACCGTACGTAAGAATTATGCTCATCCAAAAATAAACAAAATTGAATACTTGTAATGAATTTAATTACCTCGGCTAAGTGTTGGTCATGACCATGATCAAATTGGTCTTTAATAGCATCAGAAGTAGCTTCCATTAATATTTCTGCATCCATTGATATTTCACAATCAAATTGGTCTGTATTAACCTCACAAGCTTCCATTGATATTTCTGCATCCATTATGATAATGAGAAATATAAACTAAATATTGAATGAAGTCTTTCTTCACCCACAGCCTCAACTTCCAATTCTCTCATAACCCTCTTTTCTTCTTCAGAATCAACAAATTATATATCATATATATAAACATCAATTGTATTTTATTTTATTTCATAATCTAAAATGCAAGTCATCTAAAGACAATATGGATTAGCAAAAATGTAATTAAAATAAGATCTGAATTATCAAAGATATTAATATAGTCCTAAAATTTGTAATGACATCGTTCAATTATTGATATTTAGGTTGGACTTATGCATCAAAGATTTATATTAAAATTAATGTTGTCTAGCTTCTATCTACCATATTGATTACATATTATTTGAATCTTAATAATTAACTACATTATTTTCTTATTTTTTATTTTAAATCAATTATAAACAAAACGTTAGATTTTACATATTGATTATCAATATTTGTAAGTTAGCCTATATACTAACTCTTTATAATTAAAGTTTAAGTATCAAAATAATACTAAAATCACTAGTAGATAAATGATCCTCTATAACTAATGTCAGTAACGGCTCCATTACTAAAAATTTGTATCAGTAACGAGGCTATAGAGTTGTTACCGATGTTTCGTATCAGTGACGACACTATAGGATCGTTACTAATAATATCTATCATTAATGGCTATAAAAAGAGTCGTTACTCATGATTTTCATACCAATTTTCAAAATAAAGGTATCCATAAAGGCTCTAAGGAAGATTGTTATATAAACTTATATAGAATACGAAGTAAGTGAAGAAACTACTATAGAATATGAGTAGTTAATCCTTAACCATTTAAAGAAACTACTATAGAATATTATAATTAATCCTTAACTTGCCTCTTTGAAGAAACTATTATAAAATATTAAAATTAATCCTCCACTCCGCCACTTGCTTCTAATAATTAGTTTAATATTGGATGGATAAGACATTACAACAAATTCATTATCTTTAGTATTGAAATGTTGAGAAGTTAAGCATAAATATAAATAATATTGGATTGATAAGACATCAGATCATTTATATTTTTATATATAAATAACATCCATTATTTCTTCTATCTCTTACATTCGTTCTTGATCCTAACGTTAAAATCACACGTTTATTTATTATCTCCCAAACTAAATAAAAAGTTTAGTTTATTTTGAAGAAGATTTAACTTAACACGGTTGAGGGAACTTATAAAAATATAGTTTAATTTGATAATAAATTAAAAAAATAATATAATAAAAAAATTTAAGACAAATTAATGGTTTGTTACAATTTGTTAAAGATATGTTAAATATCACTCTTATATGCACCCAATTGTATATTAAAACATTCGGTATCTACTCAATAATAAATATTCTGACCATAACTAATCTAGTTATCTTATCATCAAACAAATTGCGCATTTTATAAAAGGTCGGGATCATGGATGACTAGTGTCTCAACTACGAATGAGGTTGATTTGTTAACAGATTATTAGAATTGTTTGTTCATTGTCCCTTTCTCTTTTGAAATGTGGAAATGTAAAACTTTCATGCACTTACATTTTTCTTAAAAGAAAGAAAAATGAGACACTTTATCTTTATTCTTTGTATAGTAGAGATTACAAATTCATAAACAGGGATGGTAAACTAGAAATAACTAATAATTGACATTAATCTCGTTAATTTGTTAATTCATTTTGGAGTTGTGATTTATTTATTTGTTTTTATTTTTTAAATGCTTCGCACAATTTCTTTGTACGTGTAGTCATCAACGTCCTCCATGTCAATACCATAGTTGTTTTTTCCATCTTACGTATTCAATACACTTCTGATTACATCTTTCCATTCTGATAACTAATTGTTAGGAATTTCAAGTTGAATAATACTTTCCTATTGAAATCAATTGATATGATTAATTTCACAAGTCAACCAAATCATACTAGCAGATCAGCAAAGTAATAAAGAACACCAGATTTACGTGGAAAACCCTCTCAACACGGAGGGTAAAAAAAATCACAGGGCAAAACCAACAGATTTCACTAATCAGTAAGAAACCGATACAATTGTTCTTCTCAACTTTAAACCTAAAGTTGAGGTATACATACAGAGAAACTAATTTCATTCAAACCCAAACAAATCTAGGTTTGAGAAAACATGAAATTCCCTTTACAAATAAGAGAGAAATGAACCTGAGGGTAATCAAGACAAAAAATGTGTACTCTGTTCTCCTTCTCTTCTTCTTCCTCTATATCTTCTTCTTCCTCTGTATTTTCTTCACTCTGTTATCTTGATCTCTTCACAGAACTCTCACTGAAAATTGTGGTAGAGAGAGAAACAAAATTAGGGTTTATTTAGTTTTTATATTGCCTAATTGGGCCGGACCCATAAGGCCCAACAATCTCCCCCTCCAGCCCACGGAGAGAGGCACACCGATCTTCAAGTCATCACTTGGTATTCACGCCGACAAGCCGACAACAAAGCTCAAACTTGTCTTTTGAACTATCTTCGTAAACATGTCTGATGGATTCTTATCAGTGTGAATTTTCTTCAACTTCATCTGCTGGCTTTCTATTGCATCTCTTAACCAATGAAATCTCACATCAATATGCTTAGTTCTGGAATGATATGTAGCAATCTTGCTCAAATCTATAACACTCTGGTTATCACAGAAAACAACTGCATCTTCTTGTTGCATACCAAGCTCCAAGAGAAATCTAATCAACCACAATAGCTCTTTACCAGCTTCAGTGGCTGCAATGTATTCTGCTTCTGTGGTTGACAAAGTCACACATTTCTGCAATTTGGATTGTCATGACACGGCCTCCCTCTGCAAAAGTAAACACATAACCTGAAGTGGATTTTCTGTGATCCAAATCTCCAGCCATATCAGAATCAGTGTAACCTTCTAGCACATGTTCACCATTTCCAAAACTCAAACACAAATTGGAAGTGCCTCTTAGATATCTAAGAATCCATTTCACTGCTTTCCAATGTTGTTTTCCTGGATTAGAAAGGAATCTGCTTACCACACTGACTGCATAAGCTATATTTGGCCTAGTGCAAACCATTGCATACATCAAACTCTCTACAGCTGAGGAGTATGGCACACTTGACATTTATCCTTTTCTTTTTCTGTTGATGGACACAACTTCTTGCTCAATTTCAAATGGCTAGGAAGTGGACAACTTACTTTCTTTGCTCCTTGCATGTTAATTCTTTCAAGCACCCTTTCAATGTACTTCTCTTGTGACAACCAAAGTCTCTTAGCCTTTCTGTCACGAGTAATCTTCATGCCCAATATCTGGCGTGCTTGACCCATGTCTTTCATTTCAAATGTCTTGGACATCTCTTTCTTCAACATAGCTATAAATAGAGCATCCTGTCCTGCAATCAACATATCATCAACATAAAGTAAAAGGATTATAAATTTTCCATTAGGAAATCTTTTGAAGAAAACACATGGATCTGCCTTGGTTTTCTAGTACCCATGACTCATCATAAAGGAGTCAAATTTTTTGTACCACTGTCTCGGGGCTTGTTTCAAACCATATAGACTCTTCTTCAATTTTCAAACCATGTTATCTTTTTCTTTTACTTTAAATCCCTCTAGTTGCACCATATAAATCTCTTCTTCAAGGTTACCATGAAGGAATGCAGTTTTTACATCAAGTTGTTCAAGTTCAAGATCTAGGCCAAATACTAGACCTAACACTGCATGAATGAAAGTCATCTTTACCACTGGTGAGAAAATTTCCTCAAAGTCGATGCCCTGTTTCTGTCCAAAACCCTTTACAACCAGTCGGGCTTTGTACTTCATAAGTTCTCCATTTTCATCTCTCTTTAGCTTGAACACCCATTTATTTCTCAAGGCCTTTCTGCCCTTAGGAAGCTCCACAAGCTCATATGTGTCATTTTCTTGCAATGACTTCATCTCGTCTTTCATTGCATCCTGCCACCTAACTTTGTCTTTATGAGCTTGTGCCTCCTGAAAACTTTCTGGCTCTCCTTCTTCTGTCAACAGGATATACTCCGAAGAAGGGTATCTTTTAGAAGGTTTGTGCTCTTTTTCTGATCTTCTTACTTGGCGCTCTTCTGGCTCCACTTGATGATGTTGCCCCCCTGCATAAAAGCATCATTAACAATATCATCATCATTACTACCATTCATGTCAGAGGTTTCTTCAGCAACTTCTTCATCATGTTCATCTTCATTTGTTACTTCTGACTGTACATATGAAGGAACTGGTATGAGTTCTATGAACTCATCAACCCTCTCTAAATTCTTATTGATTTTTGAACTTATCCCTGTCTGACCTTCAAAGAACACAACATCTCTGCACCTGACAATTCTCTTCTTTTCTGAGTCCCATAACATGTACCCAAATTCTTCATTTCCATATCCAAGGAAAATACATGGAGTTGCTTTATCATCCAACTTGGATCTTTGTTTCTTTAGAATATGCACATATGATTTGCATCCAAACACCCTTAGATGTGAGTATGAAACATTCTTCTTAGACCATACTGTTTCTGGTATCTCGAATTTCAAAGGAACAGATGGCGACCTGTTTATGAGATAGCAGGCTGTGCGAACTGCTTCTCACCAAAACTGTTTTGGCAACTTTGCCATCTTCAGCATGCATCTCACCTTTTCTACAATGGTGCAATTCATTCTCTCAGCCACACCATTGTGCTGCGGAGTTTCAGGCACTGTCTTCTCATGTCGAATACCATATTTGGTACAGTATGCTTTAAATTCCTTGGAGGTATACTCTCCCCCGTTATCAAAGCGAAGACATTTTAGCTTACTGTCTGTCTCTCTTTCTACCATGACATGGAACTCTTGAAAGTAATTGAATACCTGGTCTTTTGTTCTCATAAAATAAACCCACACCTTTCTAGACGCGTCATCAATAAATGTTAAAAAATATCGATTGCCACCCAATGACTCCACTTCAAAAGGACCACACACATCAGAATAAATCAAGTCTAACACATTATATTTTCTTTCTGATGTCTGACTAAAAGAGACTCGATGTTGCTTACCAAATGGGCAGTAGTCGCATAGATCCAGAACCTC
Organism: Impatiens glandulifera; assembly: GCF_907164915.1. Classification (NCBI taxonomy): domain Eukaryota; kingdom Viridiplantae; phylum Streptophyta; class Magnoliopsida; order Ericales; family Balsaminaceae; genus Impatiens; species Impatiens glandulifera. The sequence goes on along the minus strand of NC_061862.1, from coordinate 137,092,286 downwards.
ATCTTTGGTTGAGGGGATGTGCAACTTCTTCACTAGAATTCGCAGCCTTTTCTCACTCATGTGGCCAAGGCATTGATGCCACAGATTTAGAGAGCTTTCAGCTTGTACTGCATTCAGATCATCTTTGAGTACCTTCACATGTGTTCTGTACAATGAGTGCCACGACTTCCCTTTTGCTACAATCATTGATCCTTTGTTGAGTTTCCATTCACCACCACCAAGATAATGCTTGAATCCATCTTTGTCCAATGCATCACCTGATATCAAATTTAGACGCAAATCAGGAATATGCCGCACATCTTTCAGTGTTAACCGATGCCCCTGTTCTGTCTACAAATAAATGTCACCAATACCCACAATGCTTGAGTGACTAGTATTACCCATCTTCACTGTACCAAGATCTCCAGCCTTGTACGTGGTGAAGAACTCTTTATTCGGTGTAGCATGATAGCAAGCACCTGTATCAACTATCCACTCAACTCCTTGGTGATCTTCTACATGTAGATATTGTTCCTTTTCACAAGAAAGAATAACTACATCCTCTGCAGTTACTGTGGCTGTGGTATTTCTGTTTTCATCATCTTTCTTCTGATTTTTGCCTTCATTCTGTAGTCTTTTCCAGGCTCTACAATTTTTTTTCATGTGACCTTCTTTACCACAGTGATAACATTCTCTTCCCTTAGATTTTGATCTGCCTCTTGACTTGCTATGGCCACTTGATTGTTGTCGGTGTTCAGCTCTTCCTCTGTTCTCTGTGACTAGGGCATGTGCACTATTTGTATTAGTTGACTTCCTTCTTGTCTCCTCATTGAACAAGCTGCTAGTAACTATATTCATAGTAAGCACACCATTCGGAGCTGCATTACTAACTGTCACAACCAATGTCTCCCAACTGTCAGGCAATGATCCCAATAGCAATAAGGCTTGTAGCTCATCTTCTAAGGTCATCTCCATCATTGATAATTGATTAATCAAGCTCTGGAACTCGTTTAAATGCTCAGCAACACCTGTGCCTTCTCTGAATTTCAGATTTACCAACTTTCGGATCAGAAACGCTTTGTTACCTGCCGTTTTCTGCTCATACAATGACTCTAGCTTCTTCCATAGCTCATTAACACTTTTCTCACTTGCTACATGGTGATAAACACTATCATCAAGCCATTGTCTGATTGTGCCGACTGCTTTCCGGTTCAGTTTTATCCAATCAACTTTAGCCATCTCTTTTGGCTTTGCACTATCTCCTTCAACTGGCTCATACAGATCCTTACAATAAAGGATGTCCTCCATTTTGGATTTTCAAATCTGCCAGTAATTGTTTGTCAGCCTGATCATAGTGCTACTACCTTCCATTTGAACCTGAGAAAAGCACTCTTCAATAGAAAGTAAACCTAACAGCTCTAATACCACTTGTTAGAAATTTCAAGTTGAATAATACTTTCCTATTGAAATCAATTGATATGATTAATTTCACAAGTCAACCAAATCATACTAGCAGATCAGCAAAGTAATAAAGAACACCAGATTTACGTGGAAAACCCTCTCAACACGGAGGGTAAAAAACCACGGGGCAAAACCAACAGATTTCACTAATCAGTAAGAAACCGATACAATTGTTCTTCTCAACTTTAAACCTAAAGTTGAGGTATACATACAGAGAAACTAATTTCATTCAAATCCAAACAAATCTAGGTTTGAGAAAACATGAAATTCTCTTTACAAATAAGAGAGAAATGAACCTGAGGGTAATCAAGACAAAGAAGGTGATACTTTGTTCTCCTTCTCTTCTTCTTCCTCTATATCTTCTTCTTGCTCTGTATTTTCTTCACTCTGTTATCTTGATCTCTTCACAGAACTCTCACTGAAAATTGTGGTAGAGAGAGAAACAAAATTAGGGTTTATTTGGTTTTTATATTGCCTAATTGGGCTGGACCCATAAGGCCCAACACTAATTTCATTAATACCCACAAATTTAATGAAATTTAATATATAAAAATTACAATTTTTTCTAAATTATATTGTTTGACTTATTCTTTAGAATAATTTAATAATGTGAGCTAATTTTTATGGTTAAAAATTACTACCAAAATGTCGTGGACAGTTTTTTTTAGATACTACAATATGTGTTACTTTACTGGCTAAAACTAAGTCTTTCTTATAGCATATATAATAGTGATGCCACTTGTTTACTGGTGCTTAGAATAACCCAAGAAAATGTTCAAAAAAACCTTAGCGGCACATAAGAAGAATATAAGCCGGCAAAGTTGTTTTCTACATTTTTTTATAAATCGGTAAGAGAATTTATAAGCCGGTAAAGTTGTTTTCTACATTTTTTATAAGTCGGTAAGAGAATTTATAATCCGGCAAAGTTGTTTCTAATTTTTTTTCTAGAATAATGTTGGTTTCTACCTACAATATTTATAATATTAGTTCCATACCATCCATCTATCATAAGGAAAATAATAATAATAAAAATATTATTTTCATTTATTTATAACTAATTTTATTAATAAACAATATATCATGTATAATAAATTTAAAACACTTTCTAATTTTTTTTTTAAAATAGATGTGTTTGTTCTAACATCATATACCATTAACTAAATAATGGAACATAAAACAATAAATCTTGTATATATATCATCAACAAAGAAAGTCGAACTACTATATATAGAATAGTAAATATAATACTCCGATTGCTTAATTCATTGAAGAAACTACAATATAATACTACAATTAATCCTCTAATTTCTTCTCAAGTTGAAGAGACTATAATATAATCCAATTTTTGATCAACAAGTTAAAGAAACATATATAGAGTATTATAATTAATCCTCTAATTGTCTGGTTAAAAGGTTAAGTGTGTTTACGGGCTATGTGTTAAACCCGCAGAAATTAGTTGCACTCCATAAGAGCAGTGAAACCCAGCGTTCTAAAAAAAAATAATCCTCCAATTGTTTCTCAAGTTAAAGAAACTATAATTGATTTTTTCATCCGATTATTGATTATCAATTTAGAACCTGTTGAGATCGGCGTCAACAATAACCAATGGGGTTTGAGTGTTGTTGAACGATTTCAATTTTCAATTCGGTTTTAACCCTGTTAGAGGTTAAGACATGTTTCTATTCTCTTTACAAATCTTCGCGAGCTCTTGAATCAGATTCAAGTGCGGAGTTACTCGCTATAGTTGAAGCGTATGATGCAGTATGAATAAGTCAGTAAGAAATGGAAACGAAGTTGTTTCTGGATGTTCAAAGATAAACAACTTCTAAGTCACCCTTTCTTCTGTTTTCAGAAGGATACACTAGAAGACTTTAACTTGTATAGCCTTTACACAAGCTCGGTCAGAAACCCAAGACTTAACAGTGCCTGTTTTGAACTCCTAGCTCTCACTCTGTTGAACAAACACTCTCTGTTCAACTTACAACGCTTAATATTTTTAACAGATATTACAACAATCTTTCTCTCATCTTATCTTAATAGAATGTATAGAGTATATAAATTACAACTTGAATAGTGAAAGAGTAATCTTTATGGGAACTGGTTGTTTTCGCGCACGGGAAGAACTGCCTTCTTCTTTATTAGGATCCACTTATATATATGAGTCACAACTGCTTTGCATTCAATGATGGCGTGTTGAATAGTTCCGCGTGCTGATGTAGTGTAGCTCTACTTGAGTGTTGTAGACGCACTTGAGTATCGTAGCCCTACTTGAATGGTGTGTCACTCTTGAGCTTCTTAGAAGGTTTATATTAATGATACACAACAGTTAATGCAACGGTCGAATCTGAATATTGACACGTGATATTTTTCTGTTTATTACTGTGCATGCTGATGTGGCAGTCTGTCGCGTGTCGGGCGAAGAGCAAGGAAGATGAACGAGCGCTGCTTCGGTGTTCTGTTGAAGCCTAGACGTGTGCTAGCTCTTCTTCAGATCAGAGCGTCTATTGAAGCCTAGACATTTGCTAGCGATTCTTCAGACTAGAGCATCTATTGAAGCCTAGATGTCTGCTAGTGCTTCTTCAGACCAGAGCGTCTATTGAAGCATAGATGTCTGCTAGCGCTTCTTCAGACCACTTCGTTTGATGAAGAAGACCGTTTGAACGCGCTTTAAACTTCTACTGAGGCAAGACATCTGAGCGCACTTCTTCATACTATACGTCTGAATGAAGTTCAGACTCCTTCTTCTCACGCATTTATTCAGACCACCCGTCTTATCAAGTTCACACTCTGTCTGCTCGCGCACTTCTTTAGACCACCCGTTTGATGAAGTTTAGACTTTGTCTACTCGTGCACTTCTTCAGACCATCCATATGATGAAGTTCAGACTCTATCTACTCGCGCTTGCTTTAGACTGCAACTGAAGATATACTTCTTATGAGTTGTACCTGCATAAAGGCAAGTTACACAACTTAGTTCTTGTTCGGACTACATCATTAAAAGTATGTCGTATTGAATTAAACTAATTCATCTAAGTTTATTAAGATGTTTTTCCTTAACTAATTGTTTCTCTTTTAATTAGTTTTCCTTTTCCTTTATTTAATTTAAGCTGACAATTTCCCCATTTTTAATGATGTTAAAACTAAGTTAATAATTTAATTAAAATCAAGAGAAAAGAATTAACTAATATATTTATAAAAGTAAAATACATAAAATTAACGATGTTTAAGATCCCTCCCTTTTAGTAATGATGTCCGAGTACAAGCTGTTGCAGTTGACCTCCTACTCGATCACCTACACCACCATCGTGACCACCTCCACGACCACCTCCTCGATTTCTCATGCGATTTTCTTGGCAGTTACCTTGGCCGTCTTGGACTGACTTCCTTTTGGAACGAGTTCCACGAGCACTAGTTCCCCCTTGATTGCTATATTCCCCATTTTTAACATTATCAGGGTCATCAACAACAAGGGCAGTGGTTTTAGCAGCTTCAGGAGCCGCATCTTCTTCAGCCTAGAAGCGTTGAGCGACCGCATCAACATCTTCTATTCGCTCAGTTTCCGCAGTCTTGAGGGACTTGGCAATTTTGACCATCTGGAAAGTGAGGAATTCAATCGAGGACCTTATCTCATTATGAAGCTCAGTCTTGTGAGATATGGCCTTGTCATGAAGCTCATTTCTCTGTGTGGTCAGAAATTTCTACATCCTAGACATTTGAGTTCGTATCATCATCACTTCATGCGTAGTGTTCAACAAGTCTTTGTTGGTACTTTCTTGAGTCGATACTAAGTCGGCATTTGTTGTGGAGTTAGCTACATATTGCTTCTCAAGATTTTCCAGCCTAGAAGATATTAAGTGGAAGCTCTATTGCATTCAAGCCATAGAGTCTAGGATGAATTTGTGGAAATTTAAGTTTCCCGGAGAAGCCTTCTTAGACAAAGAGGAGTGAGCAGAAGACATGATATGGGACCCAATAGCAACGGAGCGAAGGGGTTCATTTCGATGGCCTACTTGGATGGAATGCTTTGGTTCCTTATTTGGAGATGAGGCTCGAGGCACGACAACTAATGCCTGAGATTCGTCTCCTAATCCTTGGATTTCGTCGCACTATTCCTTGACAATACCCGAAATATCTTCAATGTGGAGGGATATATTAGAGTGAGACTTGGGAGGAGAAGATTGACTTTCTTCAGACGCCTTCTCTTCAGACGCATGCCCATCTGATGAGATTAACACATCATCTACTTCAGACGCCTTCATGGATGTGTGCTCGTATGAGGAAGAGGAATACTTAGCAGCTTTGGCTTCAGACATCTTCTTGGAATAGGCATGTTCCCCCTCAGCAGATGGGGTCTGCTTTGATAAGACGTAGGGGAGCAACAACTTTAGACGTTTCCTTCTGAGCAGATGAGGTCTATTGCTTAGACGTTAGAGAAATTTCCTTTTCAACTTGAGGAATTATCTGCTGATATTTATATGGAAGGGACGTCTACTCAGCAAAATGAAATACAAAGAACCTCCTTTCTTCAACGGATGCTTTCTGTTACTCAACGACGTGAATATCCGCCTGCTTTTCATCCACCGAGAGCATCTGTTTATCTATAAATATGTGATGCGGTTAGCCTTGACGAGACGATGTCTCATCAATGTAGGACATCTACTCATCCTCGTCTGAGAAGTTGAGCTCTACTCGAGGCGCCGTGTTCCGATGGGCATAAGAGTGAGATGACTCAGTCCCATGGACGTACAAGAGAGCCGTGGAACAATAAGATTCCATGAGGAGTCTAAGATAGTTGAGAACCTTTGCGTCAGCTTGAGCTCTTCAGTCAAAGGAGTTAAAATTTGCTTCCTTTTAATAGAAGATGGGGAAAAGTGCGCGCCCTCTCGCATTAGCCGCAACTAACTCTCTTCTCTTGAGAGCCTCGTTGACATTTTAAGTTTTGGTCTAAGAGATGATCAATTTCTCCATCTGTAACAGTTCCTTCCACCTTTCGTTACACCAGAGATTAGGTTTACATCACTGAACTTCGTGTGAAGTCTTGTGTAGAGCCATTTATCAATCAGCTCTATTTTTACAAACGAAGCAACCTCAACATCCTCCATGATAAGGTCGAGTGTCTGATTGACTTCAAACGATGGTTCAGGAAAAAAAGTCGGCTGCATCTTTTCCCTTCCTTACAACTTCGGAAGGTGTAGGATCAGGAACCAATTCTTTAAATGCAATGCCCAAAGCTCCTCAAGCTGCTCTTATAATAACAAGAGGAGAAGCAGCCTTCGAAAAGGCATCTACTGAAAGTTCTGCAACATGACCAGCATCCGTATAAACGAGTGTTAATTTGTTAGTCTGCCCAGCAGTCAGATCAACATTATCTTCAACATCAGCAACATCAGACACAAACACAACCTCCTACTCTACTATAGGTAAAATCATTTCAACTTGAATATTGGCTACCGCAGCCACTAGTTCGAAAAGGGAGATAGTAGCTTCTTTCCCCTATCTCTTCACGACGGATTCACCAAGTGTCTCATCAGATTGTTCAGCAGCTTGTTCCACAATGGGAACTTCAATAATGGTCTTTACAGCCAAGGAAAGAGAAGGTGTTACCTTAGATGACGTCTAAACAACATTAGACACCTCCGTCCGATCAGTAGGTAGAGCATTCATCTAACCAGCAACAATAACTTTTGTCTGATCAGTCACTTCTATATACGCTGGTTTGGATGGAATAGGGACTAAGAAGGAGGGGCTGAGAAATGAGGAACATCAGCAACATGAGTTTTCTCCGTTTTTTCCCTCTTTGGAGTGGAGTCAACTTCGCCAGTTTCTCCAATGGAAGCCTTCTTTTGGCTAGTGGAACTTGCGACAGATTCCATAGACGACATCTTAGATCTTTTTGTAGGGGTCCTTCGATTGGAGATCGCATAACGCTTGGACCGAGTGGTCGATTGACCACTCATCTGTTGAACTGAAGAGTCTGATTTTGATTCTTTGACGATTTTCATTTTAACCATGTGGTTCGTAACAATGGTGGTTGTCATGATTCTGCAGATATTTATAGGTACACCTTTGCCCACGGGCACCTTCAGATGCTCTAGAATCCAACTGAGTTGGACTAAAAAGCTCACACTCTGCTTGCTAAATGGAGAGACCATTTGACAAAGGATAGAGAAGAGGACGGACGCCCAGTTGACAAATATCCCTTTTGTTATAGCCACCATCATCTCAAATCTATCTTGGGTGTAGGCGTCGAAAGACTCAACTTTCCCTTGAATAGATTTAGCCACAATGTCGTTCAGAAGACAGTACTCATAATTGATGTACTTTTTCTTCCCGTTAATGTTCACCGGCCCATCGAAATCTGAAAAGAGGGTTCACATTTCTGACATAAACTCAGTCGAATTCTCTTTGGAGAATGTGTGGTCAACCGTTGGAAGCCCAAGAATTTGGGAAAATACGTCTTTGGATAAGGAGATTTCAACATCCTTCATCACTACTATAATGGAATCTCCTTCTATTTTTGCGGTACCAAAGAACGCACGCACCTCCTGGTCGTGAAGCATATATGATCCGCCAAGAAATTTCCTAAGGTCGAAGGCCTACAAAGATCTGAACATTGCCACCATCGCTGGAAGCCCTGATGTGTACACTGAGTCAAAGTCCACCTGCATGGTGTTTTGAGAAAAGGCAATAGTTTCTCAGGTATCTTTAGGTTTAGAAGATACGATGAAGAAGAGTAGTAGTTTTCTAGAGAGAGGGCAGAGCAAAATAAGGTTTAGAGTTTTAGAGAATCTCAAAGATAGCGTAAAATATTTTAGGCGTACAAGGCACCCTTAAATAGATTTGAATCGACATGTGTCTCAAAGGACATCATTAAACTAAACCGTCATTTTAAGTTTAACCGACGTCATTAAAAAATCATCATTAAAATACGTCACTTAAATAATCATAAAAGCTATTATTAATGTAGAAACGTGCGGTAATGAACCTTCAGAATATATTAGTTATATTTTTAACATTGATAGACACGCGTCTTCATGTTATTCGATATTTGGAGAAATTTATTAGATTTTATCTTATCTCATAAATATCTTCCCTCCAAAAATTTTAAAATATGACTATTTTAGTGGGAAAGTACGTCTGTCTAACATTTAGACGTCTAACCACACTTAATTTTCAAGCTTATTAAGCATAGTTCTTTTGATATACATTCTCTTTAGATGTCTGATTTGATCAGTCCTTTTTTGAGACACCCGTCTTAATACGTCTGTCTAGTCAAATTAACAATTTTCCCCCTCAATTTGTGCATACTCAATTAAATTAATTTAATTCAAAAATACATAAAAACATTTTTTAAAGAGAGCACAAGGAGTTTTCCTGTACGCAAGGCACCCTTTAAATAATTTCGAAACGATACAGGTTTCATAAATCATCATTTATGAAGTAAAACACATCATTAAAGATAATAGGCGTTTGATAAGCAATATGGAGCGTTGGTCACATCTTAATACATGAAAGACACATGTATTCATATTATTTGTTAATAATGTCACCGTTCACTTTTTAAAGGTAGGAGTGAAACGATAGCGTTTTGATAAGATTGAGATAGTTGTCCCCCATTTTGCTTAAGAGGAGACGTTTGGTAAGGACCAAGACAACCGACTAGCTATGCTGTTTAGATTTCTTCCATTTCAACGTGGATAGACGTTTTTTAAGGAGAGCGTCTACTTGCGCGAGGAGTAATACGTCTAACTAGAGAGCGTCTGCTCGCATGGAGTAAGACGTCTATTTGAAAAGCGTCTACTCGCGTACAACCTTAGCTGTATTAGCAGACGTCTACCCAACATCCTGACGTTTGACCAAGTTGAGATTTTGGACAGCTTAAGCTTAGCTCGTCTGGTGTTTTGTGTCATCATATGAATGCTCTTTTAGCACTATGTGAAACATCGGTTTCAACATGTCTGGCTTATCTGCTATATTTCAAGTTCCCATAAATTTATGCATGAGGTAATTTTATAATGAGTGATAAATTTAGTTTGAGTCAAGAAGATAAATTTAGTTTTGGTCAAGAAGATAAATTTATACGTGTCCAAAAGGGGCTGAGATTATATATATATATAAACTAAATAGAAGGTATAGTTTCAGGATTTTCATTAGCTTTCTTCTCCTCTCTGGTGACTGATCAGCCGACTATTCAAGCATTCTGTCCTTTGCCTATGTTATTCTGAAGCAGTAGCTATAGACCCTTTGGTCGTCCATAACTTTGTTGATGTTAATGTGGACCCCACATCCTCCACTAACTTGGAGATGTTCGAATAGCATGTTGAGCTGAGCATCATAACCAGGTTGCCTCCTTGGTGATGAAAGCAACTCCACCAGTTTATTATAAAGAACTTTTGACCAGTTGATGGTTGTTCCCTTGGTTATAGCCATAATTATTTCAAAACATTCTTTGGAGTATACTCTTTTAGCCTTGAGATATTTAGAGATGATGTCATTTAGAAGACCAAACTCAGGTTTTAAGAGCATTTTCTTTCCGTGAGTTTGAATGGGAGAAGAGACGCCTAAGAAGACTTTTGTCATCTCAAAACTAGTATCAGTCGGAGAGGTTTTAAAAACTGTCAACCCCTCCGATGGAAGCTCAAAGAATTGAGCGAGGACTTATTCAAAGATGGAGATGACTACTTCGTTTATTGTCTCCTGGATAATCCCGCCGACTACCCTCGCGTTTGCAAAGAATTCACGAACCTCTAGTTTATGAATAATGAAAGGTCCCTCTAGAAACTTCCTCAGGCCGGAAGCGCTAAGGATTGGACGGACTCAAAATTTACTTGAATGGTGTTCAGTACAAGGTATGCCATTTCTGAGGTTAGATTTTGATTGAAGAAGAAAAAGGATTAGAGTTTTTAGACAGCTAAGAATCTCATGAATTTTTTAGAGAGATAGAGCAAGTGATTGAGATTCACAAAAGGAGTAATGACTCTCTTTTTGATATGTTGGGTACTCTTTATAGAGTATGATTGATTTATAGAAGATAAAAATCATCATTAGAATAAGACGTCATTTAAAAACTCATCAATAGAATAAGACGTCATTTAACATAAGTTACATCTATTATAAATCTTGCGTGTGATAGTAAGCCGTCAGGGATGTTGGTCACATTTTTAATCATGACAGACACATGTCTTCATGTAACTTGTTTTCAAAAGATTTTTACTGGATAAGGTAATTATTAAAATAAAATCCATAATTATAATGTAATGAAAAATTTTAAGGAAAACATTTTATTGGCAGATGTGACCATTTATTGTGAAAGAGGAATTTTAGACAACAACATATTGATAAGATCAAGACAGCTGTCCCGCTTGACCTAAGACAAGTCGTCTGAAATACACTTAGACATCCGAATGACTATGCTGTCCACATATCTTGAATTTAAGTGTAGTGAGATGTCTATTCTAAAGGCGTATGATGAATTTCAGCATAGCTGCGTCAGTAGACGACTGACTAAAATTCATACGTCTCACTATGCCAAAATAACAACCTGCTTAAGCACAACCCGTTTGATGTATAATACAATCAGACGACTGTTCTATCAGTACAAGTTAAGACATTCGTCTTAACACGTCTTGCTTATCTTCTTATCAAACAAATTCCCCATAAGTTTGTGTATATAAAATTTAAATCTATTTAAATCTAACAAACCCAAAATATTTCTAAAGTAAGAAAACATAGTTCGGGGAGTGGTTTCGTGAAGATGTCTACCACTTGAAGATCTTTTGGGATGTATTCCATCCGAACGTGCTTCTGTGCCACGTGATTCCTGATGAAGTGATGGCGAATATCGATATGTTTGGTCCGAGAGTCCAACACTGTGTTGGATGTGATTGCTATCGTACTTGTGTTGTCATAGAAGATAGGAGACTCGTCTGCTTAGATGTCGTAGTCTCTCAATTGATGTTGAACCCAAAGCACTTAAGCACAACAGTTGCCTGCGACAAGGTATTCCGCTTATGCTATAGACGTTGGGATAGATGTATGTTTCTTGCTAAACCAAGAAATCAGACGGTCACCTAGGAACTGACAAGTTCTGTTAGTGCTCTTCCAATAAAATTTTCACCCTACATAGTTTGCATCAAAGTAGCTTATTAATTTGAGATTGGAATCCTTCAGATACCATAGTCCAACGCATTGAGTCCCCTCTAGATATTTTAAGCTACGCTTGGCAGCTATAAAGTGAGATAGTTTAAGATTAGCCTAGAATCTCATGTAAATGCCGACGGAGAACGTGATGTATGACTGGATGGCTGTCAGGTAGAGCAGCAAGCCTATGTTCCCTCGGTAAGAGATGATATCAACACTCTGACCATCTTCATTCTTGTCCAGCTTGCTCGAAGAGTTCATGTGAGTGGAGACAGTTGAGCAGATTTCCATGTTGAATTTCTTTAGCAATTCCTTTGTATACTTGGCTTGGTTAATGAAGATTCCATCTTTAAGTTGATGCACTTGAAGGCCTAGGAAGAAGTTCAGCTCACCCATCATGCTCATCTCAAACTTGTCCTACATGAGCTTAGAGAACTTTTCACATAGTTTGGGGTTAGTTGACCCAAAAATAATGTCATCAACATATATTTGAACAAGTAAAATATGTCAATCATTAACAAATATAAACAAAGTTTTATCCACTTTGCGTAAACTTTGAAATTGTGTCATATCAAGCTCTATGAGCTTGCTTAAAACCATAAAGTGCTTTGTTTAACTTGAATACATGGTTAGGCAGCGAATGATCTTTAAAACCTGGAGGCTGTTCGACATGCACTTCTTCATTAAGAATTACATTTAGAAAGGCACTCTTAATGTACATTTGAAATACTTTGAAATTCTTAAAAGCGACGTAGGCTAGAAAGATCCTTATAGCTTCAAGTCGTGCTACAGGGATGAAAGACTCCTCAAAGTCAATTCCCTCATCTTTTCTATATCCTTGAGCTACTTGCCTGACCTTGTTCCTCACAACTAGGCCATTTTCGCTTAGTTTGTTTCGAAATACCCATCTAGTTTCAATGACCGATTGATTTTCAGGTTTTGGAATTATATGCCATACCTTGTTCCTTTCAAACAAATTTAGTTCTTCTTGCATTGTATTGATCCAATCGGGATCAAGCAATGCTTCATATATTTTCTTTGGTTCTACTTGTGAAATAAATGTTGAGTTAGTCATCTCATCCATTAGTTGTTGTTTTGTTATAATATAAAGAAAGATTTCGACTTTGTTAAATGAGAAGCTATTCAGGACTTTCTGGTTGTTTCTGCTTTCCTATTATTTTTATCAATTGGATTATGCAGTGCATTTCATCATCCTTCTTTGTTGTTAGCGTCAATGGAGTCCATGAAGGCTATTTCAAGGGTGAAAATGGGGTAAGGCAATGGGACCCCCTCTCTTTTTATCTTTTCGTAGCTATCATGGCGATCTTTGAGAGAATCTTCGCGATGTTCCGAAAGAATCGTCCATACATCTTTCACCCATTCTGTGGGGTAGAGGAGATAACACATTTATTCTTTGCTGACGATTTGTTCATTCTAGCGCACGAAGACGTTGATTCCATTAAAACCATTAGGGTTGCACTAACGTTCTTTTCTGAGGTTACAGGTTTAACTATTAATGAAAGAAAAAGTGTGGCATTTTATGGAGGCGTGAAGGACGAAACAAAGCAAGACATCTTCAACATCATGGGCATCAAGGAAGACAGTTTTCCCGTAAGGTACTTAGGAATTCCGTTAACCGCGAAGTAGATCGAGATCTCACACTACAAGTTGCTAATTGAAAAGGTTAAAAACACGATATCTGGCTGGGCAGCGAAAAAACTTTCTTATGCAGGGAGACTCAAAATTATCAAAATCGTGGTCATGGGCATAGTTGGCTATTGGGTGCAGCAGATGGTCATTCCGAAGAAGGTAATGAAGGAGCTCAATACGCTGATGAGGAACTTTATCTGGGCAGTAAAGGAAGAGGAGGAAAAAAAGTCAAATGAATCGCTCTCTGTAAACCGAAGGACGAGGGAGGCATGAACTCGAAGAACTATATCGAGTGGAACAAGACTCTCACCTTCAAGCATCTGTGGGGTTTGGAGGGCAATTAGGAGTCACTATGGATCAAATGGGTGAATACGAGGTTTATGAAATACGAAACCAGCATCTAGACCTGCAAAATTAATGAAGGTATGAGCTAGTCTCTAAAAAAGATTCTTAAACTAAGAAGCGATATTGTAGATCTTTATGAAATCCGGCTAGGGGACGGGAAAGACACTCTATTCTGGCACGACCCCTGGTTTCAAAAACCAGCCTATCATCCACAAGAAGGAGTTTCCAAATACCCGCATCAGAAGGAACTGCACACGATATCTATAAAAGCCTAGAGCTGAACAGTTTCCCGAGCGAATGGAATGAAATCAAAGATGCAACACTACTCAAAGCCAAGAAAAATAGATTTGCAACAAGCATATTCAAGTGCGGCTTTGGAGTAGTGGTGTATAACATTTGACAAGAACGAAATTCAAGGGTATATGGAAGAACCCGTAGGAGCGTTGAAGAGTTATGGAAAGATATTGTATCGGAGTGCAGCGCCCTCGCGGGAACGTGGACAAGAATTCCAAGCACGGAGCAGAACTGGAATATCTGTAGGAACTCACTAGAATTGAAAGCATTGTAATCAGATAATTCATTTACGTTTTTAGCTTTTTAGCTTTTAGTCAGAATGTGACGACTTCAAAATCATTCTAGGTCTGTCTACAATGATCTCTTAAACTCGTGATTTTTTTCCCCATTTTTTGGAATTTTTAATGAAATGACGCTAAGTCGTTTTTCCAAAAAAAAACTTTATATTTATTTTAACGACTAAATTTCGAGAATGTATATATATATAGGTCGCTGAATTAGCAGAAAATGACGACATATCAAGAGACCTCAAGATCTTAGGAGAAGGTCCAAGTATGTACTTGTCTATGTATTTTTGGTGTAAAGTAAACGAATACAAATTCTGTACAGAAAAACACGACAAAGGTTTGACCACTCAAAATAGTGGGGTGGTTGCTGAATGGTACAACGGGTCTGAAACTATGTCATACTACGGAGTTTTAACGGATATAATCAAAGTACAATATTTTTCTCACAAAAGAGTTGTCTTAATCAAGTGTAAGTGGTTTGATACACACTCGGGGGAACTAGGAGTGAAAGTCGATAAATATGACTTCGTAAGTATATAATTGTAAACCGAATTTTAAAAACCCAAAGTCATGACCCATATATATTGACGAGTCAAGCAAAACAAGTATTCTATGCCCCTGATATGTCAACCCGACCCGATTGGAAGATTGTGACAAAAATAAAACCGCAGTTTACAAATATATAGTTCAGATTAATTAATTAGGTAGATTTATGTTTTTTACTTTATATTCATTCTTATTACTACTTTATTTCGATTATTCGCTCTTGCTTATTTTATTAATGGTGCATTAAGAATGTCTAAAGGCCGTAAAGAAACTTGGAAGAGTATGAGGAAAACATCCAGAAAACTGTGTAAGCACTACCAAAACCTACATTCATAATCAGAAAACTTAAGGTTTAGAGAAGGGTCTTCTAGAGATCAAGCACCTATTTTTGTGAACCCGATATCTACTGCTCCCCCAGCAGACGAGAATATTGATATTGTTGAGGCTGAAGAGTTTGTTGAGAGTACGTTTGCTGATATGGGGGATGAAGATGTGGCTAACGACGAGGGTCGCGAGGAGGCTCATGAGGAGGATGACGAGGAGGATCATTCCACTCTCGACCCATCATCGACAGGTAACTTGTTTACACTTAGTTATTGTTTGAATTGATTTACATATCTAAATATGAATTTGATAATTTTTAAGAATCTTCTGCCTGCAAGAGACGGGGGAAGAACAAGAATATCGCTCTATCTAAAAGGCCAGTAGGGACAAAGATTGCTCTCACTTTTAGTGTGGTAGATGGGAGGCCAGACGGTGTTGGCGACAAAAGAACAATGTGGTCTAGACATTTGGGGTCGGTTGTGCGGGACCCCTCAGCCGTCTCACACCGTCTTTTGAAGTGGAAGGCATTAAGTGCTGACCAATTGGATTCAATTTGGATTTCTATGACAGTAATAATCATTACTTAATTAATATACATTAATTATTCAATAATTTTTTTATAACATTTGAATGTTTTAATTTTCAGGATACGTTCGAGTCTACTGATGGTTCTATTGATTAATATAGAAGGACTGGATTGACACACGCCAAACAGATATGGGACAGATGGCGCTCGGATTTGAACAGGGATTCTATCCGCATCCATCAAGGAGACGAGGCGTCGGTACTGGCCAATCTTCCACTAGACTACGATCGAGATGATTGAGAGTTTGTGTGTCGCAACCATTACTTCACAAAAATATTTAAGGTACGGTTTCATAATTTAAACAAAATCTGATATTAATTATTCTAACTTCATTTTTTATTTCAAACACAACAAAATAGTCGAACCAATGTTGTCAACAGAAATAAACTCAAATTCCCACATCATACTGGAAGTAGACTGTTTGCTCAAGTGGAGGAAGAATTGGTATGTACATTATTTCTAATAACTTAATATAAAGATTGTTTTTAATTTTATAAATCATTTATTTTAACAGGCGCTTGAAATGGGACGGGCTCCCTCTGTCGTTGAAGTTTCAAGAGGACCCGTACCCCCAAAACCTACTAAAGAAAACCCAACCCCCGTCCCGGACGAACGAGTGCAAGAGAAAATTATAAGTTAATTGAATATAGCTAGTTTTTTATTATATAAATGATAATTTAATTCAAATGTGCAGGTTGAGATGGAGGAAGTTCTTAGTAACGAACCAGAAATATCTGACTTTGAATTGACGGAGAGGGTGTTCGGACAACAAAAGAATTGGGGAGTGTTCGGTATGGGATCAAGCGTCCGACCCACACACTTTCGTAAGGATCGTCGAAGTGGCAACAGTTCACAACGATCCACTGATCGATTGTTTGAATAGAATCAAAGAATTGCGGTGAAAGTGGAGGAATTGGAGAAGAGGGATGAAGAAAGAACTCGAATAATTAATTAAATACAAGCGGAAAAGCTAGAAATTGTGACAAGAATGGAGAGGGAGAAGTTAGAAATGACTGAAAGAATAGAGAGGGAAATGTTAGAAATGAATGCAAGAATGGAGAGCTTCGAAATGTTTATGAGGCAACATCAACAACCACCCCTCCTCCCCCACCAGCTAATTCTAGTACGTTTTGATTGGTTGTTTCGATTGAAAACAGGTTTATGAATTGATTGAGTACGTTTTCATTTGAATTTTAAAACAGATTGTTTGGATGATTAGTTTGGTTGAGAATTTTGTAATGATAATGATCATTTCCTTTATGTGTCATTTGTTTTATTAATGATATATTGGTTTGGATGATCAGGTTTTGGTTGCGCACAAAACAATCGGCATATTTTGTACATTTTGTAGGTAAAAATCGAAAGTAAAATGGAAATCATTCGTTTTTTTTTCATAGGAAAAACCGAGAGTTATATGGAAAGCTTTCGGGTTTTCCTTAGAAGAAAAACCGAAAATTCTTCATACACCTCTCGGTTTTGTATCAAAGGGAAAAACTGAAATTTAATTGGAAAACTTTCGGTTTTTCTATTTGAAGAAAAACCGAAAGTTAATTATAAAACTTTCGGGTTTTCCCCTTGAAGAAAAAACGAAAATTAATTGTAAAACTTTCGGTTTTTCCCTTTAGAGAAAAACCGATAGTTTATTAGAAAACTTTCAGTTTTTCCCTCTGATGAAAAACCGAAATTTAATTAGAAAACTTTTGGTTTTTCTTCAAAGGGAAAAACCAAAAGTTTTACAATTAACTTTCGTTTTTTCTCTCGGGTGTCTAAGCCGAAAACTCTACGATATCTCTCAGTAAATGACTAATTATAATTACCGAAAGAGTCAATACCGAGAAATGGCGAGAGTGACCTAAACTTTCGGTATTATGTCAATACCGAAAGATATAGGGTCATTACCGAAAGTTTTTACTCTCGATTTAGACCCTTTTTTCACTAGTGTTGGATCAAAGGCCAAGGCCAAAATCAAATTATATTTGATCTCTTAAAGTGTTTAAAATAGAATCGAACACATTATATTCGATCTCTTAGACACTAACTCTTTACATTTGAATTATGTGAATTATTATGTAAAGGAAATAATCATCAAAAATTTTTTTTTACAAAAGTAATAAGTTATTGCATAATCTCCTTCCATAAATTAAGGTACCTTGTGTTGTCGAGATATTTCTGAACATGACTTCTTTCAACCTATGTATGTATCACTACAACAAAATGACTTTCCTTTGGATAATTTTGATAATCATCTGATTATAGACTAAATCATATATATAAACTTTGAGATAGGTCTTTCCAGCCAGCAACAAAATCATTATCCACAAACATCAATAACTAAAAAATAAATCAACTAAATTTAGTATACAAAATAAATAACTTAAAAAAAAAGACGTGTAAAACCTAACCTATAATTAGATTAAAGAGAAGATTTGTTGATACTAAGCACACAATCCATTTGTACAAAGGTGTGTATATGATACCGTTTCCAGTTGATAGGAACAATGATTCATAAATTACATATGTAATTAAATTTCACAAACCATATACACTAATTGTATATTTTTCCCAAGAAGAAGATAAAATATATTGTTTCTAGATATTAATGAGGCAAATATTGAGGTTGAGCTGAATAGAGATAGATGAGTTAACATAGGTGGTAATAAACTTAAAAGAAAAAGAAAACTTCAAAAAGATTTGGATGAGAGAGGTTATTAACCTAAAATCTGAAATGATTTTTTTTTTGGTAATTCCCAAATTTGCATTATAGAAAGCCTCACTTGTACCAATATCTTCCTAATAGCTATTAAACAAGTAAACTTGCACCTAGACATGATGTCATGATTAATAGTCAAATGTGTTTTTTTCTAAACACACCAATTCACAACAAACCTAATATAATGGTCTATTAGTGAATAGTCTGTAGTTTACAATTCATAAATCTTGAATAATATGGATTATTTAAGATTGTTTTACAATAATCTCCTATCTAACCAACAATTTACCCATAATTCAAATAACAACTAAAATACTAAAATATATACTATTTTAAAAGATATATTCATTCAATATATATTTGTAACCCTATCTAAACAACTTCAAATAAGCTGATTTTTAATAATCTATATCAAACACCATTATTTGGAAATAATAACTTCATTATTCAAATAACCCTAGATCAAATAGGAAAAAGGAAAAATACAACATAGAGCACAAATTCAATTTTTATATAATACCAAAACTTGTTTCAAAAACAATATATTTTCAATAAGAACACAACATGTTTTTCAAAATGAGATGTAAATATACCCTTCATGTTATGGAATTCAGGAAATTCAACTATTTGATCTTCTTTATCAATTTTCATAAGACAAAACGCAATTGCACGCTCTTCCTCTATTGGCAGTGCAACAATTGTGATAATATATAACATCAGTTTCTTTTTCATAATCTATTTTATAGAGATAGATGATCCCCATCAACAACTAAGAATTCTAGTGCATATGATTTAACGACGGTTAAATACTTCTCGTCGCTGTTCGTAATAATTGGAAAATCTTAAATAGGGGTTTTGAATATCCTTAAATCCCAAAATATTAGTCCATTAAAGTTGACTATGAGTATTTTGAAGAATAATACCACCTAAAATATCCATAATTTTTTGATTTCACTACAAATTAATGGATTAGATATAATATATATAAATATTATTGATAAGTCAGTTCTTATTTAAATATTAATTTTTGCTAATCTTCATATCTTCCTTAATTAGCTGACTTTCCATTTAGATGATGAAACAAAGTTAATTCCAATTCAAAGAACAAGTCTAACACAATATATGATCAATTAAAAATTCTCTAATCAATTCTATTGTCAATTTACATCTCTTATAAAATTCGTGTGAGGGATGCATGGTTTATATAATATAGAATTTGTTGATTGTCTGAGAAAGATGGGGATGGACGGAGGCATTCCAGTGTTTGATGGAGAAGGATATGAAATATGGAGCAAAAAGATGAAGACATTGTTTCTTTCTCAGGAACTATGGGATTTGGTCCAACAAGGATACAAGGGATTTGGAGAGAATTCGAAGCTAGGGTTGAGAGAGTGTAGAAAAAAAGATGCGAAAGCTCTCTACTTCATTCAACAAGGAGTCTCCCATTCTATATTTCCCATTATCATGGAAGCAAAGAGATCAAAGGAAGCTTGGGATGCAATTAGAAACAAATTTCATTTGGAGGTAATAGATATATTCAATTTATTCTGCATCATTCTAATGGTTAACTAATTAAAGAGTTTGATTCTCATGATTCAGATAGTGGATCCAATGACAAGAGAAAATGAAACTGCGACCATACTCATTGATGAAATGGTGTCAAAGTTATTTCCCATATACCCGGAGAGATGCATCTTTAGGGTTCCCGATGCATTGCGCCATGGAAACGAGGAATTCTATGAGCCTACGGTGCTCGCCATCGGCCCTTACCACCGTGGAAAACCTCGCCTAGCTTCTATGGAGGATCAAAAGATTCGCAACCTAAAGGAATTGCTCAATATAACTGGTGACCAGAGTGTAGACCGTTTTGTTCGAGCCATCATGCCACACGAAGAGAAAGTGAGGAAATGTTACTCGGAGCCTATAGACTATCTTTCGAGCAATGAATTGGTCCAAATGCTGGTGTTGGATGGATGCTTCATAATCCAGCTTTTTCGTAGGTATTGGAGGTGGTCGGAATCTAGTAAAGTCTCTATTGTTGATGATGACCCAGTGATTAACTCCAGCTTCTTGTTAATTGAGTTGCAAAAAGACATGTTATTAATTGAGAATCAAATTCCATTTTTCATCATCGAAATCTTGTTCAACACAATCTATCCTCGCGTCTCTATCGGTAATGAACTCAAACGTCTGACCTTAGTCTTCTATTATAAAAGGCTTAAAAGGTATGCTTGGACGACAGAAGATCATACTCAATTATTTGGCGAAAACGTATGCCATCTGTTGCAAATTGCCCACATGGTTGTATGCTCCGACTTCACACCAGCTACTTCTCAATCACAAACACAATTAAATTCCTTTGTGTACTCCGCCACAAAGCTCGAGGAAGCAAATGTTAGGTTGAAGACGACTTCGAAATTAACTAGAAGCATATTTGACATAACATTTAGGAAAGGAGAGTTGGAGATACCAGGTTTTAATATAGATGATGACTCTGAGGTGGAAATCCGAAACTTCATTGCTTTTGAGTTATGTCAACGGCCCTCCAATAAGAGGTACGACCACATAATCTTTGATCATCATAAACTCAACTCAAGCTAATTGATAATATTATTTCAATTATATGTAGGTTCTTTTCTCATTATGTGATCTTCATGGATCATTTGATTGCCTCATCCGATGACGTTGACTTACTTACACGTCGTGGCATCTTCAACAACCAAATGATAGAAGCAAAGTCGGTGGATAATATGTTGAGCAAATTGACGAGGAACATCATAAGTTCAAATTATTATACTTACAATAATATTTCCAAAGACTTGAATGAGTATTGTGAGCGCCCTTGGAACAAATGGAGCGCGAACCTCAAACAAAAATACTTCAACACCCCGTGGGCAATCATATCTTTCATTGCTGCTTTGGTGCTACTCGGCTTGACTATTACACAAACATTGTTTTCAATCATTTCTTATAAGTGATCGATAACGCTGCTCAAGTGATCGTTACTAACTTCCTTTCAATTTAAAGTTGATATTATTGTAAGATCTACTAATTTACGTGAATTCAGTTTGTTTTAATAAAAAAATAGATACTCGTAATACAAAAAAGAATATCGTATAGAAGCTATTAGTTAATTACTATGATTTAATAAAATCATGTTCGAGCCCACCAATTCTTAAACAATGTTACAAGAGCCCCTTCCCGCCAGTGATACGTGGCTCTATTGCTTCTCTGATCCGATGACAAACACAGATTCGCATATATATAGGTTTCAAACCTTAAACTTTTCAATCAACAAAACTATTAACTATATAAAAAATACACAAAAACATAGCCTAAATCACCAAATTATGTCTCCATCTAAGAAAACTTGATCACAAGAATGTTGTTACCGACTAATAACAACACCAAACTCTACTTCAATAGTGTCTCGGCACAATATTTGACTCAAGATTCTAGTTCAAACACATTCAAATATATCAATTTCCTTTAATCTCCTTAATTTTGTTGGAGAATGATTGATCTGACCCAACATATTTTTCACAATTTATTTTTGATCTCAATCTTTCCATTCCTAAATCAAATTATATGATTCTTTTAATTCACTTTCTATTAATTGGCCAGGCTTCTTAAGCCTATCACTATTTAGTTGCTTTGATATTAATTATTTAATGAACACATTTTAGTAGTCTATTTTGCCACAATATAATGAAAGAAGATTTAATTTTGAAAATATTAGTATATTGTATATATCTTGTTACCTTGTTTAGATTCCTCGATTAGTGGGTTACCTTGTTTAGATTCCTAGATTAGTGGTTTACCTTATTAAGAGTCTTTTGACTAGTATATATTGTAACATTGTTTATCAATAATAACGATGGGATTAATCTCTATCATGGTATCAGAGTAAAGATCCTCTCAAGATCATCAATCGAATTTTTTTTTCTCTTCCTCCCACCTTGCTGCCTCACGCACAAACTTCTAATGTCTGTCCCACCTACTAATTCAGACTCCTCCTCCAATCAAAGTCAGACGCCCACCACCATGTCTGTTTCTCAATACCACTCTGCTTTCTCTGTTAACAATCTCCGCTCCATAATTCCTATCACCCTAGAGATGGGTAGCGAGGAATATCTCTCTTGGGCAGACCTTCTCGAAAACCACTGCTTGATTCACAATGTTTACGAACATCTCAAACCAAAAACTCCCAACGCCTCCGAAACACCTTCAACATCTTCCGAGACCGACTCTCTTCTGTGGAAACGCCTTGACGCCCTTGTCAAGCAATGGATATTTGGAACAATATCCAAGGATCTACTAAACACGATCCAAAAACCTGGTATGACGGCTGCTCAGGCTTGGGAACGTTTAGCGAATATATTTCAAGATAACACAGGTTCTCGCGCTATGTATCTTGAAAATAGGTTTTCTCAAATTCGTCTCAATGATTTCCCAAACATGAGTGCTTATTGCACTGAATTGAAGATGATTGCGGATCAACTTGCTAATGTTGATTGCCCCGTTTCTGAAAATCGACTGGTGTTGCGTCTACTTGGGGGTTTGAATGAAAACTACGAAACAATCGCCACCATAATAGGTCAAAAGAAGCCTCTCCCATCTTTCTACGATGCTAGATCTGATTTGCTCCTTGTTGAAACAAGGAAGGATGAATTCGTCCACACAAACACCTCTTTTATTGCCTCGGACGATCGTAGCCAAGGCCGCGGAAACAACTCTAGCCAATCAGCCCGTGCTACCGGCCAGCAGCAGCAGCAGGGCACCTCTAGCGCGCAGGAACAGGCCGGCCAGGGCCGAGGACGCAGCCAGCGCGGCAGAGGACGCGGTCGCAACACCAGCCGCACATACCACCAGCAGCAGCAATTCTGGGCACCTCCTGGCCAACAGCAATGGGCATAGTGGGCGCCTGCGGGCTGGACAGCACCCCCTTGTCCCTACCCGACACAACAGATCTGGCCGCAGCAGCAAAGCGCCCCCTGGCACGCATCTGGTCAACAGCAACAAGGCGCCTCCTGGCGCGGTTCTGGCTATCAGCAGCAACACACTCGGACAGCAGGAGCAGGCGTACTCGGTTCTCGGCCACAGCAGGCCTACATGGCTGAGACGAGCCAGCAGCAGCCCCAAAGTTACGTTGCAACCGATATCAATCAGGCGATGCACACTTTATCCCTTACTCCGCCTGACGATACTTGGTACATGGATTCGGGAGCAACTTCACACATGACACCCAACTCAGGTAGTCTCTCGCCTTATTCTAATTTAAATTGTGTTAAAAATATCATTGTTGGGAGTGGACAGGAAATCCCGATTCGCGGTATTGGTAAAACTAACTTAAAACCACCCTTACCACCCTTACTTCTGAACAATGTTCTACATGCTCCCAAACTCATTAAAAATCTTATATCTATTCGTCGGTTTACTCGTGATAACAACGTCTCTGTAGAATTTGACTCACTTGGTTTTTCTGTAAAGGATTTCCAGACGGGGAAGGTTATCATGAGGAACAATAGCTCGGGGGATCTCTACCCACTCTCTCTGTCGAGCCAAAGCCAAAAACCCCCAACTAATTCTTCGTTTACTGCAATTTCGTCAAATTTATGGCATAATAGATTAGGACACCCCGGTGTCGATATTTTGCATTCTCTCAATAAATCAAATTCTATTTCTTGTAAGCCCGTTTTAGGGTCTAAACTCTGTGAGTCTTGCATCTTTGGTAAACAAGTTAAGTTACCATTTACCAATTCTGTCTCTTATACTACTTCCCCATTCGATATTATTCATAGTGATTTGTGGACGTCGCCTGTGCTAAGTACAAATGGACATAAATACTATATTCTGTTTCTTGATGATTACACAAATTTCCTTTGGACTTTTCCAATTGGAAACAAATCCCAAGTATTCTCCGTCTTCTCTACACTTCAAAATCAAATTCAAACACAATTTCAAAAGCCCATTAAAACAATCCAATGTGACAACGGAACTGAATATAACAACAGTCAATTTCGTACATTTTGTGACAAAAATGGTCTACAATTTCGCCTCTCTTGCCCCTATACTTCTCCTCAAAATGGTAAAGCAGAAAGAAAAATACGCACCATAAATAACATGATTCGAACATTGCTTACTCATGCTTCTCTCCCGTTAAATTTTTGGCATCACGCCCTCGAAATGACCACTTATCTCCTAAATATTCTTCCAAATAAACAAATTCGAAATTTCTCACCCACTCAACTTCTATATAACCGAACTCCTTCTTACTCTCACCTAAAAATTTTCGGTTGTCTTTGCTATCCTCTTCTTCCTCCAACCACTATTCACAAACTTCATAAACGCTCTACCCCTTGTGTCTTTTTAGGATACCCCTCTAATCATCGCGGCTACAAATGCTACGACCCAGCCTCAAAAAGATTTATCATCTCTCGTCACGTCATTTTTGACGAAACAAAATTTCCCTTTTCTCTTGTCCAAAACCCAAACTCAACTCACCCATCTCAATCCGAACCAATAACCATCCCAATACACATCCAAACCCCGCCCATCACCGAGTCCATTTCCCCACCAAACAACACTCCATTACCGAGCCCATTATCAACTCAACACACTCCACCAAACCCACCATCACCCATCACCACTTCACCAGGCCCAAACCCAAACACGACCAGCCCGTCCACAAGACCAAACCGTCCAAATCATTCACCAACCATCATCAATCCAACACGGACAATACGAACCCGCGCAATGGATGGGATTGTCTGTCCAAAACGCATTTTCAATCTAAACACACTCACATCTCCATCGCCTATTCCCAAAAACCCAAAGTTAGCTTTATCAGACCCGAATTGGAAAGCCGCCATGGACGATGAGTTTAACGCTTTAATTAGTAATAAGACTTGGGACTTGGTTCCGCGTCCTCAGGGTGTTGATATTATACGATGCATGTGGATTTTTAAGCATAAAACTAACTCTGACGGCTCTTTTGAGAGGCATAAAGCCCGTCTTGTTGGTGATGGCAGGTCTCAGCAGATTGGAATCAATTGTGAAGAAACCTTTAGTCCTGTTGTCAAACCAGCCACCATACGAACTGTTCTGAGCATTGCTTTATCGAAGTCTTGGTCCATTCACCAAATGGACGTCAAGAATGCATTTTTACATGGTAATCTCAACGAAACAGTTTACATGCATCAGCCTTTCGGTTTTAGAGACAAAATCTTTCCCGACCATGTTTGTTTATTGCGCAAATCTTTATACGGCTTAAAACAAGCTCCTCGTGCTTGGTATCAAAGGTTTGCAGATTTTGTCTCTACAATCGGTTTTACACACAGCACGACTGATCATTCGCTTTTTATCTATCAACATGGGTCCGAAATTGCCTATCTACTCTTGTATGTTGATGACATTATCATTACGGCTTCGTCTGATCAGTTACGTCAGACTCTCATGAAAAGCTTAGGCGCAGAATTTGCTATGAAGGATTTAGGTAAATTAAGCTATTTCTTGGGAGTTGCTGTATCGTATACTAAGGATGGACTTTGTCTTAGTCAGAAGAAATATGCTGAAGAAATTATTGATCGTGCTGGAATGTCTACTTGCAAATCAACACAAACGCCGGTCGATACAAATGGCAAACTTGGAAAATCAACTAGTCCACCAGTCTCTGACCCCACTCATTACAGAAGTTTAGCCGGAGCACTACAGTATCTTACTTTCACACGTCCTGATATTTCATATGCAGTCCAGCAAATTTGCCTCCACATGCATGATCCGAAAGAGGCTCACTTGGCTGCCTTACACAGAATCATTCGATACTTACAGGGTACAAAGCACTATGGCCTTCATCTTTACAAATCCTCACTGTCTACACTCGTTTCATATACTGATGCAGACTGGGGAGGATGTCCAGATACCCGTCGCTCTACATCTGGCTATTGCGTCTTCCTAGGCGATAATCTTCTGTCTTGGTCGTCAAAACGGCAATCCACACTTTCTCGTTCTAGTGCTGAAGCTGAATATAGAGGAGTTGCCAATGTTGTCTCCGAATCCTGTTGGCTTCGCAATTTATTGTTAGAACTTCGTATCTCATTGGACAAAGCCACACTGGTCTACTGCGACAACATAAGTGCGATTTATCTCTCCCAAAATCCGGTCCAACATCAACGTACCAAACACATCGAAATGGACATACACTTTGTAAGGGAAAAAGTAGATAGAGGTAAAGTTCGCATTCTTCATATGCCTTCTCGTTTTCAAATCGCTGACATATTCACCAAAGGACTTCCGCGCATACTATTTGAAGATTTCAGAGACAGTCTCAGCGTCCGAGAATCTCCCGTTTCGACTGCGGGGGTGTATTAGTATATTGTATATATCTTGTTACCTTGTTTAGATTCCTCGATTAGTGGGTTACCTTGTTTAGATTCCTAGATTAGTGGTTTACCTTATTAAGAGTCTTTTGACTAGTATATATTGTAACATTGTTTATCAATAATAACGATGGGATTAATCTCTATCAGAAAAACTTTTCAGTTATTATTACATAACACTAATGTATCACGAAATTAAAGTATTTTCACAAAATTTTATACAACTGTAACAAATTTAATGGGAATATACCATAGTTATAAATGTCTTATCCTGTGGGCATGGCATTTTAGTGACGGGTAATGATGGTTTATTTATTGTTGGTAAAGACCATCCTTTTGTATGTCTCTAGTATAATACATCAACTAATGCTCTCCCCAAAGTTTTTGTAATTCTCTCCGTCTTATAGCTGTCAAAGGCTCTTCCTCATAGGTGGCTAACATTCCCATCAAAAAAATTTCCAAGTCGATTTGAAGAAGTATGTGGCAAGTTATATATTACCCAACTTGAGGGAGAGTGTAGAATTATCTCTCTCTCAATCTGATTTGCTAATTGACCGAGAATGGAATATTAATCAATAGCAAATCAATTAGACTAGCTAATTAATTTGCTAATTAATTTAAGATCTGCTGCTGATTGACAAATTAATTACAATTCAAATAATTTTATTTGATTCATTGTTTAAATCATTTCCTTTCTTACAAATATAATTTTCACTATTTAAACACTAGACTTCTTATATAATAAACACAAGCAAAATATAAGTAATAAAAACTCTCTACATATTTTCTCTCTCTTAAATATCTACAGTTTTAAACTTGATGGGCTTTTGCAGCGAACAAACTATTCATCAAATTTTGAGTCTATATAACATTTTTGTTACATCAAATAATAATCAACAAATATTGAATATGTAATGAAACTATGTTGATTGATTCTAGTATTCTATCATAATTTCTTCAATTTGAGAAGCAATTGGAGGATTAGTTATAATATTCTACTATAGTTTCTTCTTATAAGCAATTGAGAAATTAATTATAATTAGATATTCTAAAGTAGCTTATTGTCCACGGAATATATATATATATGCTATTATCTCATTGTTAATAATTTAAATTAATTTATTGTTTTTTAGATTACATATAATATTTTATTTATTTATATAAATTAAAATAATATGAATTTGTAATATAATCATATTTGGTTGTTAATACAAAAAATAACGCTAGTACTTAAACCTAATTCTAAATTATAGATGATATAAAATTAACTGCTAAATAGAAAAAAAAAAACATAGATAAATTAGGTAATATAGTACTAACTATATGAAGCGTTTAATGCATCGCTATATCAATAAACACCGGTAAAAATTAACATTTGTCAGCGCCCATAGACACTAAGTTATGTGCCACTAAATGTTTCCGATGCAACATCTCTTCTTGGGTTATTCTAAGAGCCGGTAAAATTGTAGCGGCACTATTATTATGCGACGGAAAAGACATAAATAACCCTAATTCAGTATGTTGTCGTAAGAGAGCCTCTTTGGGTACAACAGAGGGTTTGTAAGAATTATTTGCACAATTTTGAAACCAAAATGCTTAATTTTGACTCAGCTTACAAATTTATTATTTTTATTCATTGTCATCCTTTTTTCAAGAAAACAAAAATATTATGTTCACAATATTCAATTTTTAGGTATATCAAGATTATTAAAAACTACAATATTATCAATCTTAAAGGATCCAAAATCAAGGTCAATCACTTATCTCTAGACTCTTAAATTCGTGTACCTTCAAAGAGTTAATATTAAATGTTATTTATTGTAAATACTATTTTCTTTACTATAAATACTCGTACATGTAAATACCCATCATCAATCAATATCAATGTAATTCTTTAAAATTTCTCATCTCTTATTATTATATTCTCTACCTTCTCTATTTCATTTACTATAACATAACATGCATGGTATCAGAGCATTCAAAAGATTAACACCCACGATTCTATAAAAAAAAATTCAGTTAGATTGAGTAAAAGAATATATGATATTTCGATCATGTATTTAATCGAGTCCACATATAAATGGTGTCGTCGAATTAAGATTCACCACCTAAGAGAGATGTGTCTCACTCTTCTTTCTACACGTCTTCATTCATTTATCTTATTGTGTTGAATCTCAATCTTTTTGTTCAGGTCTAAATTCCTTTTATCTTATTGAGATAATGTTTTTTACAAGCTCATATCTCATTAACATTTTTCTTCCAAATGTCTCAACCACAAAGGTTAGTGTTGATTACATATTATTACCCATCAATTCTATATATATATCTCGTCATGTCACTTTTATAATACTTTTTTCCGTTTAAAATCTCAAAAACGATCTATCGATCTTCTCTACACTTATTTTTCCTCTCCTCCACCACTGTTTTCCTATTATTTTGACTACCACTCATTTTAAGATCTCATCATTCCAACCATCTTAACTTTCACCACCATCAAACTTTGAAACTTAACCATCTTATGTCAATTCATACGACATGTGTGCCCGACTATAAAAGTTGACTACAACTTCAATGTCAAAAAATTATTATTGATTATAAAAGTCAATGCCGACTATACAAGTCGAGAAATCATTACCAACTGTAAAAGTTGATGTCGACTATTAAATGTCGAGAAATCATTACCGACGGTAAAAGTCGATGCCGCAATAAAAGTCAAGAACATCATTACCGGCTGTAAAAGTTGATAAAACCGTTATCGACTATAAAAATTGAGAAAATGATTTCCGATTGAAAAAATCGATACTGACTATTAAAATAAATACCGATAGTAAAAGTCGATACCTATAGTAAAAGTCAAGAAAAACACTATCAACAGAAAAGTGAATGTTGACCATGGGCTATTAATAATAATTCTCAAATTTTCTCATATAATAATTAAGAATTTAACTCTCATTTCATATATATATATATAAATAAAATGAGAGAGAGAAAAAATTAGGAAAGTAAATTAATATATATAAATTTTAGGTGAGAGAAATGTTATTTGTTTTTAAAATATTTAATTTTTAAATAAATTAAAATAAATAAAAAAATTTCTTTTATTAAAAAAATATATAATTTATTTGTGTGAAAATATAAAAAAAATTATATTTATATAAAATATTGATAAATGAGAATTATTATTATTATTATTATTATTATGTATATTATAAATATTTTTACATAAAAATAAATAGATATTTAATATTAAATATAAAATTATTAATAATATAATATATATTTTATGTAATTTGTGTAAAAAATAATATATTTATATGAGAGAGAAAATAAAATAAAAATAAAATAAGAAAGAGAAATTAATAATTATGATAAGAGAAATAAATTAGTATATATATATATATATATATATATATATATATATATATATATATATATATATATATATATATATATATATATATATATATATATAAATAATAAAAAAAATTAATTAGGAAGAAAAAATTAATATATATATTAACAGAAAGAAAAAGAGAAATTAATAATTAAGAAATAAGAGTTAAATTAGTAATTATTATAAGAGATAATTTGATAATTATTATTATTAGGTATATATTTTCAGAATACCTTACGTTATATATGGGAAAAATATAAATAATTTTTTTATAAAATATTTAATTTAATAAAAGAGAAAATATTTATATGAAAAGAAAATATATAATATAAATATATAATTAATTGTTAGTAATTGTTTTCTAATATAAATAAATTTTATGAAAATAAATAATTATGTAAACGAAAAAATTCTTGAAAAAAATATAATAATTATTAATTTATCTCTTATTTTGTAATTACTAATTTCTTTTTCTATCAATTTTTTTTCGTAAGACAATATGAAAAATATATATATATAAATGAGAAAAGAGAAAGTAAAAAAAAAATAATTATTAGAGATACAAACTTAATATTATTAAGGGTGTCTCTCCTAAATTCATATACATTATTTTTTTCTTCCTAACAAATATTTTTATATATATATATAAATTTGGTAACTCTAATAATTAATTAATATTTTATTTTCTATTTCATCGTATATAATATATATATATATATAAATATTATATTTTATCATTAATTTTATAATAATACAAAAAAAAATCACTGGTGAAAAAGGGGTCAAAACCGAGAGTAAAAACTCTCGGTTTTGACCCTATAACTTTCGGTATAATCACATTACCGAAGGTTTTGGTTACTCTCGCCATCCCTCGGTATTGACTCTCTCGTTAAAAACAATTGGGTATTTACCGAAAAATATAGCAGAGTTCTTGGTTTAAATACCCTAGAGTAAAACCGAAAGGTAATTGAAGAATTTTCGGTTTTTCTCTTTGTGGAAAAACCGAAGGTTTTACAAATAACACTCAGTTTTTTTCAAATGGGATAATATTATATTGTCTACCAAATAAATTTTATACTTCTTTTTAAAAAAAATTAAAAATTATTTAAAAAATAAAATTTTAAAAACAATATTAAACGTCACCCTAGTTCATATACGCTTACTATATTTCCACACATTTTATAAGAATTTCTCTCTCCTATCATAATTACTTATTACTTATGCATAATTACTCATTTATTCCTCATACTATAATTATTAATTTAAGTTTCTTAAACAAATTTTATTTTCTTTTATTAATTTTTCTTTCATAATTATATTTTTTATTATTATATCTTTTATATAAATTATTTTTATTCATTAATTTTATATAAACTTATATTTAATATTATATATATTTTTATTTTTTTATATAAATATTTATGATATAATAATAATAATAATATATATAATAATAATATATATAATGACGTTTAATAGGATGGATTAAACTCACACTAAAATTACAAATTTCTCCTTCTTAAATATTAAATATTTAACAATATATTTTTTCTAATTAATTTCGTTTTTTTTATTTTATTTCTCAATCCTATATATATATATATATATATATATATATATATATATATATATATATATATATATTAACTCTAATAACTAATTAATTTTTTATTTTCTTTTTTTCTCATCTATTTATATATATATATATATATATATATATATATATATATATATATATATATATATATATATTATCTTTCTCATTCTATATATATAATTCATATATTCTTACACATAATTTTTATATTTTTTAATAACATAAAAAATTATTAATATTTTAATTTATTTAAAAATTAATATTTAAAAAATTAATATTAAACTGTTCTCTCTCTTAAAATATATATATATATATTTTTTTTAAAATAAAATAATATATTATATATATTTTTAGTTTATTTAAAAAATAAAAATTTTAAAATCAAATAACATTTAATATATAATTATATTAAACTAAACATAGTTAAAATAATGTTTTATATAATAAATATGGAGAAAAATAAAAATATATATATATTTTAATCAAAATTAAAAAATTATTTTAAAATTAATTTAATAAATATGGAGACTGATTTTTTAATCGGTTACATTTATTATTTTATAGCCCATTTTTTTTTATTAAATAGTGAGACTCATTAATAGAATATATATATATGGTAAAAGAAAGAAAAATAATTAATTAATAAAAATAAAGAAAGAAAGAATAAGAAAATTAAATTATCGATGTGGGTGGATTATTTTAGAGAGACTGTACACTCCCAACATTTAAAATTAAGCGTTATTAAATATATATAAAAATTAATATTTAAAAAATTAATATTAAACGGTTCTCTATCCTAATATATTATATATATAATTTTATCATTATTTTTATATAAATATAAATTTTTATCATACTGTCCCGTTTTTATCATATATATTAGTTACATTTATTATTTTATAGCCCGTTTTTTTTAATAAATAGTGAATAAAACTGATGAAAAAATATATAAATATATGGAAATAAAAAAAAATAATTAATTAATAAA
The DNA here is from genome assembly GCF_907164915.1 of Impatiens glandulifera. NCBI lineage: Eukaryota > Viridiplantae > Streptophyta > Magnoliopsida > Ericales > Balsaminaceae > Impatiens > Impatiens glandulifera. The sequence continues at coordinate 137,059,608 of NC_061862.1, read as the reverse complement.
GATAAATGAAGAGAGGATAAGAAAAATAAATTACTTATAAAGCATGTTGCATGTTGTACACCTCCAACATTTAAAATTAAGGTTTAAGCGTTCATATATTTTATCATTAATTTTATATAAATATAAATTTTTGTCATATTGTTCCATAAATAAATTTTATATTTTTTTTAATAAAATAACAGATTATATATATTTTAGTTTATTTAAAAAATTAATATTTTAAAATAAAATAGCATTTCGTATAATTACATTAATTTATAATTATTTACATTTATTATTTTATAGCCCGTCTTTTTAATAAAGAGTGAAACTCGTTAATAAAATTGATAAAAAAATATATTTATTTTATAGGATTAATGTGAATATATATATGGTAAGAGAAAGAAAAATAATTAATTAATAAAAATAAATAAGAGAGAATAAGAAAAATAAATTACCTAAGATGATTTGAATTATTTTGTAGAGAGCATGTTGTGCACCTCCAACATTTAACACCTCCAACATTTAAAATTAAGTGTGGTTACATTTGTATATAGTCTTTAAAATTTGAATTATTGATCAAATTATATAAAATTTACTTTGATCTAATATTCATTTACATTTTTTTTATTCATAATCAACCTCCACGGATATGACTTACACTTATAAGGTCTAAAAATCAACCATAGACTATATTACTAACTATTTTTTTTCTTATTTATCATAAACGGATTATTTGTGAGTCTAACTGTTATAAAACAATGTGCAGCTATAAATAATTATATTAATTCGGAAGAGATGAAATGAAGAACTTTTGTCATTATATGTTACTTTGGATTATAAATCATCCTCTCCAGTTTAAGGTTAGTAAGATATATGTTGTTTATTTTTTTGAAAAAGAGAAAGAATAGAAAGCTTACCACAGGTCGAGGAGAGAGTGAAATTGCCTTCATCTCCAGTTCGAAATCCTCAACGTTGAAGCTGTCACTCGGCGTCTGCGGATCGAAGATCGCTCATCTAGTGCATGATAGTGTCTCGCCCGTCCAAAATCCTAAGTAAAAAAATGAATGAACATGTGAGAAAGAAAAGTTCACAAATATTTGTATTGTTTTTCTCTTATGTTTAACGTCCATTAATTTATCATTTATTAAATTTAACGTTTTTCTCTTATTTATGTCTAATTTTTCATTTATTAAATTAAACGTTTTTTATATTAAGATAAAATAATAAAAATAATAATTAGGAAAGAGAAATTAGTAAAATAAAATAAAAATGAATTAGTAAAAATAAATTAATAATTATGGTAATTATGATAAGAGAGAAACAATTATAAAATGTTAAAAAAAATAATAAGCCTATGTGAGCTGTGATTGTGGTGAGAGCGTGTCACCTACATTTATTTCATTAAGCATCATTATATATATATATACCAAAATTAATTAGTAGAGACATTAGGAGTGGACATAGCGTCTAAAAAACTATTTCTATTTCCCACTTTTTCCACACGTAACCAAACGTCGAACTCATAACTCTTAGTTTCGTGGCGACTCTCAAGTCGTCGTGAGAATGAATTAATATTGAAAAAAAGTTAAAATAGGCCTATAATATACTTTCTATTAAAAAAACTCTCAATCTCTTCTAGATTCTAGATTCCACGGGATTGTAAGATATGAAATTGTTTACGAAGCCTTATTTTAAAAATTTCATATTTTTTTAAAATTAAATAGTAGTCATTTATTTATTTATTTATTTATTTATATATATATATTAAAAAGACTATTAATGAATTTTAAATGTAATGGTAGATGGTTAATAAATTTAAAATTAATTATCAGTCTTTTTTATAAATATATATAATATAATATATATATATATTTATTTATTTATGAAAAAGACTCCTAATATATTTATTTGTGAAAAAGAAAACTATTAATTTTATAGGTAGATGGTGAATAAATTTAAAATTAATTAGTTGACTTATTCATAAATAAATAAATATATATTTATTTGTGAAGAAAACTAATTAGTAGATTAAAAGGTGTAAGTTTATAAAATTTAAAATTAATTAGTAGTCATTTTTACAAATTAATATATATATATATATATATATATATATATATATTTGTTGAAAATACCATTAATGAATTTTAAATGTAATGGTAGATGGTTAATAAATTTAAAATTAATTATCAGTCATTTTTATAAATATATATATATATATATATATATATATATATATATATATTTATGAAAAAAACTCCTAATATATTTATTTGTGAAAAAGACAACTATTAATTTTATAGGTAGATGATGAATAAATTTAAAATTAATTAGTTGACTTATTCATAATTAAATAAATATATATTTATTTGTGAAGAAGACTGATTAGTAGATTAAAAGGTGTAAGTTTATAAAATTTAAAATTAATTAGTAGTCATTTTTACAAATTAATATATATATATATATATATATATATATATATATATATATATATATATATATATATATATATTTGGTTAAAAGATTATTAATGAATTTTAAATGTAATGGTAGATGGTTAATAAATTTAAAATTAATTATCAATTATTTTTATAAATATATAATATATATATATAATATATATATTTATATTTGTTTATGAAAAAGACTCCTAATATATTTATTTGTGTAAAAGACAACTATTAATTTTATAGGTAGATGGTGAATAAATTTAAAATTAATTAGTTGACTTATTAACAAATAAATAAATAAATTTATTTATTTTCGAAGAAGACTAATATTTAATTTTAAAATATAGGTAGATGGTGAATAAATTTAAAATTAATTAGTACTCTTTTACACACAATATAATAAAATTAAAATATATAACTAAAACAACATCAGGATATTCTCATATTATAATATATTAACTATTTATATTATTATTTTTTTAGTATTTTAAGGACCCAAAATTTTAAATTTGCATTGACCCAAAATTCTTAACACCGACACTATTTGCGGGTTATGTTTTTAATCCGTATTCATATATATATATATATATAATTGATTTTTTTTTATGTCCATGTAAACATGGACGGATGGAGTGGCTTAAATGATATAAAATGTTAAACAATGATATATATAACAAACTATTATATTATAATGTTCAAATAATTTAATTTTTTAATTAAATATTAAAGTGTCGAATCATGAACAAGAGAGACATCTTTCATGTTACTACGAATTTTCAATTGTTTTATTACTAAAACAAAATAACTAACACATTTAGTTCAAAAATATTTCATAAATTTTCCAAAAAAAAAATTACTCATTTATAGCATATATTAATATAATATGAAAATTTATTCTTAAAAAACGGTAAATTATACACAAAAACTCGTTTAAACAACATTTCGATTAAATTAACCATTTTAAATAATTTTATAAACTTTATATACCAACCAAAATTTAGTTCTCTGCTCACTTAATGTCACTCGATGATAACGTTCAAATTAATATTTTTTAATAATAAAAGTTAAATAAATCAAAATCATCAAACATATTGTGATAAGGTAATGTGTATTGATTGAATGACGACAACTATGATATGTTTCGATAAAAATATTGTTATGTTCTGAAAATTATGAAACTCAATATTCAACCTTTTTTAATTAAATTATTTAATACACAAATGATGTTGTGCAAAAAAGTTAGAATAAAACAAATTCACGAGCTATTAAAAAAATGGATAATAATAATAACTCTTTTAACACTTTTAAATTTATAAATAAGTAGGCTAAATATTTTATAAAAGTAATAAATAATTATTTTGTTTGTCTCAAACATATAATTTTTTTACAAAAATAAAATTATTTACCACTTAGAACATCGTTTATATAAAAATAAAAATTAATCAAACTATTTATCTTTAAATATCGTCTTAACCAATATAGACATAAAAAATCTCATATATATTATTTGAATAAACTTTCAACTGTGATATATTTAACTTCATTAAAAACATTATATATAAATTAAAAATTAAAAGACTTAATATATATTCCGATCAAAAATAAGTAAAAATAAAATAGAGCAAGAGCAAAGAAAAAATAGTAAATTGTATTTTAAAACTTAATATATATATTTTGAATAAAAAATAAGTAAAAAAAAAATAGAGCAAGAGTAAGGAAAAAATAGTAAATTATATTTTAATACTGGATACAAAGTTACACTAGTGAGTTAAGCCCACCTCAGCGCATGTGAGTTACGTTTTAATCCATGGGTCATTTTTTCAACGATTTGAGGTGTTCAATTCTTTGTTATTGTTAAAATATAATATATATATATATATATATATATATATATATATATATATATATATATATATATATAAAAAGATATTATCACAAATATTATAAAATATGATAATATTATTATTATATAATTTATATTATATTATATTATTACATTATTTTCCTAAAAAAAAAAATTAATGTCAATATATATTAAACATAAACTATTTAACCAAAATATATCAATTCAATACAAATTTTTATCTATTCTAATATGGTATTAGAGTTAAAATTTTGTTCTTTAAATTACAAAATTTAATTTTCTACTGTCTCTATCTATGTTTATTAATTTTGTTTTCTTTGACTAATTTAGTAACAGCAATTAAAGAATATTTAAAACAAGATACATACAATACATCTTTAAGTTGCAATTCATGAAATACTTCAACATCTATACACCAAGATCCATAAGTTAAATACATAATCTAAGTTGTTTCTAACATCTTCAAATTAATAAACATATTTTTGTTATTGCAAATATGACATTAGTCTCATGAATCAATACGCAATCTATTTGTCATACTAATTTGTTTATTAATGTTAAAATTATAATCAAACAAATTAAATGAAAACAAATTTAATAAAAATTAAATGAAAACAAATTTAATAAAGAATACTTACCTGTATAGGAAGTAGAGCTACTTCCTTTATTTTTAATGTCCTCATATATTTAGAAACTGTTTATAAATCTTTTAACTTTTCTATTGTCATGTCAGAAACATCTTCAAAATTAGCAAATTAGCTGCAGCATGTGCTTTCCCGTTTATATTCTTCTTCTTTCTATGATAATCCCTGGTTTTTTTCCACCAATCTGGATATCCCGTTCATATGTTGTAAAATTGATATCAATTTGTAATTCATACCTTTTTTTTTTATATTACTTTCATATCGTGATTGAACCTCTAACAACAATTTGACTATAGTTTTCTTGGACTGAAATTTTTTCCAATCTTTGGCTCGATCGAGTTCATTATCCAAGCTTTAACTAGAGAATCAACAATACTCCATTGGTCACGTTCATCACCTTTTTTAGGCTGAGGATATGATCCATTGATGATATCGCTTTTAATCTTCGCCTGAAGTGCTAGGCGAACGCTTAAATTTCAGCCAAAGTGTGTGTCTTTTCTAGTAAAAATTGCATAAGAGATATTTAGCTCTGGATGATCCGCTGCATGAATAACTAACTAATCATTGTTGTATTTTCTTTTAACTGCAATAGTACAAGTTATTGGTAATTGACTCTCGATCGTAAACTGTTAAGCGATCAGAGCCAAGATTTGCACTAGAGTTTGACTAGGACAAAGAATAATCACATATGAATCGATAGAGAACAAATGAAATTTTGAGAGGAAAAAGCGATTAAGGCTTTTGTACCATTTCATTCATCTTATATAGTGTTACACTTTTAGGATAAAAGTAATTCTACTTTTATCTGTTAGAAATTAAAGTAATAATAATAATAATAATTAAGGAGTCTTTAGTTGTTAAAGAGAGCCTCTTGGATTGTCCAAGACTCTTGATCTTACCTAGTAATGAGACTCTTCATGTCTTTTTTTAATGTCTTAGTTATGCTTTATTTTATTTAAGGATTGTAATCGTGTTCTTATTTACATCAATTTCAATAGACAGATTCTCATTCCAGTTTTGCTTTTCATTCTCTAAATTTTCTATTCACTTTCATATATATTTCTTCACGGTTCGATCATCGGAGTCCCGATTGTGACCTCGTTACATGGTATCAGAGCTTTGGTAATATTGTTGAAGAAGATATCGTTGTTATTCGATATGGAAAGTGGTGGTCGTGTAGCTGGACTCGGTTTGGAGTTGTTAAACCAGTCAAACTACCGGATATGGAAAACTTGTATGGAATCGTACCTGGTTGGGGAAGATTTGTGGGACATCATCGTAGACGATGATGATGTAGCTCTTGAGGATGTTGCTGAAAATGCGGAAGCATCGAAGAAGCGGAAGAGACTCAACGCGAAGGCAGAATTTGTGTTGAAGAGGTCAATCTCCCATAATCTGTTTGAGCACATCATCGGTTGTGGATCTGCTCGTGAGATCTGGGAAACGCTTGATCGTCTTTTCAATAAGAAGAACGAGGCTCGTCTCCAGATGCTTGAAATGAGTTGGCAGCCGCAAAGCAAATCGGATCTGTCTCGGAGTTCTTTCTTAAGGTAAAGAATATTTGCTCAGAAATTTCTTTATTGAACCCAGATGAGAAAATCTCAGAGGCTCGAACAAAGAGGCATATTGTTCGAGGACTTCGACCTGAATATACACCATTCATCACCTCGATTCAAGGTTGGGCTCAACAACCTTCACTCGAGGAGTTTGAAAATCTCTTGTCATCTGAAGAGTCGTTGTCCGCACAAATGGCTGGAACGAGTATAAAGGAGGAGTCGAACAGTGCGTTGTTCGTGAAGAAATCGAGCTGGAAAAAGGGAAAGTCGAAGAAGGAAGAAACATGTCAAGATTCTTCAAATATTCCTAAGAAGTCCCTTAAGTGTTTCAGGTGCGGCAAGATTGGACACTTCAAGAGAGACTGTCGAGTAAATTTGAATGGAAATTTTGCTGGTTAAAATTTCGGAGAAAAGTCTAACCAGCGTGTTGAGGAGGACTATGACAAGGCTTTTCATGTCGATGTGACGACTTCGAAGGAAAAGAAAACAGAGGTTTCTCATGGTAAACAGGAGATCGATCAAAGGTGGATCGTCGATTCAGGGTGCGGACATCATGTTACTGGAGATGGTTCTGTGTTCTCGTCGAGTCGAATTCATAATGGGGGCGCTGACATTGTCACGGCTGATAACTCGGTTCACGAAGTTAAAAAGGAAGGATTAATTGTCATTGAAAGCGATAAAGGAGAATCTATTACTCTGAAAAATGTCTACCACGTTCCAGGAATTCAGAAGAATCTCTTCTCGGTTGCAAATGTTGAAGACGCTGGAAATCTGGTGTTGTTCGGTCCACATGATGTGAAGTTCTTAAGGAACGTGAAAGAAATCAAGGCTGATGTGGTTCATACTGGAACTCGGGTAAATGATCTCTTTGTCCTTTCAGCTTCAAATTCATACATAGAAAAGGTGAACGACAAAAACACATCCTTTCTATGGCATGCAAGACTTGGGCATGTCAATATGACTAAGCTCAGTGTTATGTCTCGAAAGAAACTTGTCTAAGGTCTACCTGAAGATCTGAGAATTGAGGAGGGCAGTGTGTGTGAAGGATGTCTATATGGGAAGGCTCATCGACTTCCATTCGACAACTCTGTATCGAGAAGTAAGGGTCCTTTGGATCGAGTTCATAGTGACTTGATAGGACCAACTCGAACTGCCTCATACTCGGGAAGTAAATATATGCTGTTGTTTGTGGATGATTTCTCCAGGTTCACTTGGGTGTACTTTGTGAAAGAGAAGTCTGAAGTGTTCTCTAAATTTCTCGAGTTCAAGGAGACGGTAGAAGGAGAACAAGAAAGGAAAATTCGAGTATTGCGGACAGACAATGGTGGGGAATTTTGCTCAAAAGAGTTTGAACTGTTTTGTAGGCAAAATGGCATAAAAAGAGAACTCTATTGCCCTGAGACCCCGCAACAGAATGGGATAACTGAAAGGAAGATTCGACACCTTACAGAGACTTGTAAGTCTTGGCTGCATATGAAGAATATACCAAGGCAGTTATGAGCAGAAGGCATGAGTTGTGCTGCTCATGTCATCAATCGAGTTCCGCTTAGCCCAAATGAGTTCAAATCTCCATTCGAGATGCTTTTTGGTTTTAAGCCAAATGTTAAACATTTTCGAGTTTTTGGATCTACTTGTTATGTCCATATTCCAGACTCGAGAAGGAGCAAATTGGATGCGAAGGCAGTCAAATGCGTGTTTGTCGGCTATGACCAGAGAAGGAAAGGGTGGCGGTGTATGGATCCATCAACTCACAAATGCACTGTGTCGAGAGATGTTGTTTTCGACGAAATTTCTTCACACTATATGAAGGATGTTGAAGAAATTGTTCAGACTGATCTTCCCATTCCAACATCTACGGGAAGCTCCTGTAGTAGTAATAATAGTGACAGGGGGAGCCCTGACTTAGCTCAAGATACTTCAGTCGATGAAGGAGCCAAAGGTGAAAGGTTACCAGGAAGTCCACATCAGGAAGAATCAAGTCAACAATAGAATGGGGAATCTCGACCAAAAAGGAACATTGTAAGGCCCTGTCGATTCAGGGATGATAATTTTGTAACAACATTTTCTTGTTTCTTGGCAAACGCAATAGACGACGAGGAACCCACTTCTTATAATGAAGCAAAAAATGTCAAGGAATGGGTGACAGCAATGAAGGAGGAAATGCATGCTCTCAAGAAGAATGAGACATGGGACGTTGTTCCGAAGCCTCCTGATACTCAAGTAGTCACATGTAAGTGGGTGTATCGAATCAAGCGAAAGGCTGATGGAAGCATAGATCGATACAAAGCTAGATTGGTCGCTCGAGGATTCTCACAGAAGTATGGAGAAGATTACGAGGAGACATTCAGCCCAGTTACGAAGATGACGTCAATTCGCACTGTGTTGGCCTTAGCAGCAAGTTCTCGATGGAAGTTGTGGCAATTGGATGTCAAGAATGCATTTCTCTACGGAGAACTTGATCGTCCAATATATATGGAACAACCACCTAGATTCGAGAAGACTGATGGTTTCCAATTGGTCTGTAGACTTAAGAAGGCACTATATGGATTAAAGCTAGCCCCGCGTGCTTGGTATGGAAAGATTGCAGAATATCTTCAATTTTGTGGGTACAAGGCTTCAGAATCCGACTCAAGTCTGTTTATAAAGAAGAGTCAAGGACAGATGGTGGTGGTGCTTCTTTATGTGGATGACATAATCTTGACGGGCAGTAACTATGATGAGGTTGCTCGTCTACAAGATGAGCTCTCGCTTCGTTTTGAGATGAAGAAGCTTGGTGAACTTGGAACCTTCCTTGGTCTGCAAATCGAAAATTTTGATAAAGGGTTGTTTGTATCGCAGATCAACTACGCAAAGAAGTTGGTAGAAAATTTTAGTATGACTGATGAAAAAAAGAGCTATATTCCTCTCGACGTAAATCCTAGACTTAGTCGAGACGAAAGAACATGTCTACCAGATCCTCGTCCTTATCGTGCTCTTATGGGAAGTTTGATTTATCTGACTATAACAAGGCTTGACATTGCTTATGCAGTTGGAGTGGTGAGTCGATACATGCAGGAGCCAAGGAAACCACACCTCGAAGAAGCGAAGAAAATTTTGAAGTATATTAATACCTCACTAGATATTGGTCTACTATATGAGAAAGATGCGAAATTTGTCTTGCAAGGATATGCAGATGCTGACTTTGCTGGAGATCGAGACGATCGAAGGTCCACATCTGGGTTTGTTTTTCTTTGTGGAAACACTAGCATATCTTGGAGTAGTAGGAAACAAGGATCGGTATCCTTGTCTACAACAGAAGCGGAATACAAAGCATCAACTCACGCAACACAAGAGTGCATATGGCTTCGTAGACTATGGGAGGATTTTCATGTCAAGTTTGATCATCCAGTTCCTATACATGGAGATAATTTGAGTGCTATTAAATTGACTTCAAATCCTGTGTTTCATGCGAGGACAAAACACATTGATTTGAGCATCACTTTATTCGTGAAAAAGTATTAGAGGGAATCATTGAGATGGTTGCAGTAAGAAGTGAAGATAATGTTGCTGATATCTTCACAAAAGCACTTCCTAAAGGTCCGTTCGAAAATCTACGATCTAAGTTGGGACTAGTTCATCGGGCATCACTTTAAGGGGGAGTGTTAGAAATTAAAGTAATGATAATAATAATAATTAAGGAGTCTTTAGTTGTTAAAGAGAGCCTCTTGGATTGTCCAAGACTCTTGATCTTACCTAGTAATGAGACTCGTCATGTCTTTTGTTTAATGTCTTAGTTATGCTTTATTTTATTTAAGGATTGTAATCGTGTTCTTATTTACATCAATTTCAATAGACAAATTCTCATTCCAGTTTTGCTTTTCATTCTCTAAATTTTCTATTCACTTTCATATATATTTCTTCACGGTTCGATCATCGGAGTCCTGATTGTGACTTCGTTACATTATCAAATAATAAAACTATTAAAAACAAACTAATATCAGTTACATAACTCATTTACAACTCATAAATAATTTCAATTTATTGTTTTTTCAATAATATTTCAAATACATCGATCACAACAATCACTCGCGAACTTGATGATCAACTAAGAAATTATGGAAAACAGTGTTTGTATGGCAGTCAAGCAGAGTAGCACCAAAGCCGCAATAACAGATATAATTGCCCATGGGGTGTTGAAGTATTTATGCTTGAGACTTGCGCTCCATTTGTTCCAAGGGCGCTCACAATATCCATTCAAGTCTGTGGAGATTTTAGAATAAGTATAAGAATCAGATGTTACAATGTTCTTTGTTAACTTCCCAAACATATTGACCACGAAGTTGGCATCTACTATTAGGTTGTGAAAGATGCTGCGATGTGTAAGAAAGTCGACATCATCGGATGAGGCAATTAGATGATCCATGAATATCACATAATCACAGAAAAATCTACATATAATTAGAATAACATGATCAATTATATATATATATATAATTACTTTCACTTGAGTTTATGATAATCATGGGATATATTACCTCCTCCGCTTGTGCCCTTTTTGACACAACTCTAATGCAATCAAATTTCGAATCTCAAATTCAGAACTATCAGTTAAACCCAAACTTGGAATCTTTAACTTTCCTTCCTTAAATGTTATGTCAAATATGCTTCTTTTTTCGGATGATGAGGACGCAGTCAATCTAACATTGGCTTCTTTGAGCTTTGTAACCGACTTAACAAACACCTTTTCAATTTGTAATGGAGAAGCAGTAGGCGAGCTTTCATTGAATCTGAAGCATATAGCAATGTGGATAATGTCCAGCAAATGGTATACGTTTTTGGTAAATAATTGCTCAATTTCTTGGGGAGTCAAACCATCATTTATAAACCTTTCGCCAAGGAACAGGTTAGACATGTCTTCCCGCGTCCAACCATACATTTTAAGCTTGTGATAAAAGAAGACTAAGATTTGACGTTTGAGTTCATTACAAAAAGAGGGATGAGGATGAATAGTGTTAAACAAGATTTCAAGTATGAAAAATGGAATCTGATTCTCAATTAATAACATGTCATTCTCCAACGCAATTAACAAGACCATGGAGTTAATCACTGGGTCTTCATCAATGATTTCAGGTCCCATCATCTCATACCCAAAAAAGAGTTGGATAATGAAACATCCATCCAACACGAGGATTTGGACTACTTCATCACTCGAAAGATAGCATATACTCTCCGCATAACATTTTCTTACTTTTTCTTCATGCGGCACGACGGCTCGGATCAAGCAGTCTACACTCTGGTTACCTGTTCTTTGGAGAATATTTCGCAGGTACCGAATCTTGTTCTCTTCCATAGAATCTAGGCCAGGTTTGCCTCGGTGATAAGGACCGATGGCGATCACCTTCGGCTCGTACAATTCCTCGTTTCCATCCCGCAATACATTGGGAACCCTGAAGATGCATCTTTCCGGATGTATGGGAGTTAAATTTGACACCATTTGATCCATACGTTCGGTCAACGTTTCATTTCCTCGAGTCATCTCTTTTACTATCTGAATGAGATTGAAACTCTTTAACTAATTAGCCATTATGAACACTTGTAATGAATTTAATTACCTCTTTGTCGTAATAGCCTCACAAGCTTACATTGATATTTCTGCTTCCATGATGATAATTGGAAATATAAACTAACTATTGAATGAAGTAGTCTCTCTTTATGCACTTTCATCCACAACTTCCAATTTTCTCCATCTTCCTCAAAAGTCAAAATAAAAAAATACTATATCATATAAACGTTCATCCCTCACATAAATTTTATAAGAGATGTTGATAGATAATGAGATTGATGAGAGAATTTTTATATAATTTTTTAATTGATCATATATTAGATTGGCCTTGTTCTTTCAATTGGCTTTAATTTTATTTCAAATTCTAACGTGAAATTCAACTAATAAGGATAATATGTATTAGAAAAAATGCAATTAAAATAAGAACTGAATTATGATTAAATTTGTACTGAAATCATTAAACTATTGATCTTTTAGGTAACGGACTTATTCTTGATCAAAATACATTACAAAAAAAAGTAGTTAACTTTAATGAGTAATATTTCGTATCTAAAACCAAAAAAAACTTGGCAATATGATAAAATCCCGTCCCTTTTTCCATATAATTGTCAATTGGAAGCTCTCCATTTTTTATTTTTATCAAAAGTGACATTAACCGTGGCTAAATTCGGTCAATATTGATGTATACTGCTATTTTTGTAATTATTATTTGGACCAAAACAAAACATTGCATATATATCCCACAGTTGTCCTGGTTATGCAAGATTTATTTTAATGCTTTCTTTGATTTTTGTTAGAGATACTTTTGTCTAAGTTAGTTTGGTTTTGATCAACATAAAAAAAATCAAATATTATATGGGTAAAAATGACTAATTTTTCAAAATATATCCTGTTCATGACTTATGGTAATTCGCTTCTTGTCACTACATCAATTTGTTAGTTTTCTATGATTACAGGTGTCATAACTTAATTATCTATACTGCTTTAATTTTCTCCATGCATATGAAGTGCCGTAAATATTTTGTAAAAGAATCATTTTTAAAATAATAATAATAAAAGAAAATCTTATGTTGACTTATATCTAAATGATTGAAAATGATAAACTAATTTTACTGTTAAAACATACTATTATTTTAAAAATGTTTTAGTTTCTTAGCCACAGTATATAACATATGCAATCACTCGATAATATTTTGACCTTGTTAAAATTAAACCATTGAATTGTTGCATTTATTACGAAGAAATGAGAATCCTATTAAAAAAATTTAGCTAGGTGTGTTTTAAGAATAAAATCATAATGTATGAATATTTTGTGATGGTATCAAATTCAATATTGAAATAATGAATTAATACAATTAGAAGATTATCTAATATACAAATAAATCAATGAATACAATTACAAGATTATCAAACATATAAATAAATCAATTCATCATATATATATATATATATATATATAAAAGGGTCTAATAATTTATTATTATATATTCTTTAGAGAAACCCTTCAACCATCTTAGCATAATATATTATTATATATTCTTTAGTTTTTTTTCGCGTCTTATTTCCGCATCTTAGCATTGCACGCATCTTCTTGCTATATTAGTTACTTTTTTCCAACCTTAATGGCGTCGTGCCCTTACCCATTTATTTGGATTTCTTCCTCCTCTACACAATTATGTTGCTCTATCCGACGACGTCCGTCCCAATCATAGCCATCGTGTTCCCACCGTTCCCTACATCTAGCTAATGATGGTCCACCTCGTCCCTAAGATCTTGCTACTTTATGTACTCCCCTAAGTCTCTAAACTTGTAGGCGCTGAATTTCAACCATCCCGAACGTGGAGTGTGTTTACTATGAGTGCGAGATGTTGCCCCCATCTCATATATGTCACACACACTTTATATACATTGGTTTCGACCGATATTTCAAGAAAAAATATGAGTCACTCTTGGTGTACTACTTCGTTGTGACTTGTGTGTACTTAGTATAGGTCGATGGTGTTGGGTTTTGCAACAACAAAACTATGGATCTTCTTCGAAATCAAACCTGTAACAAATCAGTTTCCAAATCGTCTATGACGACAAATAGATTACGAAGACTGAAATAGCACAAAGCAATAAACGACAACACAATATACGTGGTTCGGTCAAAATCGACCTACGTCCACGGGAGGGATAAGTTTCACTAAATCAAAGAAATGTCAATAGTAGAAAATTACATGCCCTGCTCTCAAATGAAAGAGGTGATTATACTAGGAATGACTGGACTACTCCACAATCAAAAGCTCCCTCAATCTTTCTCTCTAGATCAGGCAAAGAACAAGAAGAAGAAGGAAATCAGAAAACTCTAGATCTGTAATTAACTCTCTCAACCTTACTCTGTTATGAGAAAAATACCCCAAAAAAGTATTTATACTCTAACCTATTTTCATAAAAGAAAACTCTGACCCGTTTACCCGGAATTTAAAACCCACCCACAATGGCAAGGAACAACTCAACAATTCTCCCCTTTCTGAGCCATGGGAGAATGTTGCTATAAACATTCATCATCGTGATGCTCCTGCCAGAACCATTCCGGCTTTGGCACAACATATCTCATGTTTGCCTATTGGCAAGCCCTTTGTTATCATATCTGACCCGTTCTCATCTGTATGCACTTTCTCCAAGTATAACTCCTTCTTTTCGAGCACTTCACGGATTCAATGGTACCTTCTTTGGATGTGTTTTGAACGTGAATGGAAACTTGGATTCTTTCTCACATGTATGGCACTTTGTGAGTCACTAAATACCACAAACATATCTTGTGCAATGCTTATTTCTTTCAACAATTTTTTCATCCATCTCATTTCTTTACAACATTCAGTAATGACAATATATTCAGCTTCTGTAGTAGACAAAGCAACACATTTCTGTATACGAGACTATCATGATACAGCTCCTCCTCCAAAGGTAAACAAATACCTTGAAGTTGATCTCATAGTGTCAATATCACCACTTATATATGAATCTAAAAACCCTTCAACATGTGGCTTTCCAATACCATAACACAAAGCGTATTTGGAGGTCCCTCGAAAATATTTCATTAGCCACTTAACCGCTTCCCAGTGTGTCTTACCGGGATTTGAAAGGAAACGAATAAGTACTCCAACCGCATGAGCTATATCCGGTCATGTACAGACCATTGCATACATCAGACTGCCTATTGCTGAAGCATATGGAACACTGGACATTTCTTGTCTTTCCTCTTCATCCTTGGGAGACATTATCTTATTTATTTTCAAGTGTGTAGCCAATGGACAAGCAACTAACTTTGCCTTGTCCATACAGAATCGTTTTAAAATCTTCTCAATATATCTCTCTTGAGACAACCATAGCCTTTTCTTCATCCGATCACGAATGACCTGTATTCCAAGAATTTGTCTTGCTTGGCCCAAGTCTTTCATCTCAAAAGACTTGGCCAAATCCTTTTTTAACTTGGCAATCTTGAGTTTGTCTCTCCCAACAATCAGCATGTCATCAACATATAGGAGAAGTATAATAAAATCATTAGAAGCAAACTTTTGTACAAAGACACAGTGATCTGTAGACGTCTTCATGTACCCATGGATGATCTTGAACGACTCAAACTTAAGATACCACTGCCTTGGTGCTTGCTTCAAACCGTATAGACTTTTGATAAGTTTGCTCACATTGCTTTCCTCACTTTTTTTATTGTAACCTTCAGGTTGCTCCATATAAACATCTTCATCCAAATTACCATGGAGAAATTCAGTCTTGACATCAAGCTGTTCAACCTCAAGATCCATACAAGCATCTAGACTTAACACTACCCGGATAGAAGTCATCTTCACTACCGTTGAGAAAATCTCATCATAATCGATTCCATGCCTCTGGCCAAAACCTTTGACAACCAGCCTAGCCTTATATCTTGTCTTGTTATCATCACCTTCTTGCTTGATCTTGTACACCCATTTATTTTGTAATACTTTTCTGTTCTTTGGTCTTTCAACTAGATCATATGTGCCATTTTTCAGTAATGACTTTATCTCTTCATCCATGGAAGTTAGTCATTCTTTCTTATGAGCATCGTCAAGAGCCTCCTTATAGCATATAGGCTCCCCACAATCAGTTAGAAGGTCATACTCTGTAGCAGGGTACTTAGAACTTGATCTTTTCTCCCTAGTAGACCTCCTAAGTACCTCTGTTTGTTGATTCTGTTGATTTTCATCTTCTTGTTGAACTTCAAAATCAACCTCAACATTATCACCAAGATCAGTTTCAGTATTAGTATCATTTCCATGACCTACAGCTTGACCCTAAGGAACATCAACATCACTATCTGAGTCTGAAGCTACATGTGGCCTTGTCTCCTCAACATCATGAGACAGCTCAAGACGAGAAAGGTCACGTATATATGCATCAAGCTTTTCACCATCTTCAAAATTCTCAATAGTCTAATCTTCAAGGAATACCACATCTCGGCTTCTCAAAACTTTCTTGTCAACTAGGGCATAACACATGTATCCCCACTTTTCACCACCATAACCCAAAAATATGTATTACCTGGTTTTTGCATCTAACTTAGACCTCTCATCTTTTGGAACATGCACAAAAGCTCTGCAACCAAAAACACGTAAATAGTCATAATTAACATCTTTACCTGACCAGATGCTTTCTGCACACTTATTATTCAATGTCTTGGAGGGAGAACGATTGATCACATACACTGTAGTGCTCATGGCTTCAGCCCATAAATTCTTAGCCAACTTGGCATGGGAGAGCATACTCCTCATCCGTTCCAACATTGTTTTGTTCATCCTCTCTGCCACACTATTTTGTTGTGGAGTCTTGGGCACAGTTTGTTCATGTCGAATACCATGCTGTTTGCAATAATCATCAAATGATCCTATGTACTCTCCCCCATTATCTGACCGTACCCTCATCAGTTTTCTTCCTGTCTCTTTTAACCAGCTTGTGAAAGACCTCAAACTTTGATGCAACCTCATCCTTGGACTTTATAGCATAGGCCCAAACCTTCCTAGATGCATCGTCTATGAAGGTTACAAAATAGGAAGCACCACCTATGAATTTAATCTTCATAGGACCACAAACATCTGTATGGACCAGTTCAAGGACATTCTTTTTCAATTCCACTTTTCACTTACTGAAGGAGACTCTGTTCTACTTACCCTTCAAGAAATGCTCACAATTTTCAAGATGAGCATCCTTGAGATTCAGTACCTCATTCCTCTTGATCAAAACATTCAGCCCCTTTTCACTAATGTGACCTAGTCTCTTGTGCCACAACTCAGAGGATGACTCCATCACAACAGAATATGTTGCATCATAGACAATTTTCAAATTTGTCTTGTATAAGGAACAACATTTCTTACCTCGTGCAACAACCAATGAACCCTTTCTTAGCTTCCATGCTCCACCACTGAAAACATTATGGTAGCCTCCATCATCGAGCTTACCTGCTGAAATCAAATTCATTCTCAAATCAGTAACATGTCTTACATCTCTCAATGTCAGGAAACAGCCCATGTTTGTCTCGATTTTAACATCACCAAGACCAACTATCTTGGACACACCACTGTTACTCATGCGAACCTCACCATAATCACCAGCTTTGTAGGACTATAATTAACCTTTGTGTGGAGTAATATGGAATGAGGCACCTGTGTCAACAATCCATGTTGTTTCATTTGAAGATGTGCTAAGACAAGAGTCTTGACAGTTAGAAGCATATGTCAGTTCAACATCTGAAGCATACGAAGATGTATCTGCACTTTGTTCTTTTTTTTCTCTGGGCTTCACTGTACCCTTCGCTTTATCATTTTTAAATTTCCACCACTCGTTTTTCCAGTGACCCATTTTGCCACAGTAATGTCAAGCACCATCCTTCTTTGGAGCTCTAGACTTGCTTCTAGACTTTCCCCTGCTCGAACCACTTCTATTATCCTTTGATCTTCCTTTATCAG
Organism: Impatiens glandulifera; assembly: GCF_907164915.1. Taxonomy (NCBI): domain Eukaryota; kingdom Viridiplantae; phylum Streptophyta; class Magnoliopsida; order Ericales; family Balsaminaceae; genus Impatiens; species Impatiens glandulifera. Next base: position 137,041,589 of record NC_061862.1, on the reverse strand, counting down.
TCACCAACATATCAGACTTAGAGGGTTTATCCCCCTTTTGATTCTCCTCATCAAGTAAGGAACTGGTGACAAATGCCATGTTGACTTTCCATTTGGTGTTGAGTTACTGAGAGTGATAATAAGTGTCTCCCAACTTGCAGGCAAAGATCCAAGGACTAAAAGTGCTTGCACCTCATCATCAAAGTTTATCTTCATTCTACTCAACTGATTCAAAATATATTGAAATTCATTCAAGTGCTCAGCAATTGATTAATTATCAATGTACTTCAGATTCACCAGCCTTCGTACTAGTGCTGCTTTATTCCTTGTTGACCTCCCAACATATAGAGCTTCAAGTTTGCTCCACACACCATACGCCGTAGTCTCATTCTCAACATGGTGCACAACATTTATACCAACCCATGAACGAATAAAGTTGCAGGCCTTTCTATCTATCTTTTTCCAATCATCTTCTTCTGTAGTCTCAGGTCTAACACCCTCATTTTCAATTGGTTCATTCAAATCATCTGAAACTAACAAATCACTAATCATCAGTTTCCATTGCCTGTAGTTTGTACCATTCAGACTCACCATATTAGGTCTAGATTTCCCCATTATTACTGCCTTAACAACTAACAAAAACCCTAGCAAAGAAACTAGTTGATCTCCTCTTTGAATTTCGCCAAGTAACCAGCAGAGCACTCTGCTCCAATGTTAAAACAGATAACAAATCAATACTGCTCTGATACCATTGTTGGGTTTTGCAACAACAAAACTATGGATCTTCTTCGAAATCAAATCTGTAACAAATCAGTTTCCAAATCGTCTATGACGACAAACAGATTACGAAGACTGAAATAGCACAAAGCAATAAACGACAACACAATATACGTGGTTCGGTTAAAATCGACCTACGTCCACGGGAGGGATAAGTTTCACTAAATCAAAGAAATGTCAATAGTAGAAACTTACATGCCCTGCTCTCAAATGAAAGAAGTGATTACACTAGGAATGATTGGACTACTCCACAATCAAAAGCTCCCCCAATCTTTTTCTCTAGATCAGGCAAAGAACAAGAAGAAGAAGGAAACCAGAAAACCTTAGATTTGTAATTCACTCTCTCTCAACCTTACTCTGTTATGAGAAAAATACCAAAAAAGTATTTATACTCTAACCCGTTTTCATAAAAGAAAACCCTAACCCGTTTACCCGGAATTTAAAACCCGCCCGCAATGGCAAGGAACACCTCAACGGATGGCTCTCCAACAACTCAACTCCCTCCCTCTAACTCACGATGATGCTCAATTTCCGAACAAAGTTGAAATATTACAGTTGGAGGTCCCGTTGCTGATGGCCCTATATCTCTCGGGCCTCGGCAATACCCGAATACCCGAATAGCAACTGGACGAGATATAAAGATTTAAATGCATGACCGTCCCACTTATACCACTACTGGTAATATCGACTAATAATATGGACTTGTCACTTCAGATACAAACAATATACGCTTGGTATATACATGTTTCACTGTACACGTCTCATGAAAAGTTTGCTTGTAGACAAATTTAAGTGTTGCATGTATTATCACGTTCTCAAATTGACGACATCTTTATCGAAGGTCTTCCATTGATATTATTTAAAGATTTTCGGGACAGTTTCAACATTCGAGAATCTCTTGTATCAACTGTCGGATCTGTTAAAATATATTATATTAGAGAAATGATATGAACAGCGAATTTAGCTCAGAAATTGACGTAGCACAGAATAGAATAGTTGAAAATTAATAAAATAAATTTATCTTTCCTTCCACATTTTTTTTCAACCAATAAATGATGTCACCACAATGTCCTCTCATTCTCTCCCATAATTTTATTCTCCCTATCTCTCATCATTATAAATATATTTGTTTTATATAGTTAGTTTGATTATGCGAGGAATAAATCTTATTAATATATTGATGTTTACATTTATAAATGATGCAATTGCATTATATTATCGAGGAATAAATCTTATTAATATATTGATGTTTATATATATAAATGATGCAATTGCATTATATTATTGTTAAATACTTAATTAGTTGTTATACTTCTGTATCATATATATTTATTAGACTTTCTTCTGTATCAATGTATTATTTAATTAATCACTAATTGTTCTTTGCACGTTATCATATTATAATGTTAAAAATATGAAAATACGTATTTGAGAGTTGTTTAATTTTTTTTTAAAAAAGATAGAAGTTATTAAAAAATATAAAATAATTAAATTTCTTTGTAAAAATTTATTACCTTAAAATTACCATCATTTTTATAAGAGAAATAAAAAATTATTATTAGTTATTCATTACATTAATTATGCAAGAAATAAAACATTTCATGTCAAAAATAATGACACACAATTTCTATTGAGAACAAAATAAATTATTATTCTAAATAATTTTATAAAGATAAAATACAAATTATTGACATGAATAATTCTAACTTTAACCCATAAACAAACTAATAAGTTAAATTTTTAAAGTTATATCCATATATAATATTTAATAATACATTTAAATAATAACAACACATTAACTTAAACCTGAAAAAAAAACTCATATTGTATACATAAAATATAAATATAAATGATTGAAACCTATCTTAAAAAGTATTCAATTTAAATCAGAAACAAACACTCATATTAAAATATAAATTATTGAAATTTATCTTTAAAATAATCTTAAAATATTTCGACTATCACATAAAAGAACTTAATAAATTATATGTAAGTGTAAAAGTCCGGATCGGTTTTTCTTTGGTTGTGTCATGTGTATGGGATTTTCGAGTAATTTAATAAAATTAATTTAATTTTTAGGCTTAACTATTTATGGACATTTCATCCTTAGAACGGTTTTTTTTAAAACTCAACCCAAATCAATTTTTCAATTAATCATTTCTCAATAATCACATCACTTAATTTATTAATCAAAATACCAAAATACTCTTTATTTTAAATTATTATTTATTATTTTATTTATATATATATATACCAATACCCTTTAAGTCTTTTTATCAAAAAAATAATCACCACCTCTTCAAAATCATCACCAATTATTATTATTTTTTTGTCTAAGTTTTTTAAAAAACACTCATCCAAACAAGGCCTTACTTTCTTATGGAGATGAGAGATGAGATTGTAGTGATTGCAGTTATTTTGATAATTATTTAATAAAATTTTAAATAATTAATTTTCATATTCAAAATTTGTTTTTTTTTTAAATTAAGGAAATATTTTACGTAGATAAACATTAATTAAAATTAATAAAATTTTAAATAATAATTTTCATAGTTAAAATTTGATTTTTTTTTAAAATTAAGGAAATATTTTACATATATAAACATTATTTCAATGATTCTTTTTGGTTTCAATGTTTGATAACACTCGAAAGAAATATCGCGCTATATCATATGTGTTTGTTAAAGATGGTCTTTACATCCTAACATTTTGACTTTTAAGTAAATTGAATTCTTATATTTTGTTTATTCAATTACTTTGTAAACAGGTACTTGAATTTAACATTTTGAATATTAAATTATTAAATAAATGTCAATAACTGCGATTGACGTCGAACGTTGTGAAAAAAATAACTTAAAATATCAATTTAGATATGTTAGATTAAAAAAATAATCTAAATGGTCCCTTAATAAAATAATTTTTCATGAAAATATTCTATAGATATTTTTAAAAAAAAATATATATATATATATATATATATATATATATATATTTTACTTTTTTAAAAAATAGTTTAGAGACTTTAAATGTTAAAACATATTTAAAACCAAAGGCCGAAAACAAACCTGCCTTAGGTCCGAGTTTGACCGGTCGCTAGATAGACCACCAATTCACGATGAACGGTTTAGAAGCAATCTAAGCCGGATTGGGTGAAGTCTGGTATGGAGATAATGCGGCTCAGTCTTCGGTCAACGTAGGGCGAGGCGCTCGCGGGTTGACCTCTTGAAACGGGGATGACTTGTGCGTTAAAGGTAGGGATGACAATGGATACCCGTATATCCAATACCTATGAGTATCCGATGGTCGGGTTTGGGTATTTTAAATCGGGTTCGGGGTCATGAATGTGGAGTAAAAATGATTACCCGACCGAGTTTGGGATGGGGAGTGTGCAAAACCCAAACCCGATACACAAAATATTAATATTAAAATATACATATATATTTTTAAAGTTTAAAATGAGTTTCAAATTTACATCCTTAGAATCATTAAAATTTATAATAAATATATTATTTATTTTATCCATACACACAATCCACTCCAACATCATTTAATTTTTTTTTTCATAACTCTTAATCTTCACTTTTTCTTAATAAAAAAATATTTTCTCTCTCTACTCACTCTTCATTTTTTTATTTTCAAGTTCAATAATCTTTCAAATTTATTCACATTCTCTCTAGTTTTTTTTTGTTAAACTCCAATATGTATTAACATTTGTTGTTGTTGTTATATTTTTCAACTTCTACATCATAACTATGTAATGCAAGTAAGTAATGTACTGATTCATTAAATATAGATTGAGTATAAAAAGAGCCTAAAGCCTTTGAATTTGTTGGAGATATTGAAATCACAATTTCTTGTTCATTTAGACCTTTGTCTAAATTGCTAATGCAAGAACAAGATTGTATTGATTTTATTAAATATACCCTGTGTATAAAAAGAGCTCAAAGCCTTAGAATTTGAGGTACAATGACCTCTGAATTTGAGAAGCGAGACTCAACTTAATGATGCATGGTTGAAAGATTAAGCATTCGTACAAACAAATCCTTCGAAAAAACTCAGGGCGAAACATCACAGCAAAAGACAAGCTCTTAAAGCGATAGCGTGCATCTCGTAGAACATTGGTTCATTGTGATTTCCTCTCGACACACTCTAAGGAAGGAAGTACAAAACCGATTCTTGAAAGTATTTTAAGACCGATGAAGAAGACGCTAGTGCCTTGAAAATTAAGGGAGTTTGTCTTTGAACATAATCAATAAGAAAAATTATGATTAATTATTAAACAGAAGAGAGTGTTCTTGAAATTATTGTCAAGTATTTCGCTAAACTGAGGAGAAATACTCAAATCAATAATAATCACTAAGTAGAGTTATGATTCGAATAATCATTAAGATTTTTCGCTCCATGAGAGAAGCGACATAAACATAATCACTAAGTAAAGTTGTGATTTAAAATGATTATTAAAATTTATTTCTCAATGAGAAGGGTAATAATAATAAATTCAGCAAACTAATTCAAGATGTGTACTCACGTACAATCCAAAGGTTAGGCGAGATGTGTAGCAATATAATTGAACTAACTAGGTGTTGATCCATTCGATCGATAAACCGGAACGATGTATATTCCAAATGCATACAATCAACACACTAAGATTATGGAGCGACGTATACATTCGGCACACTAAGATCAGGAGCGATAAATCAACACACTGAGATTATGGAGCGACGCGTATAGTCGGCACACAGATTAAGAGCGATAAATCAGCACACTGAGATTATGGAGAGATATATATAGTCATCACACTAAGAGCACGAGCGATGTATCAATTCCAAGTAAATGCAATCAGCGAACTAAGTCAAGATGTGTACTCACATACAATCTAAAGGCTATGCAAGATGCATAAAAATATTGTCGAAACAACCAGGCTCGATCTACACGATCGATAAACTAGGAATGATGTATATTATAAACAAAGGTGAATCATCAATAAGTGGAGGATAAACCGAATTTGAAGAATGAAGAGTAATTACACGGATCTCCCGATAGACTCGTCAGGCTTGTTCTCTTTTCATTCAAGGAATCCAAAATAAATTATAAATTTGGTATGTTAAAAAATGTAGTGCCTATGTTCAAGATTGGACATGCATTTTTCTAAACCAAGTGATTTTTAAAAATTTTGTTCAAGAGGGGCATTCTATAGACACTTAATTTTTAACCCCAATTTTATAGTTTATATTTTTAATAAATTCGAGCCTATATTCATGACCTCATTTCACGGTTTATTTTAAAGATAATTATTTTCATAACAATTGAGTTTTTGAAAATATTTAATTCTTAATTAATAAGTTAATGTAGTAATTTGTCTAAATTGTAACACTTAGGAGAATTATTATACTTAGAATATTTAAGGTTTTATTTGAATAAATACCTTGGATATTTATAAATAAATAAAAAACATACAAAATATACATATTAATATTTTTTTAATCATTTAAAAATATGTTATGTATAATTTTGTTCATTAAATTAGTTGTTTTAAATAATTAGTTTAGTTATCGATTAGATTAGTTGTTAGATTATATTTTGCAATTTAATTTTGAATTTGACTTAGTTAGTTAGCATTTTAAAAATAGATGGAATAAGTAGAATTATTTCTTAGAAATAGGAATAATTAAAAATAAAATTGCTATTCTTTTCCTTAATTATTTGTTTTAATTTTATTTTTAACAAACTATTTTTTGTAGGATAAAGGGAGATGTATGACTCTTCAAGGATCCATCCAAGATCCATATGCAAGATCTTGATCAAATTTATGAATGGGGTCAAAATAATCAAATTAAAGGCAAGTCAACCCGAAGTCAAGCCAAAGAGAGGATCCAATTGACGGATACGACTGATGGACCGACCCATGCTTAAGATCCGACCCATTAAATCAAATACTAAAGGAAAAAAAAGGGTGAATCCAACTTTCATCTTCCTGATGTTCACGTTAAATTTCTTATAAGTAATCGATAACACTCTAGTGATCGTTACTAAGTTCCACATATTTCAATTTAAAGTTGATATTATTGTAAGATCTTACTAATATACGTGTATTCATTTTGTTTTAATAAAAAATAGATACTACAAATAAAAAAAGAATATCATATAGAAGCTATTAGTTAATTACTATGATTTAATTAACTCACGTTCGAACCCACCAGTTCTTAAACAAGATTACGAGAGCCCCTTCCCCCTTCCCGCCCGTGTCACGTGGCTCTATTGCTTCTCGATGACAAACACAGATTGACATATATATAGGTTTCAAACCCTAAACTTTTCAATCAACAAAACTATTAACTATATAAAAAATACACAAAAACATAGCCTAAATCACCAAACTATTTCATCCATCTTAGAAAACTTGATCAACTGCGTCACAAGAATGTTGTTACCGACTAATAACAACACCAAACTCTACTTCAATAGTGTCTCTCGCACAATATTTGACTCACAATTCTAGTTCAAACACTTTCAAATATATCAATTTCCTTTAATCTCCTTAATTTTGTTGGAGAATGATTGATCTGAACAAACCTATTTTTCACAATTTATTTTTGAACTCTATCATTCCATTACTAGATCAAATATGATCATTTTATATCACTTTCTATTAATTGGCCAGCCTTCTTAAATCTATCACTATTTAGTTGCTTTGATATTAATTAATTAATTAACACATTTTAGTAGTCTATTTTGCCACAATATAATGAAAGAAGATTTAATTTTGAAAAACGTTTCTGTTATTATTACGTACATAACACTAATGCACCACAAAATTATAGTATTTTCAACAAAAATTTATACACCTGTAATAACTTTAAAGCGGAAAATGAAATATACAGTCGTTATAAATGTCTCGTCATAACGATCTAATACACCAACTAATGCTCTCCCAAAAGTTTTTTCCTGCTACACCTGTTTTTCGACACCACAATCTACCGGAATGGTGAACTTCACAGTTGGGTTAAGCATGGAATTTTCATCAAAGACAACATTTCTACTCAGAATAACCCTTCTCTCAGAAGGGGACTAGATCCTATATCCTTTCACACCATTCCCATAGCCTACAAATACTCCTTTCTTTGCTCTTGGCTCCAACTTCCCCTCATTGACATGATAGTAGACCGTGCAACTAAAAGTTCTCAAAATAGAGTAATCAGCAAGCTTCCCAGACCACAGTTCATAAGGAGTTTTCAGATTTATACCTGTGTGAGGTCCACGATTAATTAGATAGCATGATGTGTTAACTGCTTCAGCCCAAAACATTCTTGTTAACCCAGCATTTGAGAGCATACACCGAGATCTCTCCAGTAGTGTCTGATTAATACGTTATGCTACACCATTCTGCTGAGGTGTATTCCTAACTGTATGATGTCTGGCAATCCCCTCAGTCTTGCAAAACTCATTAAACTCAAACCAACAGAATTCTAAACTATTATCAGTTCGTAACCTCTTGACCTTCTTCCCAGTTTGATTCTCCACTAATGCCTTCCACTGCTTGAAGTTCTTGAAAGCATCACTCTTATGCTTCATTATGAATATCCAGGTCATCCTTGAATAATCATCAATCAACGATAGAAAATACCTGTGACCCCCCAAAGACTCTACACGTGACGGCCCCCAACAATCAGAGTGGATGTAATCAAGTGTGCCTTTTGTTCTATGAATCGCTTTAGGGAACTTGCTACGATGTAGTTTCCCAAAAACACAATGTTCACAAAACCCAAGATCCTTTATTTTATGCCCACACAGAAGATCATCTTTAGCTAGAATTTGTATCCCCCTCTCACTCATATGCCCAAGCCTCATGTGCCACAACTTCGTCATGTCTCCTCGGTCAATCTCGGAGGAAGCAACAACAGCAGAATCAGATATCGTAGTACCTTGTAGAAAATACAAAGTGCCTCGCTTCACACCTTTCAGAATCACACATGAACCCTTGTAAACATGTAAGGCTTCACTTTCACCTTTGAAACTAAACCCCTTTTTGTCCAAAAGACTTAGAGATATCAAATTCTTCGTCATGTGTGGAACATGTCTAACTTCGTTCAGTGTACGAAATTTTCCATCATGAGTCCTAATATTGATCGAGCCCATCCCAACCACCTTGCAGGTAGAGCTATTGGTCATAGAAATATTTACACCATCCACCTGCTCATAGATTGAAAATCATTCCCTCCTAGGACAAATATGGTAAGATGCTCCAGAATCCAGAACCCACACATCAGTGCAATGTGTGTGACCATCAGCAACTAAGGCAATATCCTCTTCGGAGTTTGTACCATCTTCAGCAACTGGAACAGTACCTGGTGCCTTCTCATGTTGACTTTGTCTCTTCTTTGGACATTCATTCTTCCAATGTCCCTTTTCCTTACAGTAATTGCACACATCTGTTAGTTTCGAACCCCTACTAACTAGTTTCTTGGGGAACTTCTTTTTCCCCGGTTTACCATATCCCTGATGGTTGTTTGCAACTAGCCCAACAGCCTGACTACCCGAAATAGTGCCACTGCAGCTATGTCGCAATTCTCTACTATGAAGGACAAATCTAACTTCTTCTAGAGCTAATGAATCTTTACCACTAATGAAAGACTCCCTAAAGTTTTCATATGATATTGGTAAATAAACTAACAGAATCAAGGCATCATCCTCATCATCTATCTTAATATCAATATTACGCAGATCTAATAATATTGCATTTAATTGATCTAGATGGTCTCTAAGAGGTGTACCTTCCTGCATACGCAAACTGAACAGATGTTGCTTCAAAAGCAACTTATTGGTTAAGCTCTTCTTCATGTATAAAGTCTTCAGCTTAGACCACAAACCAGCAACAGTTTCCTCCTTAGCCACCTCAGTAATGATATCGTCTGCCAGAGCCAAGAGCAATGTTGAGTGTGTCTTTTCTTCCAAAGACTCCATATCTGCAGGTGGTGGGAGAGGTGCAGGCTTCATCAAGGGAGCCCATAGGCCGTGTTGTTTCAACAATGCCCGGACCTTGATCTGCCACAGACTAAAACTATTCCTCCTAGTAAATTTGTCGGCTTTCAAACTTTTACCTCCAACCATCATTCTTGCCTGAGCAGATCTGAACAACTATGCTCTAATACCAATTTGTTATAACGGATGCGAGAACAATGATAATAATAATAGTAAAAGACATAATGAAAGCGACACTCGATTTAATGTGGTATCCAGCAAAAGTGCTGACTAATCCACGGGCAGAGCCACTGAAAAATATTTCACTATAATCGTTAACACGGATTACAGATACTCAATAGTTCAAGAGAAAACTAACACCCAAGCCCTTTATTTATAGGGCCAGGTCAAGACATTTTTCTTGCTCACTTCCTATGTCGGACAAACACCCAAAAAAATATTCTAGGCAAAGAAACCAACAATCCTTGACATGATGATGTTGCTGCAGCCATGAACTATGATTCACAAGAGGATAGTGTCATTGTCTTCTGTTTCTGGAAGTTCCACGAAACAAGACTATCATTAATGTAAACGTCATGCCCCCATAATTTTCCGGTCATCTGGGTCACTTGTGAGATCACTGTTAGAGTAACCCACTATTTCCTCATCACCACCACCTTTTTGAAACACTAGACCTTAGTGTATAGTGCCTTGAAGATATCAAAGCACCTACTTCACAACCTTGTGATGTATCTCAGTTGGCCTCTCCATGAATTTGCTGACAATACCAATAGCATAAGAAAGATCTGGCCTTGTATGAAGGAGATAGCGCAGACAACCAATGACTCTTCGATATTCAGTTGCATCAACCGGTTGTCCTTAGGGATCCTTATAGAGTTGAGCCCTATGATCCATTGGTGCCTTTGTTGAGTTATAATCAAACATTCCAATTTCATTCAGCACCTTTTTGGAATATCGTGTCTGCTCGATCAAGACACCTCCTTCAAACTAATTTAGCTCGATTCCAAGGTAGTATGAAAGCAATCTGAAATCACTCATCTCGAACTCCCCCATTATCTACTTCTTGAAAAGTTTGACACCCTTTGAATCTTCAAGATTAGCTAAAAGACAACCCAGTTTGCTAATTTCAAGCAAATTTGATATAGTCAATTATGAGTTCGTCTCATTTTCATGATAAGGCATGAAGGTTTCTTAAAAAAGATTTCAAGCTCTTCTCCGTCCAACACCACCCTATGACCTGTCTCGGTAAGTTGCCCGAGACTCACTAGATTATTTTTTAAAGAAGGAATGAAAAAAACTCCCTCAAGAAGCCTTTGGTCTCCATTTTAGCATTCGAACAGATATAGAACATTTTCCCCAAATTTTTAACGTAGAACCATCTCCGAACATCACCTTTCCGTTGACTGCCTCGTCTTCAAAAAACTTCTCTTTATCGCCAGTCATGTGATTGTTAGCGCCGTTGTCCAAGAACCAACCATCCCTTGATGTCTCGTTGTTCTTGGCTTATACAATTTATGGAGTCAGCTTCATTTCATTAAGAATGACAACATTGATTGGCGGAATCTCCTCAGAGATTGCTATAAACAATGTGGGTTCGACGTTGTCTGCGTGTGTAATGTGTGCTACCTCGTTCTTCTTTGCTCGACATTGCGTTGAGTAATGTCCTATCTCGTTGTAATTAAAACACTGAATGTGACTCTAGTCTCGAGGAGCTCCTTGACCACCCGAACCACCTTTTATGTCTTTCCGAGATGATGTTCCTCGGCCTCCTCTCCCTTGACGTCTACCTCGGGTTCTACCTCCTTGACCACGGGTCTCACTATCTGTGGAATCATTTTTCTACTAGTTTAACGACTCTTCCTCGTCCTTTTTCAACCGTGCCTTCCACTCCTCCTAAGTGAGTAGAACTTGTCCTTCATTTTCTTCAGAGCTTGTGCTTTTCTTGCGCTCTTCGAAGGCCTTCAGCCTTCCAACAACTTCATCGAATGTTAACGTCTCGAGGTTGTAAAAACGATGTCGGCTAACACACTACTAAACATTTCTGGCACATTGTCGAAGAGTTTGTTAACTATGGAAACATCATTTAGTATTTCTTCAAGGCTCGAGTACCTGACTGATATGGATGTGAGTCGACAAACATATTAATCGAGTGACTCACTATCGTTCATATGCATCCTATCAAACTCACTCTTCAATATCTGCAATCGTGAATTCTTCACACGGTCTGTGCCTCCCACACTTCTTTCGTCGTCTTTTTATTTGCCACCTATATGAGAAGAACCTCCGAAAGTGCTTGTAGAAGATGCGACCTCGCCTTTTTATCGAGCCAGACATCAATCTATGTGCCTTTTACTTACTCGACTACTTCCCACATTCTTTGGTCCTCCGTCATAGCCTGTACACGAATCACCAAACCGATGTAGTTCGTGTGTGTTAGATGCGATTAGTGAAATATGATGTTTTGTTTGCCCCTGATGATCCTGCACCCTTCGACATTTGATCCAACCAGATGATTTTTGGCATTCACCTGATGCTTTGATACCAAATGTTAGTCCAGGGAGAGAATCACTCACAAAACTTGGAGATTTTTTTTTTAAATTCTTTAATATATTAAAAGCGATTACAATAGTTATTATCTCTTATTTTTCTTATCTAATGAGAGCCATATACATTTTATTTATACTACATAGGAAAACAAAACTCTTAATTTTTTAATTTAATAAAATTTATTATAAATATTATATTTTTCTCATTATTGCAAATATATGTTCTTCGTTAATGCGGATCTTCCATTTATTTGTAAAAGTTGTAATAGTTAAGAATTATGTAATGGTGGACATTCTAATTCAAGGAGGGAGACGACAAGCAATTTTGATAGCTTCGCAGCTGGCTCGGCTTCTGCGGCTGGTTTGACTTTCGCGGCTATTCCGGCTTCCGCTCCGGCTTAACTGATCTCACGGCTGCCATTTAAGTTTTAGGTTTAAATCAAAAATTGTTTTAGGTCCATTTGATTTGAATTTTTTTTATCTTCGTAAAATAAATACAATTATAATTAGTGTTAAATATATATCCTAGGTGGTCAATTTTTTTCTTTACATTTATCTTTTTATTGATAATAACACAGGATTATTATTATATTATTTTTATTTAAATTGGGATATATAAAAAATTGGTGTCTATAATAAATATTATTAAATTATTTTTATTTTTATTAGTATCTCATTTAATTGCATTATTAATATCAAATGTAACAAAAAGAAAAGAAAAAAAAATATATATCTTGAAATTACTTTTGAATTCAAATTATCTCCAACTCTAAACTTATAGATGTACTGATTAAATAGAACAGTAACTGTGAGATGTGAGAGTAATGAATATAACAATTAAATCAATTCAACTCATCAATAAAAAAATAACAAAATATCCATAATTTTTAAAAATCTAATACATATTTTAACAACAAACTATTCTTCATCTATTTATTCATTTTTCTACTTTATAGTATTATTATCTAGTTTCCTTTTTTATAATTAGTAAGACTTCTTTTTTCTTACTACATCCAATTTCTTGTAAACTTTGAATTCCTGTTTATTCTTAAATAAAATTGTTGTCCATATTTATTTTTATTGGTGTAACTTATACATCCAGTTTTTCTAATTTTATATTTACTTTATCCATTCTTTTTAACATTATGCACGTCTTCAGTTCTTTTCTTTCTAAATTTATCTGTCCAGTTTATTTTTTTACAAAATTTAAGTCAATTTAATTTATAACATTTTATGTCCAGTTTTTTTTTTTTTTTTTTTTTTTTTTTTTTTTTTTTATGACACATTTATCTTCCTATATTACATCCAACTTTTCTTTTTAATTTTTACGTCTAGTTTTTGTATAATTACGATGATACAACTGAAGACATTGCCATGCTTCCACCAAGTACAAATTATATTAATGCAATATCCATTTCCCCAAAGTTTCCTTCAAATTGGTAACTAAAGGGGAAGAAACTATATTTTTAGTTGGCCTGAAGAAAGATGATGAATCTTATATCAATATAATTGCATCAAGGTTAGGGCTAATTACTCAATAATAAAATACCAGTATCTGGTTCAAAATCATTTTACACAATCTTTAAAAAATGCATTAGTTTCTCATTCAGCTCAGGCAACTTTCCGTTTATGTTTGTTGTGAGAAAAAATTGTAGCCGAGTTGATAGCATGCATCATTTAAGACGTACACCAGAATTCGTAATGAGAAATAATTAGGACAAAGAGATGGTACGAAAGTAAGATTACGAATCTACGTAGCACGCCACATTATCGCCATTTTTTCAAGCCTCTTCGTATTCTTGTTTTTCCGCGATTTTCATTTTTTTAGAAACTATTATTCTTTTCGTCTTTTCTTCATCTTGCAGAGAAACCAAGTTCACCATTCTCTTTGTCTCTTCTTCAGCTTGCAGAGAAATCCTAATTCACTGTTCTCTTAGACTATTCTTCTTCCACGGAACTTTAGTTCACCGTTTTCTGTCTTTTTGCCTTTATTATCGTTTGGAAATACTCGTTCTTTATGTTTTGTCGTTCGAAAATGGTAAGTCTTCAACACTATTTGTTTCTCGTCATTCGAAATCTTATATTTCTGTTGCAAAATTAATAATTTTTTGTTCTTTTACTTTTCCATATATCGTTCATGGAACTGCATCCAACACATTTGTCGAAAACTTTCAAAAGTAAGTTATTTATAGTTTTTTACTGTTTTGCTTCTACTGTCGAAAATCAATATTCGTATTTCAATGTTTTTAGTTCTATAATTATAAGTTTTCCTTAATGTCATGTTCAACACTGAACTAAAACATGTTCAACACTATTTTGACATTTTCAGCATCGAATAGAGTCATGTTCAGCGTTGAATTGAACCATGTTTAACATGTTTTTAGGTCAAAAAAAACTTGATTTTTCAGTTTTGAATATCATTTCAATGCTGTTGCAGAACAATGTTCAGTGCGAGTCATATTTAGCTCTAAACTAATAATGTTCAGCAATATTTTATGTTAAAAAAAACTTGAGTTTTCAGTTCTGAATGTCATGTTCAGCGTTGAACATGATTTATCTCAACGCTAAACTTATGTTACAAAAACATGAATTTTCAGTTTTGAATGTCATGTTCAGCACTGAATAGAGTACGTAATGTGTAATGTTTAACACTGAATAAAGTCATGTTCAACGCTGAACTGAACCATGTTCAACATTGTTTTTATGATAAAAAGACATAAATTTTTAATTCTTAGTGTCACGTTCAGCGCCGAACATAGCCATATTAATTCATCCCTATTTTTATGTTGAAAAAACATTAATTTTTAACTCTAAAACAATGTTCAGCGCCGAACAAATCTATGTTTGACACTAAACAAAACCATATTCAGCACTGAACCAAACCATGTTCTGCACTGTTTTTATGTTAAAAAATTTGAATTTTTAGTTCTGAAGGCAATGTTCAGTGCTGAATAAAGTTATATTTAACACTGAACTAAGTCATGTTCAACACTATTTTTAAGTTTAAAAAATTTGAAGTTTCAGTTTTAAAGGTCATGTTCAGCCCTGAACATAGACATGTTTAGCGGTTAACTAACCAATGTACATTATTGTTTTATATTAAAAAAATGATTTTTCAGTTCTGAATGGGATATTCAATGCTGAATAGAGCTATATTCAACTCTGACTAAAGGCATTTCACTGAACCATTTTAAAATTATTTTTATGACAAAAAAAACATGAATTTTCTGTTTTTAATGTCATGTTCAACACTGAACAGAACCATGTTGAACGCTTAACTGAACCATGTTCAGCATTATTTAACCATGTTCAGCTTAACTAAAGGCTATGTACCGCTTTGATTCATCGTTGAACTGAACCATGTTTAACACTGTTTTTATGTTAATAAAAAACTTAAATTTTCAATTTTGAATGTCATGTTCAACGCTGAATAAAACAATGTTTAGCTCTGAATCATGTTCAGTAATGATATTACCATGTTGATCCTTAACTAGGCATGCATGAGTTTGAAAGTCAACGGATAGACCATTATCACATAACTGATTAATACTAATCAGGTTATAGCACAGATTGTCAACAAGTAACACATCATTAATGGTTAGATTACCATGGATAATCTTACCCTTACCCATGGTCTTACCCTTTTTGTTGTCACAAAAAGTGATCTTAGGTCCAGAACATCTGCTATATTAGTGAGAAGCCGTCTGTTTCCTGTCATATGCCTAGAAAAACCGCTATCCAGATACAACACAGATTCCTCGAGACCATCATTTACTTGTATCTACACAAAATAATAATTACAATCTTTTGGTACCCACATTCAATTGGGTCATCGGTCAATCAGTCCCTTAGGAATCCATATTTGAGTTATTCTGATGGATTTCCCATTTTGTGCAGTAATTAATGCGTATGATTTTGACATAGCAGACGCCTTCCTAGTAGTCACTGATCCCTTAGTCTTTGAAGATGATTTTCTTTTAGAAATTCTTGATTTATTGTCAAGTTTTAGGTTGCCAGACTTGCTAGCTGCATCTAACTTATTTTTCAGCCAGCTAACAGTCGGTAAAACTTAAGTTATTTCATTCTTCAAAGCTAATTCATCATGAACTGGCTCAGATTCACTGTCAGTTAAACTCCCTTTGACAAAGATTATAGGATTAAACTTATCATTTGCTGAGTTTGACTCCATGTAGGACTGGTTTGGGTCATTGCCATCAAATCTTAAACCAGATCTAGATCCAGCAGGTTTCAACAGACTAATCTGATGTTTGACAACTTCTCCAGACCTTGTCCAAGAACTTACAACATAGTTTAACCGTTTGTTTTCAACAGAAAGAGTTTGAATCTGTTCTTTGAGCATCTCATTCTCAGACGAGATCTCATTAGTTTCAGAAGTTTTTTGTGAAAAATAAATATTGGCCTCATATCTTACTTTCATTTCATAAAATGAATCTGATAACTTCTTGTATTCAATGACCATTTCATTGAGTGCAGTAGTTAATTCTTCGTTGGCAAATTTTGGTGTAAAAACATCATTTACCTTGGATTGATCGTCAACCATCAAGCATGTTACAGTTTTAGTCTCTTTTTCTATAGGAGAATCCTTTGAATCGATGTCGGCCCATTTGGATTTGTTTTCAACACACATGAAAACTTTCTGATCCTTCTGATTCTTCTTGGCTTGAACATTTTGCCCATAGATCTAAGTTAGTTTCTCCCATATTTCTTTAGTAGAGGAACATGACTTGATCTCGTAGAATATGTTCATGTTGATCGATTGATACAGAATATTTTTGGCCACATTGTCCAGATTGTTGGTCATCTTATCTTCAATAGTCCACTCACATCTTGGCTTCGAAATCTTTATGGGGTCATCGGTAATGACGCTCCACATATCACAATCAAGAGCAGCCAAGTGAACTTGCGTTCTCATCATCCAATATTCACAATTGTCCCTTGATAGGATGGGGATCTCATTGATGATAGACATGATTCACGTTCTTGATGCTTGAGAATAGAAACAGAGCTCTGATACCAATTGATAAGATTGGCGTAATCGATAGAGACGGGGGTCTGGCTATTGGTGACAGCTTAAGAAAAATGGTTTGATAGAAATCATGTTAAGGATTTAAATCACTTTCTATTTTGCACAAACCCTTGCAAACTCTTGAACGATTCAAGTGCGGAAATGTTTGTTCAGGTTTGAAGCTAAGAACAAAGAATGAGAAGATAACAGAATGTAAATGACACAACAACTTGTTTATGGATGTTCAGAGCAAACTCTCCTACGTCACCCCTTCTTCCAACCACCGGAAGGATTGACTATAAGTTTCTCAAAATCAAATACAGTTGCACGATTAGCTGTTCAACAGACTCTGTTCAATTTACAATATGATGAAGTATATCACTCATCTAAAACAATGCTTTGATTCTAACTCTTTCTTGATAAACACGTAGTAAAGCAAGAAAGCAGCTCTTAAGATTGTAAATTCAGTATATCTCTCGTATGCGTATTTCTTAGTGTTCAGCAATTGTGTCCAGTAGTAGTTTTTCGGAAGTTCATTCGTTGTCCTTGAGGATCTTTAAATAGGGAGCAGGTACCAACAGTCGAATCTTCCATAATGACACGTGGCTAACTTCCATTGGAACGCCTTCATAGTACAAAGCAGACTTTGAGCACCAGGATCGTGGTCGTACCAATCTGGTAGTGCGCCAAATATTCTCCCAGGATATTCCTGCAAAAACAAGTAGTGGGAAGAATATTTGCTTATGTGGCATTAAGCAATTGGTTGCAACTAGTTGTCGTACTAATCTTCACTAGAAAATGGAACAGGAGTAGCGTACAACTAGATGATCGTGGGAAGACGTGTGCTAGCTTCAAGCAACTACTTTAAGCATGGAATTAGACGTATTTCACTTAGACGACCTCATCTAATGAAATTAGACACCCACGTTTAATAGCAGGATTCATTAAACCACCTGGTCTAATGGGATTAGATGACACGTCTAATTACGGTCCCTTCAGACTAATCTGAATGAGTTAGACTGCACGTCTAACTCTCATCTGTTAGACGGCACGTCTAACTACGCATCCCTTCAGACAAGTATGAAGGAGTTAGACTACGTCTAACTTTCATCTCTGTTAGACGACACGTCTAACTACGTTTCCCTTTAGACTAATATGAAGGAGTTAGACTGCACGTCTAACTTTCATTTCTGTTACACGACACGTCTAACTATGCATCCCTTCAGACTAATCTGAAGGAGTTAAACTGCACGTCTAACTCTCATACGTTAGACTACACGTCTAACTATGTCTGTTAGACTGCACGTCTAACTACGTCTGTTAGACTACACGTCTAACTACGTCTATTAGACTGCACGTCTAACTATGTATCTATTAGACTGCACGTTTAACTACATCTGTTAGACTGTACGTCTAACTAAGTCTCTGTTAGACTACACGTCTAACTACGTCTGTTAGACTACACGTCTAACTACGTTTGTTAGACTACACATCTAACTACATTTGTTAGATTGCACGTCTAACTACGTATCTATTAGACTACATATCTAACTCAATACATATAATGGTCAATCAGTCTAATAAACCTCTTTAAGACTTAAACGATTAGACTCAATACATTAATGAACCTCTCTAATATAACTTGTTTTCGATACATCTGCACCAAAAACGATTAGACGGCTTAAATTAAGTTTTATACACATTCATCATCAAAATTGCAATAGTCATTATACTTTGACACTTAGTCAAAATAATTTGAACCAACATAACATAACTCAAATCTAGGCGAGTAACCAAAAGAAGACCAAACGACCAACCAAACGCCAATATAGGTCAGGTTAACCGAAGATATCAGTAGTAGACGAAGAAAGACAATGATTTTGCTCCATAGGTGTGTCAATAGGGCGATACACAAGCATACAAGGTTAGTTACTAAATCTAGCACATATTTGCGTTGGGATACAAAAAATCCTTCAATACCAAGAAAATACTTCAAACGCCCCAAGTCCTTCATATGAAAACACGAATGCAAATAATCCTTAAAACGAGAAATCAGCGTGTAAGAACTACTAGAATAGGCATCTCGAATAAGGCTAAATAGGGAATAATCAATATAAGATTGAGTAAACCCATATAATCGTAATTCAGCTAACAACATAGCGAACCACTAGCGAGGAGTCTGACGTAACCCATATAAAGATTTGCGTAAGCGAAAAAACATACCGGAAGGAGTAGAATAGCTTAGGGGAGGACGTATATACATTTCCTCATACAAGTTATCCTTCAAAAAAGCATTATGCACATCCATTTGATGAAGTACCCAATTAAAAATAGCAGCAATAGCAAGAAAAAAATGTGTACCATACCCATTTTCGTAACTAGAGCAAAAGTTTCTATATAATCAATGCCATCAGTTTGTCGGTTACCATGAACCACTAGACTTGCTTTATAACGTTGTACCGTGCCAAAAGAGGTGCATTTAATTTTATAAACTCAATCGCTACTAATTTCTTGCTTACTAGTAGGCAATCGGGTTAAAATCCAAGTACCGTTGCATTCCAAAGTAGAGATTTCTTCAGTCATTGTTGTTTGCCTTTGTGGTGATTATACAGTATCCATAAAAGAGGAAGGCTGTTTGATATCTGAAATAAATTCTAGATAACACTGATGAGTGACAGAAAAATTATTATAATTTATAAAATACGCAATGTCAACGGGCTTACCTGAGGTCCCTGAAGGTGATGGTGGTGTAGGAGTAGGGAGATTATATTTTGTTGAACCACTGTATTAGTCACATGATCGTGAAGACGAGTCCAATCAGTTTTAGTACGCAAGACACAACCCAATTACTCTAGGGTCGAGGTAGTAGTTGTAGACTAAGAGGGTTCGACCAAACTCCCCATTGAGTCAATACCAATGCGATCATCCGAATCAACCCATAATGATGGTTGATTAAAATATTTTTCCAATTTAGTTTTAGCCGTATCCGAAAGAGAATCCAAGTAAGGCAACTGATCTTCAAAAAACTGAACGTCACGACTTACAAAAATATTTGGGAGTTAAGATCATATAACCACCAGCTCTTTTTACCAAACGGATATCCCACAAATATACAATGACGTGAGCGTGTGTCAAATTTATCTTTAATATACGGGGAATTGGAGACATAGAATAAACAACCAAAAACATAAGGGAAGAATGAAGTGGTGGTTTACCTAAAAGACATTCATACGGAGTCTTAAGATCCAATAAAGGTGTTGGCGTGAAATTAATTAGGTGCGCAGCAGTAAGTACACATTCTGTCCAAAAATATTGCAGAAGCTTATCTTGAAACGTAACACAAGAGCCACGTTAAGAATATGACGGTGCTTACGTTCAACTCTACCATTTTGTTGAGCCGTATCAACAGAAGAAGTTTGTAAAATAATACATTTTTTGACAAAAAAATAATTCCAATGAGGTAATTCACGACCATTATCCGAACGAAATACATGAATGCGTTTATCAAATTGTGTTTTTACCATCTTATAAATTTTCTTAATCAAAGTACCAACTTCACTTTTACAAAGCATATAAAACACCCATGTAGTGCGTGAAAATAATCAACAAGAGTAAGAAAATAACGAGCTTCACAACTCGATAAAACTTTGTTTGGTCCCAAAATATCACAATGGACTAAATAAAAAAATAGTAGCATGGGTAAAACTAACAGAAAAAAGGAGCACGTGTTTGTTTGCTCATAGAACAAATATGCAAGTTCATAGAAAAACCTTTATTCAAAATTTATTGAAACAAAAGGTAAAATGGAAAAAACTTTCATATAGGGATGACATAAACGCTGGTGCCATAACACATTAGATCCTTTATTAGAAACCGCATTAGCTTGAATTGTTGGCATGAAATTGATTAGATGCACAACAATAAGTACACATTCTGCCCAAAAATATCGCGGAAGCTTAGCTTGAAATGTAATGCACGAGCCACGTTAAGAATATGACGATGCTTACGTTCAACTCTACCATTTTGTTGAGCCATATCAACACAAGAAGTTTGTAAAATAATACCTTTTTCGACAAAAAATAATTCCAAGGAGGTAATTCACGACCATTATTCGAACGAAACACATGAATACGTTTATCAAATTGTGGTTTTACCATCTTATAAAATTGCTTAATCAATGTACCAACTTCACTTTTGCAAAGCATAAAAAATACCCATGTAGTGCGTGAAAATCATCAATAAGATTAAGAAAATAACGAGCTCCACAACTCGATAAAAACTTGTTTGGTCCCCAAATATCACAATGGAATAAATAAAAAACAACAGTAGAACGGGTAAAACTAACAAAAAAAGGAGCACGTGTTTGTTTGCTCATAGAACAAATATAGAAGTTCAAAGAACAACCTTTATTCAACATTTATTGAAACAAAAGGTAAAGCGAAAAAAAATTTCATATAGGGATGACATAAGCGCTGGTTCCATAACACATCAGATCCTTTATTAGAAATTGCATTAGCTTGAATTGTTGGAGCCTCAATCGAATGAAAAATATAGACACCTCTAGATAGCACCCCCACTTAAATTAAGTTCTTCAAAGTGCAGTCTTGAATAACATAAAGCGTATCAGTAAAAATAATAATATAACGGTGGGCATCATTAAATTGAGATACGGATAATAGATTACAAGTCATCGACGTGACATATAACACATTATCAAGAGACAATTCATCAAGTAAAATACTACCAATTTTTGTCACAAAGATAACAACACCATTAGGTAAACTAAAACTAGTATTAATTGAGCTAGTGTTTAAAAAAAATTAAGTTACCCGTCATATGATTGGAAGCCCCGGTATCAATAATTCAATTATTGGAAAAAGACATACCCGATAATTTATCAAAAGAAGCATTGATATTATTCATAGTTTACAACAATTGTGACCAATGTTTATCAAAAATAGACGGAAAATATGCACGGTAAATCAAACCGGTAGATACCTCACTAGAGGAGGTGGCTGCCATTTTAGAGGCAAGGCTATGCCACGAAGCTGTGGTATTGCGGAAAAGAATAGTCTCAAATGTGCAGCCAAGTTTGGTTGTTGTCCACCATGACCACAGTGAGCACCACTCTTAGCACGACATTCTTGATACCACTCCGAATAGCCACAAATCCCAAATAAACTATCCTTCATATGCCTTTTTTTTTATTACAATGGATTCAAACCCCGCTTACTCGAGCCATTGTCACTCCTGTTAGGATGCCATGAGACTGCAGCATTGGCTGAAAAAACGACAACCTCAGTCCTAAGAGTATATTTCCTTTTCAAAATAATCTGTTTTTGTTCCTCAGAAACAACCTTAACATATGCAATATTAAGTTCAAATATGGATCTATAATTAGAATAGAGGAGACACAATTACCAAATCAAGTAGCATCCAATACAATACAAAATTGATGGAGAATAGCATGATTCTAAATCCATGTATACTAAAGTGCAATCGCAGATTTGCATTTTGGCAGCTTCTCAATCATAGCTAAATCATCATGTGAATGACGCAATAATATTTAGAAACAGACTTACCATGTTGTTTACACTCAGAAATTAGAGACTTAAGCTCCAGAATACGCATTCCATTGCTCATGGAAAATTGCTCATGAAGATCATCCCACAAATCCTTAACCTTATTCGAAAAATGAATGCGACCCTGGATCGATTCATCCAATGTATTCACGATCCACTCATTAAGAATCAAATTAACAATACCCCATTGAGCAATATCTTGATTAGTGGCTACTAGAGGTGTGATATCACCATCAATGAAGCCTAGTTTGTTCTTCGCACGAAGACTATTACGTATCATACCTCTCCAATCTTCATAATTATCACTAGTTAATATAACCGGTCTAATAATCGAGCATGTACGTTCACTGGGATGAACGTAAAAGAGAAATACTCATAACGAGAAGTAGATGAGGTTGCATCAGCAGAGGAGATTAATCAGAGGAAGAAGACGCTGAAAGAAAAAATCAACGTCGTTGAAACTTTTGAAAAAAATAAAATCTCTCACTAAGAGAGCTCTGATACCATAATAAGATTGAAAAGGAGTATGTATATTTTATTTATCTATGTATTGTGAAACAACTCACATATATATACAAATGATGCCATAACTATCTCTTTAATTTATGTCCGTCCAGAATATTGGACAAAATAATACAACTAATATTATGAATATAATTATGTTCAGAATATTAGACCAAATAATATAGTTAATATATGGATGTTGGATGGATCCTTGAAGATTCACAAGTTTCACCTTTAAGCTATAAAAAGAGTTTGTTAAAAATTGAAATTATAACAAACAACTAATGAAAACGAATTTATTTTTAGTTATTCATATTCCTAAGTAACCATTCAAATTATTCAATCTATTAAGAAAATAAAAGATTAACTAATTCAAAATAAATTAATTTTTAAAATTTAATCTAATTAATAACTAAATTAATTAATTAAATAACAAATCATAACCTAATTATATAAACATCGTTAACAAATTTATTAAAATATTCTTTAAAAAAACATTAATATGTATATATATTTTATATTTTTATTAATTTTTTTGTTTTTTATCCATGAGAATTAATTAAATAAAGCATTGAATACTTAAAGTATAATAATTTCCCTAATTGTTATAACTTAGACAAAATACTATATTAACTTATAAAGAATTCAAAATTAATTTTTCTTAAAAATTCAATTATTTCAAAAATAGTTGTTTATAAAATATAAAATTGGGGGTTGAAAAATGAGTGTCTAAAGGAAAATTAAAAGTGTTAAAGAACACAAACACTTCAGACTTATTAGTCTTGTGATGAGCTTCTATAAAATCTTGGCGAAAACCTTAGCTTATAGGCTAAAAATTGTTTTGCTAAAACTCATTTCTCATAACCAGATGTCGTTCATACAAGATATACAAATCTACCCACACTTCTCTCATTTCAAATGAGTGTATTACTAGAAGAAAGAGTGTGGGATGTCTTTATAAAGTTGATATCGAAAAAGTTTTTAATCACGTCAGTTGAGATTTTCTATTTTCTCCCCTTAAGAAGATGTGTTCTGGAGTGAAATGGAAGAGATAGATCAAAACTTGTGTTACTAAACTTAAATTCTCAATTATTATCAACGATATAGTGTCTGGGTTTTTCAAGAGTTCGAGAGGACTTAGATAAGAGGATAATTTATCGCCCCTTCTTTTTATGGTGGATATGGAAGGTTTTTCAAAACTTTTCGCGAGAGCCATCAATGCTAATTTTTTCATGGGAATTAATATAGGAACGACGAGAAGACCCTATTACATATCTCACTTACTTTTTTTTATTACACTCTTTATCTTACTAAACCTACAACAAAAAACTTTTATTCCCTTTGAAAGATTCTTATTCTTTTTTAGGCATGCTATAGGTTGAAGATTAATAGAAAAAAGTCTGAATTTTTTTTTAATGGTAACGTTAATAACATCTAGTTATTAGCCAGAATTCTAGGGTTCAGAATTGGTTCTTTCCCATCAAAGTATCTCGGCTTCCCTCTTGGAGTGAAATTCAGTTGCAACGATATTTGGAATCCTATCATCGAGAAAATGGAAAACATGTTGGCTCTTTGGAAGAGAAAAGTTCTCTTTAAAGGCAGCATGTTAGTCCTCATTAATAACTCCCTCGGCACAATACCAACATTCACTATGTCACTCTTCCATATCCCTACATCGGTTGTCAGCAGAATGGACACAATCATTAGGAATTTTCTTTGGGGCAGCTCCAACTCATCTAAAATCACTCACTTGGTGAGATGGGACACAACAATGTTTGACGTTTTTTATGGCAGAGTCGTAATCAAGGACTTCACCATTTCCAACACTTCTCTCCTATGTAAATGGCGGTGGAGATTTCTGAACGAAAATACAAACTTCTGGAAGAAAGAAATCATCGCCATGTATATACTTTGAGATAACAAATGGATGTCTCTTTCTGGAAGAATGTTTATGGGTAGAAGCCTATAGGTTCGTATCTCTAAAACATGGGAGAAGCTCTACCTCCTTCTCATATTTACGGTTAATAATGGTAAGAAAATCAAGTTTTGGAATGATCTGTGGCACCACAACGGAAATTGTTAGACTCTTATCGAGATCTTTTTGAGATCTCTAGTAAAAAATGGCTAATATAGATGACTATTTTCATCTCATCTCACATCAAATCAAATTGTTTGTAGAATTCCTTTAAATAGACGACTTTCTATCGAAGAGGAAAAAATAAGAGATCTCCTAATAGATACTCTTATCAACGTTTCGATTGACCTAGAGTATGGTCACAAATTTTTTCTATCAAGCTCTCCTGATTTTAAAACTAGTTATATTTATCATGCGTCTCTCCAAAGAACTCCAGCTCGGTTTTCTTGGATGAAGGTGTGGAAATAAAAAAGTCCATCAAAATCTCGTTTTTTGGTGGGGAAGCTATCAATGAAGAAGTCTTGATATCTAACAAACTAAAAGAGAAAGGTTGTCATATCGCTAGAAGATGCAACATTTGATTGAAGAGTGAGAAATCCATTGAGCATATTCTTCTTCATTGTGACCTTACCAAGAGAATTTAAGCTCTTTAGCAGAACTTCTTCAATTTTAATGGGATACATCAATAAAAGTCGTCGACTTCTGTGTCAAATGAATTGAATGAAGTTCTAATAACAAAACGCGAACGACTGGAAACCAGTTTCCCCTCATCATGTGGTGGATAATCTGGAAAGAAAGAAACATAAGAGTTTTCGAAGG
This sequence comes from Impatiens glandulifera, assembly GCF_907164915.1. Classification (NCBI taxonomy): domain Eukaryota; kingdom Viridiplantae; phylum Streptophyta; class Magnoliopsida; order Ericales; family Balsaminaceae; genus Impatiens; species Impatiens glandulifera. The sequence goes on along the minus strand of NC_061862.1, from coordinate 137,015,462 downwards.
AAATGTTATGGATACGAGCGTCTCAAAGGATTTATGTTACACGCGTTTGTTTTAATCCGAAAAAGAGGAGCTTGTAATGGATAAGATTTTTTTGATCTTATTAGCATTTAAAATTCTTACATTGTTTTCTTATTTATTGTTTTTTATCTTTCCTTATATAATGTTTGAACGCATATTGTGCTTTTTTTAATAAAGTTGACATTTTTAAGAAAACAAATTATGTTTGAAATTTTTTGAGTAATTCAACATGACATTTTGATTTTTTTTATTTGGAGTATTTCTTCTGGTTAAAGGAAATGGTAAGTAACCCAAAATAATGTATAATAAATACATCACCCTTAACAATTAAACGAGTATATTGATAAATCACACAAAATAAGATATTACAAATAAATCAAACTTAATAATCAATTAGGGTAGCTATCTCACACAAAATAAGATATTAAATATACATCAAACATATTAATCAATTGGGTACGATAACTTGTTAGAATTATCCTAATTAAATCCTAATTTAATGTGTGAGAAATTAAAATTTGAATGCGGCGGAAGCCTAACTTAATTAATCGCATAAATCTTCTCTTTCCTTGTAATAGAAAATGTCTTTAATCTCTGACTTTCTTTATGTGGAATGTGTTGGGGAAAACCCTGACAGAACCACAAAAGAAGAAAAAACAAACTGAAAGAACACTAACAGAATTTGATAACGGAGTTCGGCCAAAATGTTGCCTACGTCTCTGAGCACTAAGGCTATCAATTAATAAGGAAGAAGAGATACAAATTTGGGTGCAATAAACCAAAGAGGGGAGAGTTTCTTTTATACACTAAGAAACTTCCCCAACTCCCATCATCTTCCGATGTGGGATTTCTGCTAATTGTGAATATAGTTTCTTTTATATGCTAAGAAACTTCTTTCACTCCCATCATCTTCCGATGTGGGATTCTAATTGTGCCAAAAACAACAAATCTCCACCTTGGCACAATATCCAAATACTAATCTTCAATATTAAAAAATAAACCTTCAGTGCTTCCAATTGGCGCTCTTCAGCGCCTACTCAAACGCGGAACATGTGTACCAAATCTAAACAATTAGATTTGGTTTTCCCCATGTCTTTCATCTCGAACTCTTTACCCAATTGAACCTTCAATTTGTCAACTTCATATTGGCTCTTTGATGCTATCAAAATATCATCAACGTACAAGAGTAGATAGATGTAAGACTCATCTTGCAACTTGCGCAAATACACACATGAACTGAATCTGCTTCTTGTGTACCTGTGCTCCATCATAAACTTGTCAAGTCGCTTGTACCATTGTCTCGACGATTGCTTCAACCTGTATAATGATCTGTTCAACTTGCAAACCCAATTTTCTTTATCAGCAACTTTGAATCCATCTGGTTGATAAATGTAGATTTCCTCATTCAAATGACCGTGTATGTCTGCGGTCTTCACATCTGGTTGAGCTAGCTCCAAATTCATCTGCGCTACCAAGGCCAACAAAATTCTAATGGAAGAGTGTTTAACAACAGGAGAAAGTATCTCATTATAATCACCTCCTTCCTTCTGAGCGTAGTCTTTAACTACCAATTTTTCCTTGTAGCGAACATCAAATTTTTCAGGAAATCCTTCTTTCTTAGCAAAGATCCATTTACAACCAATAGCCTTCTTCTCTTTTCGTAGATGTCTCAACTTGCATGTCTCATTCTTCTGAATAGATTGCATCTCATCTTCCATAACACCTCTCCTTTTTCCATTTTCAGTACTTCGACTGACATCTGAAAAAGTGGATGAAACATCATCTACGACTAGAAGTGCATAGGCCGCCATGTCAACAAACCGACCTGGTTTTTGAATAACTCGTCTTGGCCTATTAACAACAATTGATTCACTTTGTTCTGAAGGTTCTTGGGTCAGAACCTCTTCCTCATTTAACTCTTCGTCTGTCGTCGGAGAGTCACTTCTAGTTGGGCTCATCTTTATCTGCTCAAACTCCACCTGTTGCGGAGTACAATCAATTTTGTCTGGTGTTACCTTATTCAACATTGAATAATCATCAAAAGTAACATCTCTACTGATAATGGTTTTCTTTGCATCCAAACACCAGAGGCGATACTCTTTAACTCCCGTAGTAAATCCCATAAAAAGAGTCTTCTTTCCTCGTGGATCCAAATTTGATTCAACTCCATGATAATATGCAGCAGAACCAAAAATATGCAAAAAATCATAATCAGTTGCAGGTTTTCCAGACCATACCTCTAATGGAGTCTTGCCACCAAGTGCAGATGATGGTAGGCGATTTACCAAATGTTGAGCGTATGACACAGCTTCTGCCCAAAATTTCCTGTCTAACCCAGCATTAGACAACATACATCGAACTTTCTCCACCAATGTCCTGTTCATACGTTCCGATACTCCATTCTGTTGTGGTGTTTTTCTAACTGTGAAGTGTCGAACTATGCCACACTCTTGACATAACTTCTGGAATGGATCATTTTTGTATTCTCCACCGTTATCAGTCCGGAGAATTTTGATCTTTCTTCCTGTCTCGTCTTCAACTTGAGTTTTCCATTTAAGAAAAATCTCAAACACTTCATCTTTGTTCTTCATAGTAAACACCCAAACTCTTCTGGAAAAATCATCAATAAAAGTAACAAAATAATGTCTACCTCCAAGAGAAGGAGTCTTGGCAGGTCCCCAGACATCTGAGTGCACATAATCCAAAATACCCTTGGTATTATGCATAGCAGTGCCAAATTTTACTCGCCTTTGTTTTCCCAGAATACAATGTTCACAAAAATCTAACTTACAAACTTTTGTACCTTTCAATAATCCTTGCTTGACAAGAGTTTGCATAGATTTCTCACCAGCGTGCCCCAATCGCATATGCCATAGTTTTGTTGCCTCTAAATCCTTACTGCTCCCGGAAATTGATACACATGATGTCCCATTAACTGTACTACCTTGATAATAATACAAATTATTACTCTTCCTGATAGCTTTCAACATCACTAGCGCTCCAGATATTACCCTAAGAACTCCATTTTCCAATTTCACATGTAGGCCTTTCGACTCCAAGGCCCCCAAAGAAATGAGATTCTTTTTCATATTCGGTATGTACCGAACATCTCTAATAATTCTGGTGGATCCGTCATCATTCCTCAGCTTGATTGAACCTATCCCCTTTATTTTACATGTATTAGCATCTCCCATGTAAACAACTCCACCATCTAGCTCCTTAAAGTCAAAGAACCACTTTCGAACTGGTGTCATATGATAAGTGCAGGCTGAGTCCAATATCCACGCATCAGGATGTGATGTTGTGTGTGACATCGATAAAGAGTATTCTGAATCTGCATCACCTTTGTTTTCTGCAACATTCGCATCTTCAGAATCTTTCTCTTTCTTCTTCAACTTTGGGCAGTTAATCTTCCAATGTCCTTTCTCACGGCAGAAAGCACATTCATCTTTGGCAACTCTACTTTCAGATCTTCTTCCTTTCCCTTTTGATTTGCTCTGCTGACGGCCCCTGACCATCAATGCTTCATTTGCTGTATCTACTTTACTTTTCCTTTTATCCTGCTTTCTCAATTCATGACTATATAAAGCAGAACTTACAGCATCAAGAGAAACATTTCCCTTCCCATGAAGTAACGTTGTTTCTAAGTGTTCAAATTCATCAGGAAGGGACGATAGCAACATCAAAGCCAAATCTTCATCCTCAAACCTAACGTCAAGGTTTAACAAATCCGCTACTAACTGATTAAACTTAGTTATATGCTCATTCATCGTAGTACCTGATTGGTATTCAAATCGGAACAGTCGCTTCTTCATAAGGAGCTTATTCTGACCACTCTTCTTCAGAAACTTGTCCTCCAATGCTTGCCACAGCTTCTGTGCAGAAGTTTCATTCTTCACAGCATACTTCTGCTCTCTAGACAGGCACGACCGAATTGTTCCGCACGCCAACCGATTCATGATACTCCACTCTTTTTCTTCTATACCATCTGGCTTTCCGACCTCAATAGCAACATCTAGACCCTGCTGAAAAAGACAATCTAGAACCTCACCTTGCCACATGCCGAAATGCCCAGTTCCATCAAAGATCTCCACCGCAAACTTCAAATTCGACATCGGTGTCCTCGTCCAGGATGACGAAGGAGTTGACGCCCCTTTTGAAGACTCCACCATGCCAAGGACGAACCTTCGGCTCTGATACCACTTGTTGGGGAAAACCCTGACAGAACCACAAAAGAAGAAAAAACAAACTGAAAGAACACTAACAGAATTTGATAACGGAGTTCGGCCAAAATGTTGCCTACGTCTCCGAGCACTAAGGCTATCAATTAATAAGGAAGAAGAGATACAAATTTGGGTGCAATAAACCAAAGAGGGGAGAGTTTCTTTTATACACTAAGAAACTTCCCCAACTCCCATCATCTTCCGATGTGGGATTTCTGCTAATTGTGAATATAGTTTCTTTTATATGCTAAGAAACTTCTTTCACTCCCATCATCTTCCGATGTGGGATTCTAATTGTGCCAAAAACAACAGAATGGTTCTTCCATTTGATAAGTATGTCAATAGGTTTCTCTCTATGTTGATGGGGATGCAAAGGAGAATTGACATTACTTCAAATGGGGACCATTACCATTACATATAACCAACAATAAGTTAGTTATTATGGTTTAACAATTTCTAATTTAGCCCCTTCATAAAATTAAAAATTTCACTTAGGTATCCTCACTTTATATTCATGACAAATACACCCATAAGCCATAAACTTAATTTCACATTAGATCACATTATTTTGGCTTATACTAAATATGACATATGCACAATTATTTATTATACAAGTGACCCTAAAATTTCCAACAATCTCCCACTGGGTCACGTATGTACAAAAATTAATGTATCAACCATAATGCGCCTGGAGTTTTATGTCATCTTAATCATATGTTTTATAAACAATTTTATCAATTAATTATATCAATATAGGACCAAAGAGCTCGTCGTTGTATTTAAGCACAACTAGACCCAACAATGATCACATAAATCAATACAATTAATTGACAAATCATATCATGAATATGAGGAATGAAAATTCTATGAAAGGTGATCTTTTCATGTCAATTTTCAACTGGTGTTACTTGACTTTAGTGAGATCATACTTTAAACATAATTATACAAAGTGTAATGAGCTGAATAATACTTAATTTCTGATCAGAATAAAAAACCTCATAAATATCTATAAAATAACTAAACTGAAAGATAACCAAACTACAAACTCCCACTGAAGTTAGAGATTATCGATCTCTACAACACTCATACGAGAAATATTCTTATGAAAGACACTGAACGATAAACCCTTTATCAAGAGGTTCATAACCATAGAGTTTGTACATAAATATTTTATAGAAATTTATCCACTTTGTATCATTTTCTTTCATAACAATAAACTTGATGTCAATATCACTTAATTTGATGCCTAGTAACATGTCATAAATTTCGCTGCAATAGTGGATGACATCATAAGTGTTTGTTTGACACTTTGTCAAAAACGACAAAACCAGATAGCGAAAAAATATAACTCGAATTGGATTTCATACTATTTTGGCATCCCGTAAGATCGAAGTCACAATATTCAATGATCTCAAGACTTTCCGACTTTCTATATGTGAGCATTTAATTCTTAATTCTTTTCAAATATTTCATAACAATTGGGCTACTTAATGTCAAGCAAAATTTGTGACAAACAAAATGTCACCCATATATAAAACCATAAATAGACGTTTACTCCCACTGAACTTGTGATACACAAATAATCAATTAAATTCACCTCAAAACCAAAAGAGAGAATTGTTATTTTTTGAAATTTGTGGTATCACTAACGAGACGCTTCTTTAAGTTTATAGATGAATTTCTTTAATTTTGCAAACCTTATTAATTTGGTTTCTCGACACAAAGTATTCTCATTGCACCAAATTGTTTTTCAACGTCTCTATTGAAAAACCCCTTAACATCTACTATGGTGAAGCTCCATATCAAAATATGTAACGGGTACCATAAATTGTTCTTAAAGAGTAATTTAATTAAATTGGATTGTCATAAAGATACTTGATTTTGAGGTTGTTGAGTTCGTACTTAATGAGTTTGATCATATTGTCTTGTTACTCTTAATTTTTTAACATTATCCTCAATATCAATAAAATCTTTATCAATGTCAAAAATACTTGAGATATAAATCAAATCTTCTACAATAGGAATTATTGATCTAAATCATTTTTAAAGACACAATCATTTCTCCTCTCAAACTCAATATCCTCAAAAAATATTGCAGTCTCGTCTAAAAAAAACTATCTTTAACTTGACATAATAAAAAATTATAGCCCTTAATCACTTAGAATATTTAATAAAATAGTTGCTCACATTTATAAACTTAAGTAACAATTAAATTCAAATAATGATTTATCCCATCTCAAAATACTTAATGCAACATTAATATCAAGTCTTTGGACAGTAATATTAATTGCTAATAATATTTTGGTGTAATGATCAAACATTAATAATAAGACATATCAAATAATCAATCTATCTTTGGATGGATTAATTATTCACGTAAATAAGACTTTATAATTATTACATATTTATCATCACAAGTATTAATGCAATTCTGTCAATTAATTATCAGCCTTTGGGCCAAATAATATAATCACATAAATTACACAATACTACCATTCAAAATTGTCTTGAATTAATTTCAACAAACATTGTCACTTTGGTGATTATTTGTATCAATCAATACAATCCAAATAATGAACAATAATATCATTATTTTAAATTTAAATGTCATATTATTGTATATAACCCAAATCAATAATATATAATTTTCCAATAAACATGTAATTTAAAAAATAAAATTATACCGTAGGCCAAATCTTACTTGATTTTGAAATTTGTAATGTATCATATTAATCCAATTAAATAATAAATCTTTAAGATTTATTTAATCAAATTTCAAATATTTTTATAATCGAAATCCAATTATTAATTTATTAATAATCATTATCCTTAATATTTCAATCCTAAATTAAAGAATATAATTAAAATTTTATTATATATATATATATATATATATATATATATATATATAACCTTAAACATTATTCCTTAATTCTCTTTTTGATTTATAATATATATTATATATTATTTAATCCCTTAACAACAAATATCAACCGGTCAATTTAAAACGGTCAATTTAAAACAAATAATTTCTCACTTTAATAGAAAATCTAAACCCTTCTAAACGATAATCTAACTATCCATAAATTTAATAAACATTATTAAATAATATCATAAATCTTTATATATATATATATATATATATATATATATATATATATTTACTCAATTATTCGATATTATCAAAAATTAATATATCCATAGAGAAAATTCAAATATTCATTTTTTTAAAATAATTTTATCATCTTAATTATCGTAAAATTCAAATATCCCTTAATCTATTAATCTATCTATATATATATATATATCCGATTAAAATTTTCAAATATATATATATATATATATATTCTCATCATAATTTTTTGAAATTATCAAAATCATTATATATTCCTAATATTATGTTTGAAATTCTCAAAACCAATATATATATTCCGAAAATATGAAATTATATATAACAATATATAATCGGAAAACATGAAATTATCTATAAATTCATACATATATATATTTATGATTCCTGAGAATTTAAATATCCCTAAACCGAGGAGGAATCATATGAGATAATTCAAATATCTCTTCGCATCAATCTTCATGATAATATCATACAATCTTAATTAATATATAACCGTTCCTCTTTAAAGAAATTAAAAAAAAAAATCTAAATATCCATAGATCTAGGAACTTAACGAGAGAATCTAAATATTTATAAATCGATAAATCTTTATATCTTTATACCAAATTAATATATATATATATATATATATATATATATATATATATATATATATTCCTAATAACATGTTTTTATTTTTATTATGAATTGTATGCATATAAATTTCATGCATATATATCTACACCGATATAATTTTCTCACATAATTAATATAATTTTCTCACATAATTAAATTATTAAATTAGGATGGCTCTGATACCAATTGTTAGAATTATCCTAATTAAATCATAATTTAATGTGTGAGAAATTAAAATCTGAATGCGGCGTAAGCGTACCTTAATTAATCGCATAAATCTTCTCTTTCCCTGTAATAGATAATGTCTTTAATCTCTGACTTTCTTTACGTTCTTCCATTTGATGAGTAAGTCAATAGGTTTCTCTCTATATTGATGGGGATGCAAAGGAGAATTGACATTATTTCAAATGGGGACTATTACCATTACATATAACCAATAATACGTTAGTTATAATGCTTTGATAATTTCTAATTTAGTCCCTTCATAAAATTAGAAATGCCACTTAGGTATCCTCACTTTATATTCATGACAAATACACGCATAAGCCATAAACTTAATTTTACATTAGATCACATTATTTTGACTTATATTAAATATGACATATGCACAATTATTTATTATACAAGTCCAACATAACTCATATAAAATAAGATATCACAAATACAAGAACTTTAAATTGAAAATATTGGAGGTTAGAAACATTCGCTTGGGGAGCATGATAAATGACTTATTTCTTAATCGCGTACACCGTTTGTACAATAGCCAAGCCAATAATCACACCACCGGCAAAAAGAGATAGGACTGTCCAAGGGTTCTTGAGGTATTTCTGCTTCAAGTAAAAAATCCATTTGTTCCAGCGGCTCTCACAATACGTGTTCAAGTCTTTTGTAATTTTATGATATGTATAAGAATCTGACGGATGAATGTTATACGTTAAATTTTCCAACATAATATTTATGGAGTTGGCATTTATCATTTGGTTGTTGAATATGCCGCGATTTGTAAGCAAGTTCACATCATTCGACGAGGCAACAAGATGATCCATGAAGATCGCGTAATCAGAGAACCTATATATAATTAGATGAATATGATCAATTATGTATAGCCTGCTTGTAACTAATTTGAGTTGATGAGTTCATGATTATAATGTGATCGTACCTCTTTTCTGGGAGTTGTTGACACATCTCAAAAGCAATTATATTTCGGAACTCAATCTCAGATTGATTATCTACATTCCAACATGGTATCTCTAACTTTCCTTTCTTAAAGGTTATGTCAAGCATGCTTCTGGATATATCGGAAGACATCTTCAATTTAACGTTGGTTTCCTCCATATTTGTGGCCGAGATCATAAAGGGTGTTGTTTTAGTTTGTCGTTGTAAAGGAAGAGGTAAGAAGAGGGAGGTTACAAATTTGTGGATAATGTGCAACAAATGGTACACCTCTTCTTCGGAAAGCAATGAGTCATATTTATTGTACTTCTTAAGCCTATTGCCAAAGAAGACAAAGGTATTATTAATGAGACTATATCCAGGTGTTGGAAGAATCTTGTCGAACAAGATTTTGAGGATGAAAAATGGAATTTGGTTCTCCACTAATAACATGTCGTTTTGCAATGCAATTAACGAGATGTTGGAGTTAAACATTGAGTCATTGATAGAGTAATTTGGGTCACTATACCTATGTAAGAGTTCAATAATGAAACATCCATCAAACACCATCATTTGGGCCAGTTTATCCCTATTAACATTGGTTATGTTAGACTCACCGTAACATTTTCTCACTCTCTGTTCGTGCTGCATGACCGCTTGGACCAAGCTGTTCATGCTTTCATTGTCGGTTCGTCTGAGAAATTTTTTCAGGTAAATTTTCTTGTGAACCTCCATGGAATCTAGGTTAGGTTTTCCATGGTGGTAAGGCCCAATGGCGAGAACCTTAGGCTCATAGAATTCTTGGTGATCGTTTCCTCTGCACATTTCTTGGGGAACCCTAAAGATGCATTTCTCCTGGATTATGTCAGTTACGACCTCCACTATCTCTATCTGAGAATGAATGAATTCAAACTCTTTAATTAATTAACAGTTAGATTTATGAACCTTTCAAAAAACAAATGAACCAGGTAATGAATTATTTACCTCAGAGTCAGACTGCTGTTCCTCAACATAAGATAGGTCTCTAATAATATCCCAAGCTTCGTTTGAACTATCCGCTTCGATGATAATTGAAAATATATTATTGGAGACTCCTTGATGGATCAAGTACAGAGCTTTGTTGTCTCTCTTTTTCAACTCGCTAAGCGGCTCCTTCCTCTTTTCTGCCAAAGCTTCTAAGTTTTCTGTTTGGACAATATCCCAAAGATCTAGAGAGAGAAACAACGTCATCATCTTTTTGTCCCATAATTCATATCCTTCTCCATCAAACATTGGAATGCCGCCGTCCATCTCAAACTTCTACTCACAGCCAGACAAATTAGATTTTTCCAAAACTTTCATGATTCAGGGCTATATATAGAGTTTAGAATTACTACATAGTTAATGAATAATGATATAGTGGGCCAATGTAGATATAATTAATAAAATATTTCACCGTAAAAAAATACAAAATATTATAATTAATCCTCAAATTGCTTCTCAAGTTAAAAATATGATAGAATACAAGAATTGACTTATCATCCAAATATTATTTATCAAGTTGAAAACTACAATAAAATACTAGAAGTATTCTTTTTTATTGATTCTCAATTTGAAGAAACGGATTGAATGCTAGAACTATTCATCATCCAATTATTTATTATCAAGTTGAAGAAAGTACTATAGGATATTAGAATTAATCCACCAATTGCTACTTATATAAGTTGAAGAAACTATTATAGAATACTAAAACTATTTCCCCAAATTCTTAAAAAAAAAAAAAAAATACTTTTACATGAGTTATCGACGGTTTTTTCCACCTACTCATCGTTGGCGCAAAGAAATATATTGTTTTTACGGTAATACATAATTAAGTCCGCCACCTAACATTTTGTTTAGAACCGAGTTATTAATGTAGACGAGATTTAAAAGGCAGGTGTTTGACTAAATATCATCCTAAAAAGAAAAAAAATTCTTATGAATCTCAAGGTGATAATTAGAATAAAATCAACATATTTTTCGAACTGGCATACTAAAAACATTGTTATTAAGGCATAATTTGAATATGATGCATATTGAGAAAAACATTTGTAATACCGTATTGGACACTATAATGGATTTTAAAGAAAAAACGAATGATTGACACAAAGCTCGTAAATATTAGGAATTATTGAACATAAAGTATTCATTGCATCCCGTTGAGGTCAATGATATTCTTCAATGTCCGGCAACCACATACGCACTTTTCTCGAATCAAAAATTGGTCTGATTTGTCCCAATTCCAATTAAACCATATATGGAAGTCCATCTCCGCCAGTTTGATATTTTTTAATGTGTTATGTTATAATTTAAAGTTTTTACAACCCTAAAATTTGTTGTTATTTTTCAGAATCCCTTCGAGTCTTCAACACCCAATGTCATTGACTCCTAAAGAGATAAGGTGATGCCACAAGCAAAGAAAACATGTGATATGTGGAGATTTACGAACAAGAAGAAATACATATATTGCGACGAGGAGAGAATCAGAATAAATCTTCCTCTTGAATTTTACTTCGAAGATTTGAATTATCTCCTTGATCATCACTACTTCACTGCTGAATTTAAGGTACAGTAGTAATTTATATTTCATTATATGTTTAATCGACTATTAACTAACAATTATAATTATATTATAATTGTAGAAAAAAAGTACGACCAACGCCGACAATAGATCGAAAATGGTATAGCCCCACCACACTGGCAAAAACTATTTTTGCAAGTGAAGCGATATACGATAAGTTTTAGTAAGAGTATTTAATTTTCATAATATCTAACTGATGATATGTATGTTATTTGTACAAGAGAGGGAGATGGGACACCCTCTAGTCATGTAGACTTGTCCTACAAACCCATACTATGAGAGCGACCGTCGAGGATCCGACTCTTGTGCCTTCTCCGTAAGCTCAACAGGTCGCCGTAAGTTGTAACTCTTTCTATCGTTTTAGTTTGTATGTCTAAGTTTAAAATTACTAACAATGTTGTAAATAATTGTAGACTATGATGCGAGAGAAGCTAGAAGCAAATCATAATCTATCACCGCTTGAAGTGTATGAGTCTACTTTGGGACGACAAGGACACGGGAGGATGATCTGGATGAGACTAGGAATACATCCAACGCACTTTAGACCCAATCAATGGAGAAGTTCTCTCTTGAGTGTCAACATCTCACGCGTGTCTCAGTAAACACTGATCGAGGAGAACTTGATCCTACGATACGAGATGACGTAGATGCGCGCACATCAAGAAGCTCTAGAGGCGTAGATGCGAGTACAACAAGATGCTGAGGTGCAGATGATAACATAGAAGAACGCACATGCACAAAGGATAGAATAGTAGGACGCATGACATGACGCTCTACAGGCGTAGATGCACGCACAACAAGAGGCTATAGAGGTGCTTATGTCTAGAATGCCCCCTCCTTTCCCCGATCAGTAGTACTAGGTTGACATACGATTTGAGATTTTTGTTGAAACTTGGAATTAATTTGTATTTATAAATGGTCTTATTTTGCTAATATTAGTACAACAACATATGAAATAGGTTTAATAAAATTAAAAAAAAAATCAAAAACCCGAGAGCAAGCATGATCAACATCGGCATTAGGGAGTTCCGACATTAATAAGAGAACCATAAAGGTTCAAAAAACCCGATAACAATGATTATCAGTGTCGACTTTAGGGGAGGAGAGTCGATGTTGATGAAGATCGATATTAACGTTGGCATTAGGGAATGAGAGTTGACGTTGATGAAGATCGATATGAACGTCGGCGTTAGGTGAGGAGAGTCGACGTTAATGAAGAACGATATCAACGTTGACCATACTCTTGTAACGCCGACGTTAATATCTATCTTCATTAACGCCGGCTCTCCTCCCCCAACGCCGACGTTAATTATCGAATCAGAAAGGATTATTAACGTTGGTGTTAAGAAAATATCGCCGTGGTTAAACATCATATTCTTTTAACGACCAAATCTTTAGCGTCGACGGTCGACGATTTTGTTCGTCACACTATTAATTATTAACATTGGCATTTGGGCTTTTAACGACGGCTTGTTCCGTCTCTAATAATATATTTTTCACTAGTGTACAAAAACATAAAAAAATAGAAAGTCAATATAGCTGGTCTCTTCAAATCCCACATTGTCAAATCCCACTTTGCCAACATGATTATTAGATGGTCTTATATGTCCCTAGTAATTCACGTTACTCTTTAATTTATTCATTAGAGTTGTGATTTATTTGTCTTTTTTTCATACTTGGCGCACATAAACGCTACTAGTCATTGCTGTTTTCCAGGTTCAGACCATTTGTCTGTTCTACTGATTCAATATGCTTCTTAGAAATGATTCTCTTCCTCCATCGTGATCTCGAATTTCATCAGTTTTTTCTTGCACCCACAAATTTAATTAAATCAAATACATAAAATTAACAATTCTTTCCAAATATATTGGTTGACTTGTTCTTAAGAATAACTCAAAATGGTGAGCTAATTAAATTTCTATATATCTTAGTTTGACTGTTTTTTTTTGGAGATACTCCAATATATGATATTTTACCGGCTAAAAATAATTATTTTGCTGATGCTTAGAATAACCCAAAAAAATGTATTGGGAAGAACTTTAACCGCACATAGATAGCGTTGGTAAGAGAATTTATAAACCAATAAAATTCTACCTCTATTGATTTTTTTAGAATAATTTTGTTTTCTACCTGTGCTTAATTATATAGCGATAAATGAATACCCAGTACAAGATTAACTATGCTTTTGAATTACTACAGCAGTTATTTTTACATTAGCCACGTTTTACCAGTTGCCTTCATTAGTGATAATATTTGATAATAGAACTATCCCACTAAAATTAATTTTAATGTTAACATATATTTTAAAATTCATTAAATATCTAAAATTTTTAAAAAAAATGAGTTTAAAAAACACGTACAAAAATATATATTTTTTATAGTAAGAATCAAGTCAATTATAGCATTTATCTTGTTAGTTAGTTATTATAAATCAATCCAGAGATTTTACTTTGAGTTATGTCATACATTTTGCTATAATCTAGAGTAATTTTGGACGTACTTTACACTATTACCGACCTCTTATCATTTACCGCAATATTTTTTACCACCACTTCGACAAACCAACCACTAATCACACAATTCACATCTCATATCGTAACCGCACACACTTTCACACACCTATTATATCTCGTCAAAAACCAACAATCACAATCGACCTCTCATATCATGACCTCACATTTTTACATGTTTCTTATCAGACTCGAAAACCAATCACCAATCTCAATCGACATCTATTAACGTGAGCTCACACATTTTCATATTTCAATCAATCAAAATTTCATTCAGATTATTTTTAACCATCGATCACTCTTTAATTATCGGTCTCTTATCCCCACAAATCTCACCTCTCATCTCATAATTTTTACCGTTACAGCGACCTCTTTTACCACCAATCGACATATTATCTTGTGACTCACACTTTTTCATATTTATCTTTATCCACTTGAAAAATCACCCACAAATCCCACGACCTCTTTTTTACCACACACTTCGATAAACCAACCACCAAATCTCAATCTACATCTCATCTCGTGACCTCATACACTTTCACACAACTCTTATCCTCGTCAAACCAACACCAATCTCTCAATCGACCTATCATCTTGTGACCCAAACTTTTTCATATATCACTTTGTACCCTCGACAAATAACTCACCAATCACAATCAACCTTTAATCTCATGGCCTCACACACTTTTATTCTCGGTCAAACAACATCTCATTCATATATTTAGCCACTAATATCTCATTTGTTACCAATCTATTAAATTATTCCTAAATCTCGGAAAACCAACGACCAGATCTCAATCGACATCCCATCCCATATGACCTTACACACACTTTCACACATCTCTTATTCCTACTCAAACCAAACATCAATCTCCCCAATCGACCTCTCATCTTGTGACTCACACTTTTTCATATACATCTTTTATCACCTCGACAAACCACTCACCAATCATAATTTTAACCTCTAATCTCATAACTCACACACGCGTTTATACTTCGGTCAATCAATATCACATTTATATATTTTTAATTATCGATATCTCCTTTTATTATCGGCTTTTTATCCCGACAAATCAATAATATATCCCAACCTCGCATCTCATCATATTTACTATTATCTCGACCTTTTTTTACCCCCACTTCAACAAATCAACAACCAATCCCTCAATCGACCACTTCGGTCAATCAACATCTCATTCACATATATTTTTAACCACTGATATCTAATTTTTTTAAGAAGACCTCTTATATTTACCTTAACTTCGCCAAACTAACCACCAAATCCCAATCGATATATTTCATCTCGTGACCTCACACACTTTCACACACCTCTTATCCCCTCGACAAACCACCCACCAATCTTAGTCGACCTTTTGTGAATCACACTTTTTCATATGTCTCTTTATTCACCCGACAAAATACACACCAAATCTTAGTCGACCTCATGTGGCTCACACTTTTTCATATGCCTCTTTATTCCTTCGGCAAACCATCCACTAATCTTAGTCAATCACTTTTATCCCCCTTCAACAAATTAACAACCAATTCCAATCGATCACACACTTTTTATCCCTCGTCAACCAATTACTAATCCCTCAATTGACCATCATCTTGTGACTCACACTTTTTATATGCATCTTTATCCCTCGGTTGACAAATCACCCAACACCCAACCTCCATCTCGTGACTTCACACATTCAAATGCTCTTCAAACAAACCAATAATTTCGACCTCATACTTTCACATTCCTCTTATCATTTGTTTAAAAGTTGTGTCACCATATATTATATTTAAGAATGCATTTTTAACATCGATTTGTTAAATATTTATATTATGAACACTTTAACCACTAGACTACTTGAGATTGTTGAAATAATTTTATAATTTTATGTATATTTATATATTATGTATTTAATATTTATTACCAATTAGTTAATTAGTCGACATCTTGTGCCATACACTTTTTCATACGTCACTTTATCATAGTTTCACACGCTTCTTATTTCTTACTAAATCAACCACCAATCTCAATTGTATTTTCAAATGCACATTATTTCTCAGAAAATCAACCACAATTCTCAATCATAGTTTCACATGTCTCTTATTCTTCAATAAACCAACCACCAATCTCAATCGACTTCTAATCTTGTGACTTCACAATCATTTGTTACCAACCTCTTATCCCTTGACAAACCTAATCTCAATCACAATTTCAAAAGTCTCTTGTCCTTAGAAAAATAAACCACCAATCTCAATCGATATTTAACCTCGTGAACTCACACTTTGGATAATCAAATATTTGATTCATAATTTTTAATCACTCTTATTTGTTACTGACCTATTATCCTTGGAAAATCAAACCCTAATCACGCTTCATTAAAGGGTTGTACTTATTTTGTTATGTTGTAATTTTGAAACATACATATACCAATTTTTAATTTATTTTTAACCATTTCAAGTTTATGGGCGGACCAACCCACGATTCAACCAAAATATTCATTTAATTTCACATATATATCCAAATTAACTATAGCTTTCGGCCCGAAAAATTAAACAAATTCAAATTAAACATTATTATAAATATATATATACTAGTTAGTTAAAAAGTTGAACTTATATTGTAAAAAAATGTCGCACGTTCATCAAATTTGGTGTTAAATTTAAAATATAAAGGCATATTAGCTTAGTTGGTTAAAGTGTTTAGTTGTTTTATTAGGTTGCAAGTTCAAAATATACATATATCATTTTTCATTTTATTTTTAACCGTGTCAAGTTTATGGGCGGGTCAACCCATGATTCGACCCAAGTATCTATTACTCTTATCACTGGTGAAAAAAGGGTCAAAACCGAGAGTTAAAACTCTCGGTTTTGACCCTATAACTTTCGGTGAAGACACCTTACCGAAGGTTTTAGTAACCCTCGCCATCCCTCGCTATTGACACTCTCGGGACTTCCATAAAGAGAAAAACCGAGAGTTATATGAAAACTTTCGTATTTTTCTCTTTTTGAAAAAACCGAGGGTTTTACAAGAACTTTCGGTTTTTCTCTTTTTGGAAAAACCGAGGGTTTTATACAGACCTTTCGGTTTTTCTCTGTGTGGAAAAACCGAGGGTTTTGCAAAGAACTTTCGGTTTTACCCGAAGAGGAAAACCGAGAGTTATATACAAAACTTTCGGTTTTCCTCTTCGGTTAAAACCGAAAGTTTTGTAAATAACTCTCGGTTTTCCTCTTCTTGTAAAACCGAGAGTTCTTTGCAAAACCCTCGGTTTTCTCCTTTTCAAGAAAACCGAAAGTTATATGAAAACTCTCGGTTTTACCCGAATAGGAAAACCGAAAGTTTTGTGAATAACTCTCGGTTTTCCTCTTAAGGATAAAAACCGAGGGTTTGTCATATAACTCTCGGTTTTCTCATTGGCTTAAAACCGAGAGGTTTCTAATATCTCTCGTTTTTTTCAAAAAGAGAAAAACCGAGAGATTTCAATATTACTTTCGGTTTTTTCCCCTAAATTTTTAAAAATGTGCGGATTATTTTGCTCGCAACCAAAACATAACCAAAACCTGTTCAGCCAAACCAATATATTAATGATAAAAGAAATGCAGCATACATTAAACGATCACATTAATTGATCGTGAACATTACAAAATTCGAAACCAAACAAATATTCCGAACAATCTGTTATAAGTTCAACTACTATAATGAAAACATGTTCATAATCGAAACAACCTTAGCTTGTGGGGGGAGGAGGTGGTTGTTGCCTCATATATAATTCGATTCTCTCCATTCTCGCGTTCATCTCTGACTTCTCCCTCTCCATTTTTTCGGTAATCTCTAACTTCTCCCTCTCCATTCTTTCCACAATTTCTTGCTTTTCCAATTGCATTTCATCCATTTTCCGCCTTCTTTCTTCATCTCTCTTCTCCAGTTCCTCCAGCTTGAGCTTCATTATTTGATTCTCTTCTAACAATCGCTCATTGTTTCGCTGTGAACTGTTTCCACTACGACGATCCTCACGAAAGTGTGTGGGTCGGACGCCTGATCCCATTCCGAAGACGACCCCGTGTTTTTGTTGTCCGAACACCCTCTCCGTCAATTCAAAATCAGATATTCCCGGTTCGTTACTAACAACCTCCTCCATCTCAGCCTGCACAATTAAAATAAAATATCATTTCTATAATAAAAAAACTAGGCATATTCAATTCACTTACAATTTTCTCTTGCACGTGTTCGTCCGGGACGGGTGTTGGGTTTTCTTGTGTCGGTTTTGGTGTACGGGTCCTCTTGAATACTTCAATTACAGACGGTGGCCGTCCCATTTCAATCGCCTGTTGAAATAAATGATTTATATAATTAATAACAATCTTTATATTAAGTTATTACAAATAATGTACTTACCAACTCGTCTTCAATTTGTGCAAACGGTCTACTTCCCATTCGATGTGGGAATTTCAGATTCTTCCGATTCTTCATATTTGTAGTACTGTGTCTCTGTATTTGAAATAACAAATGAAGTTAGATTAATTAATATCAACTCTTATTTGAATTATGAAACCGTACCTTAAACGTTTCTGTGAAGAAATGGTTGCGACACACAAACTCCCAATCATCTCGATCGTAGTCCGGTGGAGGATTAGCCAGTACCGCCGCCTCGTCTCCTTTGTGGACGCGGATATAATTCTTGTTCAAATCCGACCGCCATCTATCCCATATCTGATTGGCGTGTCCCAACCCCCTCGTTCGAAAAGAGTCAATGTCACCATTAGTCGCTTCGAACGGATCCTGAAAAAAATAACATCCAAATGTGAAAAATAATTATTTAATGACGTAATGTATAATCAAGTAATAATTATTAACCTTGATAGCAGTCCACAGTGAATCCAATTGGTCTGCACTTAAAGCCTTCCACTTGAGAAGACGGTGTGAGACGGCTGCGGGGCTCCGGATAATCGACCCCACATGTCTAGACCACAGTGTCCTTCCCACGTCTGTACCGCCTGGCCTCCCATCCTTCTCTCTAAACGTTAGAGGGATCCTCGTCCCCGCTAGCCTCTTAGACAGCGCAATATTCTTGTTCTTCCCCCGTCTCTTGCGGGCAGAAGATTCTTCGTTATAAATTCGTTCATATAACGTTCTTCGTTGACCTCTTCATTAACTGTATTATTCATCTCCTGTGTCTGATCGTTGAATTCCGGCACGGCATCCTCCGACTGATCATCGTCGTCATCATCATCGTAGTCATCGGCATCTTCATCGACATCTTCATTAACCACTTGAGTAGTACGTATCTTTTCTCCATGAAAATACCAATACTCATAATGAATATTTATTCCATAAACGATGAGGTGAGTCTTGACTTCGTCTATTTCCATAAACGGCGTGTTCAAGCATTTCACGCAGGGACATTTCACGGTTTGTCGGGATGTATTCCTAACAGCATACTCGAGGAATTTGTCAACACCTTCCTCGTAATCTGGATGATCTCGACGTAAGGTCATCCAGCTTTTATCGGGTACTTCCATATTTCTAATAAAATGGAAAACAACCCGCATTATTAATTACTTAAATTTGTCTAAATTAATTAGGCTTACATAATGTTAACATAATTTCTAACTAATCTATCATTATCCAACCAAAAATCAATTTAATCTAATATTATAACCAAAATTCCACATAAACAAACAATAATAAAACCTAAACCCTAAATCTAACTTAAATATAACATACATATATTCTAACATTATTTCAGTCATACACATTTCAAAACAATAAATTATAATTCAAAATTATTTCATTCATACACATTTCAAACCTAATCTAACATAATCACACGTAAATCAAACATAATACCTAATCTAACATACTTCAAATCAAACATAAATCTCGACTTAAGTCTAACATGAAAATCTAACAAAAATCTAACATGAAACTAACCTAACCATATAATAAACCAACAAGACTAACCTTGCACAAACAGAGCGACGAAGAAGAACAGCGGATGTAGATCGACGGGCGGGCAGCGGGCGACTGAAATTTCTAATCCAAACCTAATAACAATAACCAACATTAATATAACCAAATATTCAAACCAATAGATCTAACCAAATCAAACTCCAATCAAACTTCAATCTAACCAAAAGCAAATTTTGACCTCAAATTCTAACCTAAACTTCAATCATATCTAACTTAAATCAAACATCAATTCAACAACAATCAAACCAACAAACATTCAACCAAACATATATCAAATCAATCCACGAAAATAATCAATCCAAAACCTACAAAATCATACAACCAAACTCAATATAACCTAAAACCAAATCCAACAACCAATTACAAAAAACAAATCCAATAACATAATCCAATACATACATCAAATTAAAAAACCTAAACTAACCCAAACCAACCATATTTTCAACATAATCAAACAAATAACCAAATATCAAACAAAAGACCTAAAATAAAACTATAAAATCATGAATCAAACTAAAATCTAACTAATATCACCTAAACTAACCAAAATCAACCAAATTTTCAACTCAATCAAACAAATATAACCTAAAATCAAACAAATAACCTAAAATCAAACTTTAATCTAACCAAAATCAAATTTTTAACTTAAAATTCTAACCTAAACTTCAATCATAAATATCTAACCTAAATCAAACTTCAATTTAACAACAATCAAACCAACAAACTATCAATCCAATCAAACCAAAACAAAATCAAACTAAAACCCTAAATTGAACAATAAATCTAACCAAACATCAAAATTTTACCCTAAAATTCTAAACTAAACTTCAATCCTATATTTCAATCCTATATATCTAACCTAAATCACATATATAGAACTGTTATTATGAAATAACTAACCTTTGAAGGAGATCTGAAGGCGAGGAGAGCAGCGTCGTTGACGCGGGCGATGGCGGCGACGGCTTGGAGAAAAGAAGGGGCGCGGTCACCTGTTGATTTCGACTGAAAGGGCGGCGGCGTCGTCTTCGGGCGGAGTCCTCTTGGCGTCGTCTTCGGGCGTCGTCGTCTTCGGGCGGCGTCGTCTTGAAGAATGAAGGCGGCGCGGGCGGCTGAAGGAGCGGGGAGAAGAAGCAGGGAAGAGAAAATTAGGGAAAGAAGAATCGGGGGAAAAGAAAGAGTTTTAATTTTTTAATAAAGTGATTACCGAGAGTTTTAATAAAACTTTCGGTTCTCAAAATGATTAAACCCGAAAGTTTTCTGAAAACTTTCGGTTTTAATCATTTTGAGAACCGAAAGTTTTATTAAAACTCTCGGTTTTGATCATTTTGAGAACCGAAAGTTTTTATTAAAACTCTCGGTTTTGATAATTTGGAGAACCGAAAGTGTTATCAAACCTCTCGGTTTTGAAATATAAAATATTAAATTTAATTACATGAAACCGAGAGGTTTTGGTAAATCTGTCGGTTTTTATGGTTAATTCCGAAAGTTAATTATATAACTTTCGGAATTAACAATCCACAAATTGTTTAATTCTTTGGTTTTTCACCCTCTTATGACCTTTAACAACATTAATTAACACATTTGATATCCTTAAAATATTGCACAATCCATATGATCAAACATTACACACATTCATAAGATAATCAAACATAAACATTCATAAACACTTCTCTACATAATCAAACACATTTATAAACATTTTAACATAAAACACAATATTAATTTTTAAAATATAACCCACATTTGATTATACTAGTTAGGAGTCTATATTGGAAAGAAAAAATACTTTAATTTAACAATTTGTCAAGTGCTAATTCCGAAAGTTATATACTTAACTTTCGGAAATAACCATCAAAACCGAAGGTTTTATATAAAACACTCGGTCTTGAGAAATGTCAAAACCGAAAGTTTCTTTGAGAACTTTCGGTTTTGATGGTTATTTCCGAAAGTTAAGTATATAACTTTCGGATTTAGCACTTGATAAATTGTTAAATTCTTTGATTTTTCACCTTCTAATGACCTTTAACAATATTAATTAAACACATTTGATGTCTTTAAAATATTGCACAATCCATATGATCAAACATTACATACATTCATAAGATAATGAAACATGAACATTCATATAGACTTTTCTATAAGAATCAAACACAATCATAAATATTTGAACATGAAACACAATATTAATTTTTAAAATACAACACAAAACTGATTATATTAGTTAGAAGTTAAGATTAGTGGGTTAAAAATAAAATAATTTAACAAACTAGGTAGTGTGAAAACCGAAAGTTATAAAATGAACTTTCGGTTTTGATGTTTATTTGCGAAGGTTTTAAATATACCTCTCGGTTTCGACCTTGAACAGAATTTTTTGGGGAATTGTTAAAACCGAAGGTTTATTTGAAAACCTTCGGTTTTTACCCTTCCCCATACTTAGAAAAAAATCATTTTTTTAATGTAGGGTCAAAACCGAAGGTTTTCAAATAAACCTTCGGTTTTTACCCTTCCCCATACTTAGAAAAAAATCTGATTTTTTTAATGTAGGGTCAAAACCGAAGGTTTATTTGAAAACCTTCGGTTTTTACCCTTCCCCATACTTAGAAAAAAATCTGATTTTTTTAATGTAGGGTCAAAACCGAAGGTTTTCAAATAAACCTTCGGTTTTTACCCTTCCCCATACTTAGAAAAAAATCTGATTTTTTTAATGTAGGGTCAAAACCGAAGGTTTTCAAATAAACCTTCGGTTTTTACCCTTCCCCATACTTAGAAAAAAATCTGATTTTTTTAATGTAGGGTCAAAACCGAAGGTTTATTTGAAAACCTTCGGTTTTTACCCTTCCCCATACTTAGAAAATTTTCCGATTTTTTTAATGTAGGGTCAAAACCGAAGGTTTATTTGAAAACCTTCGGTTTTTACCCTTCCCCATACTTAGAAAAAAATCTGATTTTTTTAATGTAGGGTCAAAACCGAAGGTTTATTTGAAAACCTTCGGTTTTTACCCTTCCCCATACTTAGAAAAAAATCTGATTTTTTTAATGTAGGGTCAAAACCGAAGGTTTATTTGAAAACCTTCGGTTTTTACCCCTGTTTATTTGATGCAATTTTTTACCCGATGCAATTTTTTTTAAAAAAAATATGAAAAGTAAACCAAACATAATTATTTAATAAAACATATTAAACCAAACCAAATAAACATAATAACAATAATTCATAAATATTAAAACATAACTGTCATAAACCCATAATAAATCCATAATAAATCAACAAATTAATTATTAGATGGGGTGGAAGGAGGGGGTGGTTCATTTAGTCGACTCCTCAACAAGACAAGTTCCTGTTCGAGATTCTCTAATCTCTGAGACATTTCGGCCCGGTCCGCTTTGATTTCACTGAGCAAACGACCTCTTTCGGCATCCCTTAGTCAGATTTGTTCCATTTCCAGCGTCATCTTTCTGACCTCTTCCTCACGTGCCGCAATTTCTGATTGTCTTATAAGATTCTGGTAACACGGATGCAGTTTCTCCGGTGTACGCCGAAGTCTCTTCCATGTCGAATCATCACCCATATCCTAAATGCATTTCAGATATATGTATATATATATATTCATCAAACAAAAAATCGTAAACTAACATAAATCTAGATCTACAATATATATATACAAACTTAAGAAAAAACTAAATCTTACAATAAACAAAACAAAAAAACCAAATCAAACAAATTACCTGAAGAGAGGAGAAGAACGCGCGGCTTGGAGGAGGCAGGCGGCGGCGGAGGCGGAAGAGAGAGAAAGGAGAGAAGCGGAATGAAAAAGAGAAGGGTTAGGGTTTGTATTTATAGAGGTTGAGGCCGAAGGTTTTATAAAACTTTCGGTTTTGATATTCGTCAAAACCGAGGGTTTATTAAAGACCCTTCGGAAACAACCATTTAAAAATTTTTTTTTTTTTTAAATGAGCAAAACCGAAGGTTCTTTGTACAACTTTCGGAAATGAAATTTTCAAAAAAGGCAAAACCGAAGGGTCTTTGAATAACCTTCGCAATTAAAAATCCAAGGGATTTCAAAACCGAAGGTTTTTCCTAAAACCTTCGCAACTAATCCACACCCAACACTTAGAATTTTTTTGGGTTTTTTGGGAAGGTAAAAACCGAAAGTTCTTTGTACAACTTTCGGTAATAATTCATAAACCCGAAGGTTTTACAACCCCCTCGGAATCTATTTTTAATCCCGAAGGATTTGTTCCTCTCGGGAGTATTTAGGAGAGGTTTACAAAACCTTCGGGAAAAACCGTCGGTAAAGATCCTTTTTTTACCAGTGTATATTTATATATATATATATATATATATATATATATATATATATATTCAAATTAACCACAGCTCTCGACCCGACAAACGAAGTAATTAATATTAAGAATTATTATATATATATATTAATTATTTAAAAATTTGAACTTATATTGTTATAATTGTCGCACGTTCATCAAATTTTGTGTTGAATTTAAAATATTAAAATTCTGTTAGTTTAATTGATTATATTTGTTTGGTTATGTTATAAGTTTGAAACATACATATAGTATTTTTAATATTTTTAAACGTTTTAAGTTTATGGGCGTATCAACCTACGATCCGACCTAAATATTCATTTACTCTCACATATATATCCAAATTAATCACAGCTCTTAACACGGCAAACCAAACAAATTCAAATTAAGCATTATTATTATTATATATATATATATATATATATATATATATATATTTGGTGTTGAATTTAGAATATAAAGTTTTATATATTGGTTTAGTTGGTTAAATTGTAGTAATTTTGTTATGTTGCAATTTAGAAACATACCTATAATATTTTTAATCGTTTCAAGTTTATAGGTGTGTTAGTCCACATCGACCCAAGTATCTATTTTACTTCTCAAATTAACAACAACTTTCGATCCGCAAACTAATCAAATTCAAATTAAGAATTATTATATATATATTTGTTTATAATTTAATTTTGAGGAGTGATAGAGAGAGGGAATTTGGTGAGGTAATGACTTTGCATCACCTTCATTGGTTGGAAAATGTAAATGTGGGTGGAAAGAGAGAAAATAGAGAAATTATTTGATTTTTTCATCGAATAAGATTATACCAAGTCAATCCCTCACCAAATTCTCTCACCTAATCATTTCTCTTTAATTTTATAACTAATAAAATAGTATGTATAATAAATATATAACACTATAAATTTAAATTAATAACAAACAAACTTGTTTTTGAATTAATGTCATACCATTAATGATACACTAAATAATAGAATAGAAAACCATAAATCTTATATAGCCAGAATGTGTATATGTATTAACAAAAGACAATAGAACTATTATAAAATAGTGAATTTAATACTCCAATTGCTTAATTCTATAAAGAAACTATACTAGAATTAATCTATCAATTGTTCTCAAGTTGAAGAAACTGTGATAGAATATTATAATTTATTTAGTATTCAATTATTAATTATCAAGTTGAAAAAACAACAAAATATTAGAATTAATCCACAAATTGCTTCTCAAGTTAAAAAAAATTATGATAGAGTACAAGAATTGATTTATCATCCAAATAAAGTTTATCAAGTTGAAGAAACTACAATAAAATACTAGAATTATTTCTTTTTATTGCTTCTCAATTTGAAGAAACGGATAGAAAGCTAGAACTGATTTATCATCCAATTATTTATTATCAAGTTGAAGAAACTATTATAGGACATTAGAATTAATCCTCCAATTGCTCCTTATATAAGTTGAAGAAACTAATATTATAGAATACCAAAATTAATCCCCCAATTTTTTCAAGTTGAAGAAAGTACAATATTAGAATACAATGTAATCGTTATTATTCAACATCTTAGTTTAATTACATATACAATGTTTGTTAATGGTTATTTAATGTCATATTTTTATTAAAAGTATTTCAATAAAAACAAAAATAAACCGTTATTATTCATATTGTCATTATTATGAAGAAAACCATTAATTCTTTTTGGGACTTCATTGCTCTTTTGAAGAATGAAACCATTAAAGGCAACCAGCGAATCTATTCATTCTCAAAAACACTCAAGGGTAATCGGTAAAAGGTTGGAATGTCTAATCCCCACCCATATCAAACATTCGGATATAGGTTCAATCAAAAAAAATTGCATCCTGATCATTATTTTTGTTTCATCCCTACAAATTATAATTGTTTCCAAATTATATTGGTTGACTTATTCTTCGGAATAACTTAATATGAAAAGCTAATTTTTTGGGGAAAAAATGAGACAACGGATTAAGTATGTAGCCCGTGAACACACTTAATCATTTAACCAGACGCAGAACTTGCCGTCTCACGAGCTCGAATCCAAGAACTTAGGGTTAGTATCCACCTCTTTTGGAAAACTAATTTATATGGTTAAAAATGATTATTGTTACCAAAATGTTGGTTGGACTGTTTTTTTGCATATACTACAATATATGCTATTTTACTGGCTAAAAATAAGTCTTAATTTCTCCTTGCATATATAATAGTGATGCAACACTTTACTAGCAATAGTTGTTTTCTACATGTGCTTAAATAGCGATGCATGAATTGAGTGCACCTCTAAGCAATGAGAATGATAATACTCAAATTCAATTTTATTTTATTTTATTGATAACTAATTTTATAAATAAATAATACACTTTATAAATTTTAATAATTAACAAACAAACTTGTTTTTAGTCTAACATCATATATCATTAACTATAATAGAATACACACCCATAAATCTTATATATATATATATATATATATATATATATATATATATATATATATATATATATATATATATATATATATCATCTACAATGACAATAGAACTACTATATATAGAATAGTAAATTTAATACTCCAATTGCTTAATTATATAAAGAAACTACTATAGAATATAACAGTGAAGAACCTATGATATCATCCAATATTTGATTAACAACTTAAAGAAACTAATATAGAATATTAGAATTAATCCTCCAATTGTTTCTCAAGTTGAAAAAACAATAATTGATTATCACGTTGAAGAAACTACTGTCTGAATAATTAATCATCCGATTGCTTCTCAAGTTGAAGAAAATAATAGAGTACTAAAATTGATTTGTTATCCAATTAATTAATACCAAGTTGAAAAAACTACTATAGAATATTAAAATTAATCCTCAATTGCTTCCCAAATTGAAGAAAATGATAGAGTATGGAGAATTAGAATTGAATTTTACACAGTATGTTGACATTCTAGAACCACCATTGGAAACCTGTTTGAAGATAAATTTTAATTACATCAAATTAATATTATAATAAGAATAATCAGTTTCCAAAAAGTTTATATACATACTCCAAAATCTCGCCAATGTTTTATATATTAGTGTAATAAATATAAATAAAATGAACTAGCTAGAAACAGGGACGGACCCAGGATTTCGAACTGGGGTGGGCTTGAAAAAAATTTAGGGTGTTCTTAAAATAATAACGAAAAAATTTTGAAAAAAATGAGTATATAAAAGTTAAGTTTTACCATTTTTTTAATAATTAAATAAAAAAAACAATGAATTATATTAAATTTTTTTAAGAAATTAAGGGTATTGTCATATTTCTACCGTAAAAAAAAATTATTTTTTATTTTTTTTTTTCGATGTGAGCTTCAACCCACTCGAGCCCCTACATAGATTCATAGATTCGTTCCTGACTAAGTTGCCAAATCAAAACTAAAGGTAATTTTTGCATTGAAAGTTTGTACAACTAATACACACTTTGGATGCGACAAAACAACTGAGAAGAGAAAGTTTAGAAAGAAATCTTCTAAATTCAATCAATAGTGAAGATTCGTAGTTATGTGAAAGACCGCAAATGCAAATAATTATTATTTTTATATCAATTTTAAATATTTTTTTATTCATTAATTCTAACATATTCCATAATTTTATTCTTTTTTTTTCCTTATTTATTAAATTTATTTATAATATCTTTTTAATCATTTTATTTATTATTTTTCATCTATTTCTAATTTTTTTTATATATTAATATAAAATTATTATAATAATAATAAAACATGAATTTAAATATATATCTCAACTTCTTCATTTTTACCCACAAATATAAAGACACGTTATAAGATTATTATATATATATATAATAATGAAAATGAGAATTTTAATTTTTTTTAAAAGAGATAATAAATATAAATAACATTATATCTTATATATAATATATTATTATATTTTAAATCATTTTATATATATATATATATATATATATATATATATATTTATATCATATTTTTATATCATATTTACATTAAATATATTTATAATTATATATTTATAAAAAACAATATATTTATATTGTTTATTTTTAAATATATTAATTTTTAATTTAAATTATTTAATAATATTTAAAACTAAATTAATAAATATATATAACATCATATATATATATATATATATATATATATATATATATATATATATATATATATATATATATATATATATATATATATATATATATATATATATATATATATAATATTAATTATTAAATAATATTATAAATATAAAAAATAAATAAGTTGAGCATAAACATACATAAACTTAACGATTAAGCTGAGATTCGAATAAACTAAAAATATGTTGTCGTCAAAAAGCGTAGATTAAGCTGAATAAAAAACTAGCCCTCCATAAACCCTACAAAATATCTGTAGGAACTGGAATTTATCATTTTTAAACTCACTAGAATTGAAAACATTGTAATGAGATAATTCATTTACGTTTTTAGCTTTTTAGATTTTATTTAGAGAAAGAAACTAAAGAATGTAGACACAAGATTTACAATATAACGTATTACATAAAACTTCAAAAACATTATCATCATCAAAGATAGTACATTACACATATAAAATGTATCTTTATCAATAGTAGAAATACATAAAACTATGTGTCTAGGGAGTGAATAGAAAATAGTTGAAGAAAAATGTTTTTTTTTCAAACACCTGTCTTCGTCTTGATTTGTCTCATTTTTTGTGTTTTGTTCTTATGTTTGAAATTTATAATCTCATAAATTACATAAATTCTCAAGAAAAACATCATTATGAAAGATGACAAATACATATAAAATGTATCTTCACTAATTAGGGAAATACCTAAACCTAAGTATCTAGGGGTGAAACACAAAATAGTTACAAAAACATATTTTTTCTTCCTAAAACATACCTTCGTCTTTATTCGCATCACTCTCTCTTTGTCTACTTTCATTTAAAAATTAGATATCTATCGAAAACAAAGGACACCCGAAACAAATTTTCATCGCCCACTTCCTCAAAACAAGATACTAATCGAATGCTGGGAAGACCCAAAACCAACTTCCATCGTCTACTTCTTCAAAATTGGATATTTATCGAAACCAGAGGACACCCAAGCCGAATATATATCATCTATTTTCTCAAAATAAGATACTAATCATAGTTGAGAAGAGTAAGATGAACTTACATCGTCTATTTCATAATAAATAATTAGGTATCTAGAGACATCTCTTAACTCGAACTCAAGATCTAGTAAAACATTTGTCACTCATCTTGCCATGAACTTTGCACAAATCTCCTTACACAAATTAATACTGGTTTTTAATAATGTCAAAACAACTAGTAATTCAAGAATATTCTTTCAAGATTCATTAACTATTTTCAATTGTTTTCACCGTGTTTTATAGTTTCTTCAAAAGAAATTACAAACGTCCTTCTATTTAAATTGATCGAGCCTCTCATCGAACTCCTTTTTCATGACTATTAATCACATTCAATGTCTAATTTATCTTCTCACATTAGATAACAATTTAATGATCTCATTCGACTTTGAATTGACCGAGTCTCTCATCTAGCCCATTTTTCATGAATAGGAATCTCATTCAAATCTCAATCTTATTCTCAATAAGATGAAAAATCAATAAACTTATTAATCTTAACTATGATCCACAATGCATGGACAATTAAGATAGAACAAAAGAAGTACTCTAATCAGCACTTTAAATTGATCGAGCCTCCCATCTAGCCCTTTAGAAAAAAACTGTTAGGATACTAAGAGATGAAGTATCCCTTAATCTAAAAACAACAACACCGAACAATTGTAGAAACGAAAGAAAGAAACTCAAGAATTCCGACATAAGATTTATAGTGGTCCGACAAAAATAGGCCTACATCCACTTTTGAAGCATAATAGACTCTCAACTATATTATCAAAAATATTATAGGCGTGTATTACAATGATTCTCTTATAATGAAAGCTCACACACAACTCACATGGAAGCGATGCTCTAAAGGTAAAGACTTGACTTTCTAAAGTGTTCAACTGCGCCTTTAAAATAAGCCCAATTAGATTAATTAATATCAATATCTTGTCTAAAAATCTCTAAAAACTTCCAAAATATTCTTAACATATTTCCTAATTGTATGTCCATAATGTAATATATAATTTCTTTTTGTGTTAATTTTATTTCATAATATCAAGATTATTTATCAAAATATATATAGTTTTCTTTTATTGAATACTCTTTATTTGAACCATGAATATACCATATTTGTAATATTTTAAATCCATTCTAAAAAAAATACTCACCAACAAATACTTGAACTCATCATTCCTCTCAAATGCCTTATATATTCATTATCTTGTGGTTTCTTTTATTCTATAATATCTTGTGGTTTCTTTTATGCAAGTTTAGGATTACAAAGACATGCCCTATCCCAATTCACATGCACTTTACGATTGGGACAATTCTCAATATAAGAAAACTTATGTCACGCCCGAACTAAGTCATAAAGCATTCCCATGTCATTATCCAGACATATATAACAGTTAATAAAATGTTTTTTTCTAACTATTTCCATAATAATAACAGAAACATTCATCATATATCACAATCTTTCAAATTTTACAAACTATTATTGTCAATTTTCATCTTTAATTCAAAAAAGAGGATAACATATCACATTATTAAAAGAACGCAATATTTTTCTATTTACACAATAATATCATAGAAAGTCAACTTTCTTCACCAGATAATCTATAGTTATATCCTGTTTTTTCCAATAGTCTTCATAACTAATCTATATTCTTATTTGAAAAAAGAAATCTATTTAAGTTTCTGAACTAGAATTTCAATCTTCTTCTATATAGTGAGTTAATCAGTACATTGATCTACTTTTAGTGTTAGAATGTAGTCAAACGAAATTATGTGTATAGGGATGCTTTTCTGACAATTTTTCAGAATTGTTAACAAGTCTAATTACTTGACTTCCAAACGAATTCAATAGAATAAGTTTCATCTTCCAAATAATTTTTGTTGGTTGACATTCTGATAGTAATGTTAAAAATATTGTCTTGAAATAAATTACAGAAATATATATAAAATGATGTACAAATAAATGAAACAAATAAAATATATGAAGAATGAAATCACCGATTGAGATGTTGATTCGAGGCATGTGTTAGACACATTTCCCTTAAAACAGTTCAATCGTCTCCCGTTTGTGCTAGAGCTTATCGTAGATGACTGTCTCCCAGAATACAAAGAATCCAGTAGTGATTCTGCACTGAAATCACTGCTCGTCGAACTTCATCAGCGTACATAAACTATCACCGGGTTTCAACGGAAAATATCGAGCGAAAAACTCGAAGAACACTCACAAAATAAGAAGAGATATTTTGGAATTCTAGAGTGAGAAAAATTAAGGATGAAGTGTGTTTTGGATTAGAGATGAGAGGTCTTATATTGTTGAAAAGTTAAACCATTAAATAAAATCATCATTTGATTCAACGGTTCGCATTGTTTGCCTCTTCATTAACTTAACATTTTTCTTTTCATTATAGAGTAATTATTTGCCAAAACAATTAAGGCATTTATAATTCAATACTAACGTTACATGGTTTTCCAATTTGTTAATAATAATATTAATTATCATAACAAATAATAATAACAAACTCATGAGTTACACTACAAATTAACAACATTTTGTTAATTGGTTATTAAGGCATTTTAGATCAGTTAATTTAAAATTAAGTGATTTAAATTATACATTTGAAACAAATTTTATCCTATAATTCACGTTTGAATTTCATATGAATTTAATTTGATTTTATTACTCACATTCTAATTTCGATTTATTAATTGAAATTTTCAACAAGTAACCGCACAGGCATATCAATATATCATCATTTGAAGACATTTTACGAGTCGGTCAAGGTACCCATATATGTGGGCGACAAATATACTTAATAATTACATAATATATTTATGGACAACTATCTTAATAATTCAGTCAAATGTAGTATATAATGAATTATAAACACTTTTCACATATATAAACACTTCAATTTTGATA
Organism: Impatiens glandulifera; assembly: GCF_907164915.1. NCBI lineage: Eukaryota > Viridiplantae > Streptophyta > Magnoliopsida > Ericales > Balsaminaceae > Impatiens > Impatiens glandulifera. The sequence goes on along the minus strand of NC_061862.1, from coordinate 136,982,816 downwards.
TGATTCATGAACTGATGTAAAAGACAAAGTCATGAAATAAAAGTAAAAGTACTGTTGACTAACATATGATAAAAACAAAATCATCAAATAGACCATGATATGCATCTTATTAGATTTTTTATTTAAAATACATTAAATTAAAGTGAGGGTAAGAAAATAATAATAATAATAATAATAGTGAATTATTAAAAAGCCTCACCATGAGCACTAGTTTGATTATATGGAATCTTGACATTCGTTTGATAGTACTATATATTGTAAATCATATTATTTTTTTATGAATTTGGTTAGAAATGTTAAATATTTGTGGAGGACTTTTAAGCCACTAGACAAACTGCATTTTAAATTGACTTGAATTAAAAGAAATCAATAAATATGATCACTTCACAATCTATTCTCAAACCCCCGTCAAACATTTATAATGATACTACGTAAACATTTACCTAGAAAAAACTGTATTGATAAGACTAGTTCATATGAGTTTGTACTTAAAAATTTAAAAATCACAAATTAAATTTTTGTTTAAAATATATTAAATGAAAGTGGGGGTAATTGTGATGTGAAAGAAAAAAAACATTAATAGTGAATTATTAAAAAGCCTCACCATGAGCAGTTTGATTATATGGAATATTGACATTCGTTTGATAGTATTGTCCATTATCACCAAATACAATAAATTATGATAACCATCCCAAATTATGGTCTCACAATAAATTATTTTTTGTAAAACAAACTTATATTTTTAAATATAATTTGTGACGAGCTACTAAGTTACTAGAGATGATAATCGATTGATTGAGTGGAAAGTAGATTTATTATTCTCGCAATTTTTAATTTGAAATTGCAATGTTTAGTTTTCAAAAATATTTGCAGGACACTGTTTATGTATCTAAAAAAAATATTTATTTTTGATAAATTGTGTTTTTCTATCATAATTTAATTTATATAGTCTAATATATTAAAACATTATTTTAATAAATGAGGTTAAACCAATTCAATGTTTTTTCCCAAGAACCTCTCTTAATATATGCATAGGTAGTGGTAGAACGTAAGCGTTCAAGTCCTCGGGTCATATTTAAAAAAAAATGTTCATAGGTCTAGTAACATTTGGTGTAGTTGAATCAATATATATCTAGCCTCAATTGCTATTATAACAGAACTATCACTATTAAAAGAAAATGCTTACCGTTGGTAAACCAAATATAGTTATGAAGATGTATTGATTATATAGCTGTCATGGTAAACCAAATTAATTTTAGAATATACTAAAAATGAAACATAACCTGCAATTTTAAATTGATTGTGAGGTATAAATTTTAATTATTTCTTGAAAGTTATAAAATTGCATTAACTGTTTATAAGTTATACCTTAAGAAATGAGATAATAGGACAAGTATACAAACTAGTAAAAGAAGATTGAAACCTAACAAACTGAATTACCAATATGAATTTAGAGAGTGAACATGCAACAATGTGTTTTGTTTTCGAGCTTAGTTGTAATCAACTGTATGTTTACCATGAAATTATCAATATTTAAAGAATCTGAAATTATAAAAAAAAAACTGGCATAAAATTAGCTGAATAGATTAACTCGTCAACAAAACAAAATTTAAAGTCTTACTTTGTATTGATGTAGTTATTGTGTAATAGAATAATCTTGAATCTTAAGACTCATGTGGGTTTCAGCATACATCAAACAAATATATTAATTTTTTTTTTCTTTTTGATATGACCGTAATTTTTTAATTATTTATTTATATATGATATTTTAATTTAAAAAAAAAATCAAGTTTATCGACTCATTTTATTCATAATTATTTATTATTTTCTTAAATTTATTCGAAAGTTTTTTCATACTCACCCTAGCTAACTATAGTTTATGAATTTATACCTATTCACAAACATTGTTAGATCATAAAAGTATTAATTTTAATGAATATTTAAATTAAGTTAAGTAGTTAAGTAATAGACAATTTGAATGTTATGATCGAACTTTCCATCGGAACTCCATATTCACATTTACTTGAAAATTAAGTTAAATAATAGTAGTAAGAAAGATTGAGAACAAGACTATAAAAAAATTAATAGAGGGTGATTGAGATCAAATTCCATCGAATTCATAAGATTTTTTTTTTTAAATGATAAAAGAATTATAGGAAGAGGAGTAGTCATAATCTTTCAAACAAGTTAAAAAGTCACTTTAATTTTTGAACCTCAACATTAGTATGAGAGCTCTGTCTTTAGCCTAGAAATATTAATATAACATCGCGTTCCAAACATAAAATTTCAGCCCATTTTACCAATTTTTGTAGATAATATACAAGTTACAAATTTTCTTTTGAAAGTGAGTCATGCAAAATTATATATAAATAAGAGTCTTTTAAGTTTAACGACAAAACATTATAAAAATTTTATAGAAAACCTATAAGAAAAAAGAACGACACAAAAATGTTCATTAATGTTTAACCTAGAAATAAACCAAAAAAAACATTAATAAGCATGTAGATTCTCGTGTATATCAATGAGTTTCTCGATCGCTTCAATCGATTTACCTAATGAAACATCCCTAATTGTCATAATAATAGAATTATGTATTCAACGCATCGGTCAACAACGATCATTTAATATCTTACGGTTTCTTTCAAACCAAATGGTCTACCTGAAGATAAGCATGATATGAACCAAAAACTTTGATCAACCGAGCTCACCGTCTTTATTCATATTTCCCAACAACTACCTATTCAAGTATAACCCATTAAATATAATTTGTATTTCATAACAAGCTCTACATCACAACCACTCTTTTACAGTGTCAGAGCAAATGAGGCGTCGACTCCATCTCTTTGTGACACATCCTAGAACGAATATACAAGTTATAATATGTCAAAAAATAAAAATAGAGGTCGTCAATAAAAGTTGGTGTTTCCTTTTTGTATCTCTTACTTATAATATTTAAGATTTGAACTCTTGATTTTTAGGATAAAAATAAAATCTCTATAAACTAGACTCCAAGAAGTATTGAAATCTCTTCCATAATCTTTATAACTCTTATAAATTTTCAACCAGAAATTTCTAAAGTGTTATGCCGATGAAAAATTACTCGATTATTACCTCTCCTACATTGAAATCAATATATATATAAACAAAGGAGTGTGTTTGTACATAATAATTAACGTTAAGCCCGAATAATCTATTTGTCAAAGAAAAATTATTGTTTAATTTAATCCAAAATCTCTTAAAACAAAGAGATGAGTATCGTAAAGAAAAAAAATAGGACTAGATATTATATGTTCTAGAACAACTAGAAATAAAATGTGAGTTTAAGCATTGATTGTCAGCAAATTAAAAGTTGTTTGCCTTTATTGTTTTTATTAAATTAGAGTTTATTTAATTATTAATGGGCTTAGGCATGTATGTATAAGTAATTTAGTGTTTCTAGACTAATTACTCCTTTATAAGAGTTGTTTATAAATGTTAATATACACCACTTAAGACTCCGAAGACATTTCCTCTTTGACATATTATTGTCTATTTTTCAGAGTTTCATTTATTCATAATTGTACTTAAAATATTCGATAGTCAGAGCCAACATTTGGTATTAGAGCATATCTGAAGAACATGTCGTCGACAACAGTTCACTTATTTCTCACGCATGATGAATGAATGTTACAAATGAAGAAAACTGGGGAAACTGATTTTTCATCTAGATTGTCAAGTCGCAGCAACAACGTGGAGATAACCGAGGTTGTGGAAAAGGGAGAGGTGGAGGTGGAGGTCGTGGAGAAAGCTCACCTCAACAAGAAGACACCAAGCCCCGTAAAGACAAAAGCACAATGAAGTGTTACGCTTGTCAATAGTACGAGAAGTACGCGTCTCAGTTCCCTAAAAAATATTTGACGATGAGACAAACCTCACTAACTTTTATGATGAGGAGCCAACATTAATGTTTGATGAGGTAGTGACGAATGCTTTGCCCGAAGATATTGAGGAAAACCTCACTAACTTCTATGATGATGAACCAATATTAATGTTTGTTGAGGGAGTGATAAATGTTTTTCCCGAAGATGAGGAGACAAACCTTTAAGAGTTCGTGCAAAAATTGTCCAAGGAGGAACTAGAGGTGGTGTTGCTCAATGAAGAGAAACACAATGAGCTCAACAAGAAAATTACCGAAAATGGAGCAAGCAACGATATACTATAAATTACCAAGAGAAACTCAATGAGCTGAACAAGAAAATTACCGAAAATGTGAAGTTCGAAGACGAAAGCAAGGGACACAAGTTTCTTGATCCATCTCGTGGGAAAATATGTGTGAGTAGAGATGTCGTGTTTAATGGGGGAATCTGGTGGACTAGAGTCGTCTTGGAGATCTCGGATCACTTCATATTTCTCTACGATCTCGGATCACTTCATATTTCTCTATATCTATCTATTACGCAGAAGTAAAAATGTTGTTTTGTTACAGTTTGATAACTTTTAGGGTATTTACTACTTAGGAATGCTAACTCAATTTCGCGCCAAAATGGGTCTGAAGTATTTTATATTCGTGGATAATATTTTAAAAATATGTATAATTTGATTTCAATAAAATATAAATAATAGTTATAAAATTTATTGTTTTTTTTAAGAAAAACAATTATATTTACTCTGCCAAATTATCAAATTCTTTAGTACATATTATTTTAATCCAAATTTTCAAGTACAGAGCTTTGTTGTCTTTCTATTTCAACTTGCTAAGCTGCTCCTTACTCTTTTCTGCCAAATGTCACGGTCCATTGGTATGGAGTGCACATGTCAAGTCTAAAAGGTGCATTTTCCAGAATATTCAAGTCTTGGGTTATTTCTGGAACTCTCTAGAATCCTCTAGGAGTTCCTGGATTTTGGTTGGTCATGGAACTCTCTAAATTTCTCTAGGAGTTCCCTTTTATTCAGTGAGGTCATGGAACTCTCTAGAATTCTCTAGGAGTTCTACTTTTTGTAAGTAGGGTCATGGAACTTTCTAGAATTCTCTAGGAAGTTCCTTTTGTATGTAAGGTGGGAGAACTCTCTAGAATTCTCTAGGAGTTCTCATGTATAGGTGCTAGTAGAATTCTCTAGAAACCTATAGGAATTCTTAGGATTAGTTTAATAATAGAAGAGTCTAGAAATGTCTAGGACAAGGAAGATCTAGAATGATCTTCTCACTTGTATATAAACAAGTCTAGGTCATAGAACTCAACACAACCAATTGTTAAAAACACTCAACACTTGTAATACCTCACTCTTGTAAGCAATAAACAAGATATTCTCCAAGCTCTATCTATTTCAAATTGTTCCATCTTCTTGCATCTTTTAAGAGGCTGACTAGCTAGGATTGAGGCAATCTAGCCTAGTGTCGCACGGGACTAGGTGATATTCGGCGACCGAGTTTCTGCCTGTGACAAGTGGTATCAGAGAAAAAGTGGTATCGCATCCACAATTGAAAGAAGAGATAGATTCAAGTTCCAAAGTCACAAAGGTTCCGACCAATGAACAAAAGGACAAGAGGTCCAAGAGGGACAAGTCCGTCGAGAGGAGTGTCGGCATGGAAGTGCGGGGACCCGGCTTAAGGAAGGCATGTCCGAACACCAGGAGGCTCTCGAAGTGTTTAGCGCGGTGGCTGAGAGGGTGACGACATTGGATGAGGCTGGTGAAAAGTTGGAGAACGAGGTGATGGGGATCATTAACAATATGAACCAGAGCATTCGTGACGAAGTGCTAGGATCGGTTCGAGGAGAGGTTAATGATATCCTCCATGAAGTGCTCGAGACAATCCAGGGAGAAGTCCATTCGAGGATCGACGCTCTCCGAAGGGAGATAATGGGGAGGCTCGACGCTATGGAGGGTTGGATTATGTGGAATGGAGGGGAACTTCGAGGTGCGGCACCTCATCGGATGGATGTTCCCAAGCCAACTCCGTTCAAAGGCACGAGGAGTGCAAGGGAAGTGGAGGACTTCCTTTGGAACATGGAGAGGTACTTTCGGGTATCAAGCATACTAGATGATCGTGGCAAGTTGGAGATAACACCTTTCTTCCTTCAAGAGATGACACTACTGTGGTGGAGGAGGCGGGAACTAGATATTGAACGAGGTACGCTGCGAATGGAGAAGTGGGAGGACTTGAAGACAGAGTTCAAGCGCCAATTCTTCCCAGAGAACGCCAAGTTCGAGGCTAGGAAAAGGTTGAATCAACTTGTGCACAATAGGAGCATCAATGAGTATGTGAAGGAGTTCCAGGAGTTGATGCTCTAGTTACTTAGTCTAATGGAACATGAGGCCCTGTTCGCGTTTGTGAATGACCTTAAGACTTGGGCATAGTTAGAGCTGCAAAGGGCCAAGGTGCGGGACGTCTCCGAGGCAATCGCAGTTGCAGAAAGACTGTTAGAGCTCAAAGTGTCTGTGGATAGGCCGAAGATCCTCAGGAACGAGGAGGAAAATCGTGGGGGAGACCGCCCACGTGACCAGGAGAAAGGTGGGGGAGACCGCCCGCCTAGGAAGGGACATGCACATAACAACTCTGTGGGGAAGACCGATGACTCGGGTAAGCCAAGAGTGTGTCATATTTGTGGTGCCCATAATCACATAAAGTTTATGTGCCCATTCAAGGGGGAAAAGGTTACAGCAGTGAAAGGACATGAGTCTTCCGGGGAAGAGGAAGGGACTCGGGTGGGTTCCTTGAAACTGCTCAACGATGCGAAGACTAGTGTTGCGAAGCCGATCAAGGGAACTAAGAGTGGCTCTTTGTTCATGGAAGCTTGGATCGGAGGAAGATGCATTAAGGCACTAGTGGATACAGGGGCTACATACAACTTCATGCGAGAAGGAGTAGCCAAGGCGTTGGGTCTGCGGATCAGCCCAATAAGAGGGACGGTGAAGTCCTTTGATGTAGCCAAGCCGGTGGCCAGGGAGGCTAGGAAAGTGCACACTAGGATCGGAGACTGGTATGGGACAGTCTCGTTTACCTTGGTCCCAATAGAAGACTACGACGTAGTGTTGAAACTACAATGGTGAGATCAAGTACGCGCTTGCATAATGCCTTATTCTGATTCCTTAATCATTTTGTATCACGGGAAGTCTAGCGTGATTCCAACAAGGAGAGAATCCGAGGGAATAGGCATGTTCTCGGCAATGCGATTCAGCCGAGGTCGCAAATGTGGTAAAGGGGCTTTTACCACTTTTGCTAGGGTGGATGATGGGGACGGTTCTAAGGGGAAAGGACAAGTACCCAAGGAAGTCCAAAGGAGGTGCAAGGTTTTCGAGCGGCTCAAGGCTAAAGGCACGAAACCATCAGATCTACAAGGTTTGGCCACAAGTAACGTGGGCCAAAGTCAGTCCGCCTTCACTCGTGTCAAGTCCATGGGAAAGGATGCATGGCGTGCAGTTACGAAAGGGGACAGTGGAAGGGGGAAGTTGCCCCGCAATAGTTGAAGTCTCTACGGTCTGTGCTCAAGGGGCTTGTACGCAGATTCGAGAGACCATTTTCAATCGAGAGACGTGTGGGAAATGTCTCATATTAGTTAGAGCTGGCGGCCATAGGTGCACCCGATGTCGTGTCGTGCAAGGGGGAGGAAGAGCACTCAGGGGACGCTAGGAAGAAGATCACCATGAATCGTTCTAAGGTCGTGCTGAGGTCAGCAACGACTTAGGTGGGGAGAATGTCACGGCCCATTGGTATGGGGTGCACATGTTAAGCCTACAAGGTGCATTTTCTAGAATATTCAAGTCTTGGGTCATTTCTGGAACTCTCTAGAATCCTCTAGGAGTTCCTGGATTTTGGTTGGTCATGGAACTCTCTAGATTTCTCTAGGAGCTCCCTTTTATTGAGTGAGGTCATGGAACTCTCTAACATTCTCTAGGAGTTCCTCTTTTTGTAAGTAGGGTCATGGAACATCTAGAATTCTTTAGGAAGTTCCTTTTGTATGTAAGGTGGGAGAACTTTCTAGAATTCTGTAGGAGTTCTCATGTTTAGGTGCTAGTAGAATTCTCTAGAAATCTCTAGGAATTCTTAGGATTAGTTTAATAATAGAAGACTCTAGAAATGTCTAGGACAAGGAAGATCTAGAATGATTTTCCCACTTGTATATAAACAAGTCTAGGTCATAGAACTCAACACAACCAATTGTTAAAAACACTCAACACTTGTAATACCTCACTCTTGTAAACAATAAACAAGATATTCTCCAAGCTCTTTCTCTCTCAAATTGTTCCATCTTTTGCATCTTTTAAGAGACTAACTAGCTAGGATTGAGGGAATCTAGCCTAATACCGCACAAGACGAGGTGATATTCGGCGACCGAGTTTCTGTCTGTGACACAAAGCTTCTAAGTTTTATGTTTGGACAATATCCCATAGATCTAGAGAGGGAAACAATTTCATCATCTTTTTGTCCTATATTTCATATCCTACACCATCAAACATTGGAATGCCGCCGTCCATCACAAGCTTTTACACTCAGGCAGTGAAATTGTATTTTTCCAACAACCTTCATGATTCAGGGCTATTTATAGTGTTTAGAATTAGATGGGATACAAATCCCTTTTTCCTCTCACAGGAACATTGTGAAGAATAAAAAAAAATTATATATATAAATATTCATATTTTCTTTTAATATCCATAGTAACATTTCATTTATTAAGTTATTGTATTTAATATTATATTATAATTGAACATAATTATTTTATTATAAAATACTAAAAATATTTGATATTTGATTTTACTTTTTATTCATAATTATTAAAATTAACAATAATTTAAATAAAATATTTTGAAATAATAAATTTATTTTATATTTTTTTAATGAGACTACAAATTTTAATTTATATAAAATTATTATATATTTTATTTTTAATATATATATTAAATTGGTTATTAATCTCATTAAAAAAACTTTAAAATAAAATGATTGTTTCAAATTATTTAATTCTAAATTATTAATATTTATTTAGTTGAATATTTTTTTAGTAAATATTTCAATACTTATTTAAAATAAAATATATTATAAATTAAATTTTATATAAATTAAAATTTTTAGTCTTATTAAAATGTATAAAATAAAATTACTATTTCAAAATTATTAATTTGAAATTGTCAAAATGTACAACTAAACCGTTGGAGTCAGTTTTCTTAAATCTTAAACCGTCGGTTTCGGTTTATTGATCGGTTTGATGATTGGTTTGCTCGGTTTAAAAAATAACTAAACTTAAAATTTGTAAAATAGTAAGAAATTTTTAATTTATTAAAGACGTCTTGAATACTAATATTTATAAAACAATGTTAGATGGGTTTACTCAAATTTAGTTTTTATAATGAAATTTTTTGAAACCTTGCCCACAAATAAAAGTAAGCAAAACCTCTCTACAAAACTACAACATAAATATATCCAAAAACATGATTATTAGTTATTATTAACTTCAAATATTCTAAGAAATAATAAATTGTGTAGGTGAGAAAAAGTTTTTATGCAAATAAATGAGGATGAGAATGAAGATGAAGATGAAGATAAAGAGCATCTGCTTCTCTCTCATCCACACAAAAAATTACCCCAAATTCATAAATATAACTTAGCGGTTCGGTCGGTCGGTACCGGTTCGGTTTGGAAAACAATAAACCGACAAACCGAACTGAAAGACTTCAGTTCAAGCTATTTCAAACCGTCGGTTTTTCGGTTGATCGGTTCAGCTTGTTTTCGGTTCGATTTTAGGCGGTTTGGTTCGATTTTAGGCAATTCAGTCGGTTTATTTACCGTCCTAGCTTGATGTGACTTAAAAAAAACATTGATCCATTACAAATTTTATGTTTTTTTTAAATAATTTTCTTTATTATTTTTTTTGATAATTTAATAAATATGATATATTTTTTCAAATTTATAGACCATTTCATACTATAAGAATATTAAATTATAAATAGAATATTTTAATATATTTATTTATGAATTTGATTAAAAATCTCAATATATTTATGTTTATCTTTCAAGATAAACTGTATTTTTTTTGTTATATAAAATATTTTTATTAATATATATTTAATATTTTAATTTAATTATAAATCATAAATAATAATTTTAAATATATTTTAAAATATTTTTTTTCTCAAATTTGTAAATGCATTTAATTAAACTAGCATGTAAAACATGCATTTGCACGAGTAATAATTTAAAAAAACCGTAAAAAAAATATTACGGTAAAAATGTAATAACATTTTTATTTTTATTTTTAACCGTTTTAAGTTTTTGGGCGGGTCAACCTACAATCTGACTCAAATATCCATTTAATCTCACATTGCAAAACGATCTCTAAACAATTGATACAATTTGATTCTTCAACTTAATTAGTTTGACCTCTAAATTTTACTTCTTCCCCATACTACGAGTGAAAGAGAAAATGTAAAGACTACCATTAAAGTAGTCCATGTCAGACTTATTCTATCCATGTGAATTATGTCTCATATCTCTATAAATATGACAGAATTCTTCAATCATTTCTCACTAATAATAGTGAAATCTATAGCGCAGAGTTAAAAGAGAATTATGGTCGGTTAAAAACTATTGATGAACCACCGATTCTTCAGATTTGGTGTTGAAAATAAAATATGAAGTGTTATTAGCTTAGTTGGTTAGAGAGTTGTACTTATTTTATTAGGTTGCATGTTCTAATCATATCGATAACATTTTTAATTTCATTTTTAACCGTTTTAAGTTTATGGTCGGGTCAACCCATAATTTGGCCCAAATATCCATTTACACTCACATATATATCCAAATTAACCACATCTCTCGACCCGACATTCCGGACTCTTTAAAAATTAAGCATCATTATAAATATATAGATTAGTTAGTTAGTTAAAAATTAAGCATCATTAACAATAACTTATATTGTTAAATTGTCCCGCGTTCATCAGATTTGGTGTTGAATTTAAAATATAAAGTGTTATTAGTCTAGTTGGTTAAAGGATTGTACTTTTTTTTGTTAGGTTGCGAGTTTGAACCATACTTAATCATTTTTTATTTTATTTTTAACCGTTTTATGTTTATGAGCAGGTCAACCCACAATCCGACCCAAGTTTCTATTTACTCTCACATATAAATCAAAATTAACCACAACTCTCGACCCGACAATCCGGACACTTTAAAAATTAAGCATCATTATATATATATATTAGTTAGTTAAAAAGTTGAACTTATATTATTAAAATGTCCCACGTTCAACAAATTTGGTGTTGAATTTAAAATATAAAGTGTTATTAGCCTAGTTGGTTAAAGAGTTGTACTTGATTTATTAGGTTGCAAGTTTGAACCATATCTATATAATTTTTAATTTTATTTTTAAACGTTTTAAATTTATGGACGGGTCAACCCACAATCCCGCTCAAGTATCTATTTACTCTCACATATATATCCAAATTAACCACAAATCTCGATTCGGCAATCTGGACACTTTAAAAATTAAGAATCATTATATATATATATATATATATATATATATATATATATATAGATTATTTGGTTAAAAAATTGAAAATATATTGTTAAAATGACCCGCGTTCATAAAATTTGATATTGAATTTAGAATATAAAGTGTTATTAGCCTAGTTGGTTAAAGAGTTGTACTTATTTTGTTAGATTGTAAGTTCGAACATACCTATATCATTTTTAATTTTATTTTAACCGTTTTAAGTTTATGGGCGGGTCAACCCACAATCTGGTTCAAGTATCCAATTACTCTCACATATATTTCCAAATTAACCACAGCTCTCGATCCGGCAATCCGGACACTATAAAAATTAAGTATCATTATATATATATAGATAGATTAGTTAGTTAAAAATTTGAACTTATATTGTTAAAATATACCGCGTTCATTAAATTTGTTGTTAAATTTAAAATATAAAGTGTTATTAGCCTAGTTATTTATTTTGTTAGGTTGCAAGTTCAAACCATATCTATAACATTTTTAATTTTATTTTTAACCGTTTTTAGTTTATGAGCGTGTTAACCCAAAATCCGGCCCTAGTATATCCATTTATTCTCACATATATATCCAAATTAACCAAACTCTCGACCCGACAATACGAAACTTTAAAAATTAATTATCATTATGTATATATATATATATATATATATAGATATATTTTTAAATTAAAATTTGTAATTGATTAAACAGAAAATTAATTATTACTAAAGGAAAAAAAATAGAAAAAAAACTAATTTAGGCTTAACTAATTAATGAAAAACAGATAAAAATAATATATGTTGAGAAAATACAATATAGTAAAACAAAATTTCGGAAAATATCATTACATTTTTAATTCTAATTCAATCCAAAATAACTAATTCAAATTAGAATTTTAAATTCCGATAAAAATTTAACCGTTAAATGTTCGTCTCTACATACATCACTAATTAGATCTCACAAACAATTTTTAAAAGATAAGCATATGCACTTTAAATTTTTATCTCAGATCATACATATTTTTATATACAAATTAATACATCCATTATTTCACATTCTCCTCCTTTCGTTCTCATCTCCTAAACTCTAACTTAAAAAAAATCTAGTTTAGTTTTAAGAAAGATTTAGCTTAACAGGATTGAAAGTCAACTAATAGAAACAGTTTAATTTAATAATAAACTTAAAAATAATATAATACATAAACTTGAGGCAAGTGGTTGGTTACAATTATATAAAGATGTTCAACTATCCATACCCATACCCATATCCATACCCATACCCATACCCATACCCATACCCATACCCATACCCATACCCATACCCATACCCATACCCATACCCATACCCATACCCATACCCATACCCATACCCATACCCATACCCATACCCATACCCATACCCATACCCATACCCATACCCATACCCATACCCATACCCATACCCATACCCATACCCATACCCATACCCATACCCATACCCATTTTATATGGGTATTATTGTCGGTTAAAACGGTCTCTCCAAATAATAAATATTTGGACCATAAATTATTTTACCATCTAACAAGTTTTGTCCCGACTATTAATGAGGTCCATTAGTTGTCCCGATTATTTTTGGATAATTTGTCTAGAACGGTTTGTTTATTATTCTTTTGTCTTTTAAAAATATAAGTTAGAATTAATTATAACAATTGAGCTCATGTATTATTTAATACTTGTGTTAGTTGTTATCATATTTAAAGATTAAAGTTCAATTAAAGTATAAATGTTATGTACTTATTTAGAGAATTTAGGGTTTTGGATTTAGGAAATAATTTAGGGTTTTGGATTTAGAGAATTTTCTCCGGAGAAAATTGAGTGAGAGAGACAAATTGATGACAAGGAGCGATAAAATAATTTAGAGATAAAATATATATATTTTTTTTAATTTCTCTAATGCACACATAAAATGACACGTCGGATTCGTGGTTTTACTTTCCTTATAATCTTGTTTCCTATCCGAACTCATTTGTAATAGAGTACATTTTACTATTAAAACAATAAAAATGATTGAGGCTTGAGAGAATTTATGAATCATACACAAAACTCTAAACACTCATAATCTATGAAAATTATAAATTACCTGTAAGGTCTCACACTTCGGGTTAATTTTAATGAATAAAAAATGCTCTCTAGAATGGATTAAAAATTAGACTAGTAGAGGAAACAACTAGATTAAAAAATCCCTTTCATGCGATTCAAGTTATTCATGTTATATATAACAAGAATTACTACTATATTTCAATATTGTCGTCCATATTGAAAGGTTTTATATTATTGAATTATTTTGTATAATAGACTCTGGCTAATTTAATTAAAAGTGGATAAAATGATCATATCTAATCCAAGATGCAATTCAAGTTATTCAAGCTATATATAACAATAATTATAACTATATTTCAATATTGTCGTCAATATTGAAAGGTTTTATACTATTGAATTACTTTGTATAATAGGCTCTGAATAATTTAATTAAAAGTGAATAAATGATCATATTGTTGGAAAAAATCCTGACAGAAACACAAAAGAAGAAAACAACTGAAAGAACACTAACAAAATTTGATATGGGAGTTCGGCCAAAATGTTACATACGTCTCCAAGCACTAAGGCTATCAATTAATAAGGAAGAAGAGATACAAATATTGGGTATCATAAACCAAAGAGGGAAGAGTTTCTTTTATACACTAAGAAACTTCCCCAACTCCTATCATCTTCCGATGTGGGATTTATTCTAATTGTGAATATAGTTTATTTTATATACTAAGAAACTTCTTTCACTCCCTTCATCTCCCGATGTGGGATTCTAATTGTGCCAAAAACAACAAATCTCCACCTTGACACAATATCCAAATAATAATCTTCAATATTAAAAATAGCTCTTCAGTGCTTCCAATTGGCGCTCTTCAGCGCCGAATCAAACGCGGAAGATGTTACCAAATCTAAACAATTAGATTTGGTTTTCCCCATATCTTTCATCTCGAACTCTTTACCCAATTGAATTTTCAATTTGTCAACTTCATATTGGCTCTTTGATGCTATCAATATATCATCAACGTATAAGAGTAGATAGATGTAAGACTCATCTTGCAATTTGCGCAAATAGACACATGAACTGAATCTGCTTCTTGTGTACTTGTGCTCCATCATAAACTTGTCAAGTCGTTTGTACCTTTGTCTCGACGATTGCTTCAACCTGTACAATGATCTGTTCAACTTGCAAACCCAATTTTCTTTATCAGCAACTTTGAATCCATCTGGTTGATAAATGTATATTTCCTCGTTCAAATGACTGTGTATGTCTGCTGTCTTCAAATCTGGTTGAGCTAGCTCCAAATTCATTTGCGCTACCAAGGCCAACACAATTCTAATGGAAGAGTGTTTGACAACAGGAGAAAGTACTTCAATATAATCACCTCCTTCCTCTAAGCGTAGTTTTTAGCTACCAATTTTGCCTTGTAGCGAACATCAAATTTTGGGAGAAATCCTTCTTTCTTAGCAAAGAACCATTTACAACCAATAGCCTTCTTCCCTTTTCGTAGATGCGTTAACTTGCATGTCTCATTCTTCTGAATAGATTGCATCTCATCTTCCATAACACCTCTCATTTTTCCATTTTCAGTACTTCGACTGACATCTGAAAAAATGAATGGAACATCATCTATGACTAGAAGTGTATAGGCCGTTATGTCAACAAACCGACCTGGTTTTTGAATAACTCGTCTTGACATATTCACAACAATTGATTCACGTTGTTCTGAAGGTTCTTGGGTCGGAACCTCTTCCTCTTTTAACTCTCCGTCTATCGTCGGAGAGTCACTTATAGTTAAGCTTATCTTTATCTGCTCAAACTCCACCTGTTGTGGAGTACAATCAATCTTGTCTGGTGATACCTTATTCAACATTGAATAATCATCAAAAGTAACATCTTTACTGATAATGGTTTTCTTTGCATCCAAATACTAGAGGCGATATTCTTTAACTCTAGTAGTAAATCCCATAAAAAGAGCCTTCTTTCCTCATGGATCCAAATTTGATTCAACTCTATGATAATATACAATAGAACCAAAAATATACAAATAATCATAATCAATTGTAGGTTTTCCAGACCATACCTCTAATGGAGTCTTGCCACCAAGTGCAGATGATGGTAGACGATTTACCAAATGTTGAGCGTATGACACAGCTTCTGCCCAAAATTTCATGTCTAATCCAGCATTAGACAACATACATCGAACTTTCTCCATCAATGTCCCGTTCATACGTTCCGATACTCCATTCTATTGTGGTGTTTTTCTGACTGTGAAGTGTCGAACTATGGCACACTTTTGGCATAACTTCTGGAATGGATCATTCTTGTATTCTCCATCGTTATCGGTCCGAAAAATTTTGAACTTTCTTCCTATCTCGTCTTCAACTTGAGTTTTTCATTTAAGAAAAATCTCAAACACTTCATCTTTGTTCTTCATAGTAAACACCCAAACTCTTTTGAAAAAATCATCAATAAAAGTAACAAAATAATGTCTACCTCCAAGAGAATGAGTCTTTGCAGGTCCCCAGACATCTGAGTGCACATAGTCCAAAATACCCTTGGTGTTATGGATAGTAGTGCCAAATTTTACTCGCCTTTGTTTTCCAAGAATACAATGTTCGCACAATGTTGGGTTGAGAATTTTAATTGATTTAAAATAAATTAACCATTTTGATTTGGTGATTGATGAAATAGTTTTTGGATAAAACTAAGTTCAATAATTGTTAGTCATATCAAATATATAAATATATATTTAAATATAAACATCTTAAGTGGTGTAGTGGTAATCATGCTCGCCTGTCATACAGGTGACCTGGCTTCGAATCTCACTAGGTGCAGAATTAATAATTAGAGTTTTGTTAATTTGAAGGCACAACTCAAAGTCAACGCGTAGTTAGACTGATTATATGGAAAACGTCTAATGTTAGACGTGGGGATCTAATGTGTGGTTAGACGTGGGCATCTAGCGTGTGGTTAGACGTGTAATGTAACCAGTTGAGTTAGACGTGTAGTCTAGAAAGAGAAAGTTAGACGTGCAGTCTAGCTAGTGGAGTTAGACGTGCAGTCTAACCAGTGGAGTTAGGCGTGCAGTCTAACCAGTGGAGTTAGGCGTGCAGTCTAACTAGTGAGTTAGACGTGCAGTCTAAAAAGAGAAAGTTAGAAGAGAAGTCTAGAAAGAGAAAGTTAGACGTGTCTGAAGGGAACCATAATTAGACGTGGAGTCTAATGGCAAGAGAAAGATGGGGCGTCTAATGCAGCAGATTGCTTCTAAGAAGATGAACGACTGAGATGAGGCGTCTAATAGACTGTTAGATGGGGGCGTCTAATAGACTGTTAGATGGGGGCGTCTAATAGACTGATCAGATGGGGGCGTCTAAGATGATCAGGTGGACGGCTAACATTATTAGATGGGCATCTGAAAGCAGATGCTCTTCCAGGCAGCTGATAGCAGAGTCTTCCAGGCAGCTAACAGCAGATCTCAACAAATGAATAACCGCCACGTATGCCATAATTCAAATTGCTTGTACTGCATTGTACTACCACGATCTCAAGAATCTTTTTCTGTTGTACTACCCAGTACCTCATGGATAGTACATCCAACGGAAAGATGACATGTGTCCAAAAGAAAGATTTGACCGTTAAAGCTTTTCAAGAATAAATTGCTGCTTAAGACAATGGACAAATTGCTGGATGAAAAATACAAGAAAGAGAGAGCTGCTTTATTTTTCAATTAAGAAAGTTCCTGAAATCAAACATCTCACTTATCATCTAGCTGTGAATACATTGTATTACATACTGTCTTTTCTGTGAGAAAACTTCAGTGCTGTAAGTTGAACAAAGTTTGTTTTGTTCAACAGAGTGTTAGTTAAATTAGTGAACTATATTTGATTCAAAGATGTATAGTGAATCCTTCCAGTGGTTGGAAGAAGGGGTGACGAAAGAGAGTTTGCTCCGAACATCCATAAACAACTTCTTGTATTATTTACTTTCTGCCATTCATCTTTCATTGGTTCAAAGCTTCAAATCCGACGAACATTCCCGCTTGAATCTGTTTTAACAGTTCGAAGGATTTGCGAATAATAGAAAGAGATATTAATCCCTAACAAGATTTCTATCAAACCGTTTATCCAAGTCATCATCAATAGCCATACCCCCGTATCTATTGGTGCCGCCGATCCTATCAATTTGTATCATAGCCTCGTTTTCTATTCTCAAGCTTCTAAGGAATTTGAATCATGTCTATGGCTGTCATCAACAATGTTCCCATGTTCTCAAAGGAAAACTATGTCGTGTGGAAGGCAAGAGTCCACGCTCATCTAGCTGCCATGGATGATGACATGTGGTTTGTCATCACCAACGATCCGATAAAGATTGAGAAGGCTAGATCTGAGTGGACCAGTGAAGATAAAAGAAAGAATAACCTCGACAACATAGCAAAAGACATCCTCTACAAGACATTGGATGACAACATGTTACACAAGATCATCACATGTCCCACTGCTAAAGATATTTGGAAGAAAGTGACTAAACTGTGTGAGGGCAACGAGCAAACAAAAGAAAACAGACTCATTGTTGCCACTCAACAGTTCGATAACTTCAAGATGCGTCCTGGAGAGACAATGACTGAGTTCGATGAGAGATTCTGTTAGGATCTAGGTAGCGGCTGGAGGACCGGGGTTGGGCCGGTCAGCGCGTCTCACTCTATGGGTGGTGATTAATCCGGTTAGAGATTAATACCGGGGTTTCAATACTACACAAACTGTCACAAACCCTTGAACCAGGTTCAAGCGCGGAATAGGTTTGTTTCAGGTTGAAGCAGCACACTCACGAGATAGACAGAACCGATTTTTTGGATAAGACAGGTTTGGAAGTTGTTGGGTCGGTTTTGTAACTTGGTGATTCGGTTTAGATGGTGTAGAGTCAGTCAAAGCGGTGTAGGTAGGTTAATACAGCTCGGTTATAAAGTAAATCAGGCGGAAAGTAAATAACAAGACAGGTTTTTATGGATGTTCGGAGATAAAACTCCTATGTCACCCCTTCCTCTCGAAACCGCGAGAAGGATATTTACTAAGGAATACAAACACAATCCGATCGAGACTTATTTCCTGCTCGATAACACCCGTACAATTTTAACCGAAATTGTAAAAATTACACTTCAACTTAGCACTTATGCTTTCTAGAGATAGAACACACTCTTTTTACTTGTAGATTAAATGTTCACTATGTCCCACATTTACTCCTCTTCAGCTGCTCCTTTTATAGGTGAAATATGCCAACGGTCATATTTCATTTCCTTGAATTTGATTGGCTGAGCAGAGGTTCAGTGATTCAGACCTGGCGGTCTGTTCTTCCAGTATGTAGGTCAAACCGGCTAGGTTTGTCTTTTACTCAATGTGGTAACTGTCGGTTAGACAGTTGTCTGTACTTGGAAGATTGCCTTTCTGATTTATCCTGAAGTGGAATGATCTTGTAGGACGGTTTTCTACAGCCTGCAGACTTTCCTCAGACTTGTATGAATATGGAAATGTTCAGTCTGTTCCTTTGGTATCATTCTCAACAGATACCCGAAGTATCTTCTTATGCTGGTCGGTTATTTGTCTTAACCGGATGGCTTCCGGTTATTGCTTTGGCTTCTGGTCGGTTAATGACCGACTATCTGGTGTTTCCGGCCTTCAGTTTTAACCGATCTTGCCTTCTTTGTGCGGTCATGTTTCTGATCAGTTTAGGTGTTTGACCGATTGAGTTTCTCAATCCGGTTGAGTACTTTGACCGGTCCGGTTCTTTGTCTGTTCCTGCATAGGAAGTTTATTTGTGTTAAGTTTCTATTAACCGGTCTATTTTTATCTAACAATTTCTCCCTTTTTGATTATTTTATTTAAAATTATCAAAATTATGTAAAATTGCAAATGTAGGCCCGTTTTGTGAGTTTTACTTGGCCGGATTTTTGGAAACTGACTTGGGAGGATTTTTCGAAAAAATTTTGAAAATTTTGAGAAAAATTTTGAAAAATTCTATCTTTTATCTTATCAATTTCTCCCTTTTTGATTATTTTATTTATAATATTCAAAATTATGTCGGATTGTAAATGTAGGCCGGTTTCCAAAAATAACTATATATATGAGAAGAGATAACCGCAAAAGAGCAAGATATTATATATGTAAAAACCGAAATAAACATAAGTGAAGGTAGAAAAGAAAGCCCCTAGTTGAATTTGGATGGCAGGAAGTCATCCATCATCTCATCTGTTGGTTGTTCCTCAGCCGGTTGAGTCGTCCTTGAAGATGAACCTCCAACTCCCGAGGTGTCCGTGTGAGGAGGGAGCGGTTGACCGACCGTTCTAATTGGAACCGCATTGAAAACTCACTGTCTTGTAGGTGGCGGCTCGAGATTCTCTTCGAAGTCATCCCCGGTTTGCGAAACCGGGTTCGGTGGAGGGTCAACAACCGTCTCGTTGATTCTGCCCAGCATCTCGGCGACTTGAGCCTTCCTTGAAGGTGCTTTCCTTTTCCGTGTTGCCGAAACCGAGGAGGAGGAAGCCGCCTTGGACTTCTTGTGAGTCTTTTCGAAATTGTGCTATGTGTCTTGCTGAGCTTTTAACCGGTTGGCCTCTTCGGCTTGTTTTGCCGCTATGATTTTTGTGATTTCCAGATTTCTGGCCGCTATATTTCGTGCGCGTTCGGCCAATTCCGCATCAGTCAATCGCGGTGCTTCCTTTGTTTTCCGCGTTTCTTCGTCCAGCGCATCTTGAAATTCCTTAGCCGCCCGAGCGTTTGCCTCCTCAACCGCTGTATCGGCAGCCAACTTGGCCTTCATCAATTCATTCACCTGTTTGGTGACCGCCTTGAGGTCGGCTTCAAGTTTATCGTTTCGTTCCTCAAGACTTGAGTTTTTCTTTTCAAGGCTTTCGACTCTGTCAAGTGTGGAACCGGCTTCGGTGCTTGACCGCCCCATGTCCTCATCGACCTTTGTAAGTCATTGCTCGATTTTCTCTTGAAACCGTTCCAAGTCATCCGCCAACTTTGAGGTCGTATCTTCCAAGGCTACGGTTCATCTAAGATGAGCTTCGTACAGAATATTGTCGTCACGATTGTCGGCTTCGACCGCCGTGATCCGCTCATTTGCCTTCACAAGATCATCCCTCGTTGTCTTGCCAACTTGATTGTTTGAACCGCGACTTTCTTGATTTTCCTCTTCTACGGTCGAACCTTTGTGTTGGCAAACTCTTGAATGAGAGACTTGACTCTTTCTTCTGTGACGACCGGTTCTGAATCCCCAGGTTGATCGGATTCAAGATTGTCTGTTATAGGATTCTCTTTCCTATCGTCGGTTACATCGATAGCCGGATCTGCTAGAGGAGACTGATCGCCTGGATTCTGACCGTCACCGGTCTCAAGACGCGGAGAGTGCGTTGTATTTTGTTGTTCGCGCACCGCTTCAAGCCGCGCCACTTCATCAATGAATTCTCCTTTCTTAACCGCAAGGATATCCAACACCAATAGTTGTAGTTGAGCCTTCGGTGTTCCTGGAATATACCTTTCTATAAGCTTTCGCATATGTTCGGTTAGCTTTTGTAGCCAAGCACGCGGTTCCACTATTGCGTGTCGGTCCATGGCTTTGTTGGGATCCTCAGCGTTTGTGAGGCTGATGACGTCTTACTCTATCTCCAAAATTCTTTCGAATCTTTGTCCAGTGGTTAGATCCGGTAGCACATGTTTGAAGAATTTGTTGCACCGGATCTGGAATCACTCACCGTATGCTTCGGCTGCCTTGTGAGCTTGCAGATCAATTTCCTCCATGATTCTGCGTACTACGTTCTCAGCCATCTTCTGGATGTTGTAAACGGGAACGTCTTCCTCCCCATGGTCGTTTGCACTGGTATCTTCATGTTCAAGACTAGCCGAATGTTCGTCTTCAGTCGGTCCTTTTTCTTTACCGGACTCATTTTCTTCGGTGTAATGTGAAGCAGTTCGGTCGGAGCTGGAGGCCGAATCGTCCTCATCTCGCGTGTCAGAGGGCGGTTCCGCGGATTCCATCGGTTGTTTGTCTTTCTTGCTTCCGGATTTGCCCTTCGCCGGAGTCGGTTTCTTAGCGGCTGATTTCTTTATTCGGCCACCTGTAGAACCGGGGGCCGGCTTCTTCTTTTCTAAGAATTCGCGAGACCTTATGATCTTGCTTGAAAAAGAATAACACCCGGACCAGTGTTGATGTTGTTTTGGAGTATGATCTTCCCGAGTGGGATGGCATATCCCCATGACCGGGTGGAACCTGGTACCACCATTTCCTTTAGATTGTGGAAAATCTCCTTCGCCTAGTTAACATTTATGCCGTTTAGTAAACCAGCAAGCATCTCGATTTTCGCCTTGGTGAGGTTGTCGAAATTTCCCCCTCTTGCCTAAACCGACTTGGTGAAGATGTCACAAAACGGTATGTATTCCGGTCGCAATGTTGATTTCTTACCGGAGACCTCTACAGGAGCCGCGGTTGCCGAGAGAACCTGGCAGGCCGCCTCGAATGTTTTTCGGTCTAGATCCATCGAGGCGTTGCGTCCATCTGTTGGAAGGCGTAGGATTTCTGCAACCGACTCTTCGGTTATGTCGAACTGTTTACCGCCTACGGTTGCAGTTATTGTACTGCCAGAGAGAGACGCGGTTTTAAAGAATTCTTCAACTGCTTCCTTGTATAGAACAAAAGGACCACCTAAGAAGTATTCGAGACCGGCCTCGGAAATCCGGGATAGAACTTCCTTTGCCGGAGCCGAACCGTTTTGTCTGATTTCCTCAAAGTCCACCTGGATGATATGTTTGAACAATGCGGAATCACGACCCATTGTTGATGATTGAATCGAGAGAGCAAGAGAAAAACCGCTTTGAGAGAGTTCGAGAGCTTAGAGAGAGAATGTTGTTTCGCGTAAGAATGAAATGAAATGACCAAGATCCCTTTTTATAGGCGCGGTTTGGAAGCCCAACCGTCGCAAACCGTCTCATCACCTTTGGGCGGGAATTTTCCCTCCAAGCCAAAGGGCGGCAAACAATGAACGGTAAGCCAAAAAAGGCGGCAATCCAAGGCGGGAAATTTGGGCGGGAATTTTCCCTCCAAGGATTTTTAGTAGTCTTTTGATTTCGGTTTTGATAAGGCGATCCCTTTTTGAAACCGTATTATGAAGTGATTTGTGAACCGCGATGATGCGGTGTTTTGACCTTGACCGGAAAGTCTTACGAACACATGTTTTTTTTATCGATTTAACCGGTTATTTAGATGAATGTTCTGAATATTTGCAACTTTTGACCCGGTTATGAAACTGAAATGGATTTTCATTGAGTAAAAGTACAAGATAGAAACCGATATATGAATCGGTTTGAATATAAAAGGAAAGAAGTACAAAATAGATGAAAATACAGCTTAGGCAATAACCATCCTAGAGAACTTATCCTCCACCTCATCCACATCAAGAATGTTTGAGAAGGATGCCGGTGTACCCGGTCCAAATTCTGGACGGTATTTGAGTATGAGTCGACTGATGTGAGGAGCGTAGCCGAGACCTCTTTTGGTCAACACCATAGTTTTCAGGTTGTTGAATATGACCGATCACCAATTTATGGGAGCATAACTCATAATGTAGGTCATCATGTTGTACACCTTCTTGGAGTATCGCTGGTTGGTGGATTGACAGATTAAGGAGCGATTGATAATCTTAAGAAGAAGCTGGATGTGGAAGCGAAGACAGGTCTTTGGCCCGTTGTTCTCCACCGGCACCCCGGTTCCTGAGAACAGCCAAGCATAGGATTCCGCGGCGCGGCCCTCCCGGGGCGGGAAGTCCGAAAACCCTTCGGTGGGCAGGTTGAACATTTGGGAAAACTCGGCTTCATCCAGCCAGAAGGTGTGATCTCTCACCGTGGAAACAATATAGTTTCCCCTTATGCAGGCACTTCTGAAGAAAGTTTTGACGTCCTCAAGAAGTATTGTGCTGGATTCTTCGAGAAAGGTTCGAAGGCCGGTGTCAATGAGAGACTCAAACAACATCTCCTTTGTTTTTTGATCGTCGATCTCCAAGCATGATTCAAAATCAATGTTTAGGAAGTTTGGTAGAGTTCGGCTCGACATGATTCAAACTTTCTAAGAGAGAGAGATGAAGTTCAAGAGATTTTTGATTTGAGATGTGTTAAGTTGATTAGGGAATGACTCTTTATATAGATCCGGTTTTGGAGGGAAAACATCAACATTGAATGTCAGTTTTGTCTTATTGGAGAAGAGAATATTTATGTTTCCAAAGTGTGTTGGGAAGAGTTTACTTTTGACCGATTGCGGAGCTCGAGGTAAGGATTTAGTTGAAAAGTAACCAAGTTAGTTGGGTAGTAATTGCTCATGTAGTTGGGGGTTACCACATTAATTAAATGTTACTTTTCATTAATGACTGATGCAACAACAAACTGAAAAGTAACCGATTGAAACCGAAGATAACCTAGACTAAACCGAAGAGAACATAGATGAAGCCGAAATGATCATAAGGAGTTGAACAAAGATACAACCGGTGCGTGCAACAAAATGACCGGTTGTAAAAGGAAGTGACTTAATATCCGCTAGAGGTGACGGCACCGTGGGGTTATTGCGGCGGTTCCTCCTCTTCCAAGCCTTCTCAAACCGCTCAAAGAAAGAGTCGGTGACTTCCTTGGTGAGCACTTGAGCTTGGTTCAGACCTTCGCCCGGACAGGTCGGAACTCCAAGCTCTAGAAGCAGACAGCTCAGTTGGGGAACGAGGTCAACTGTTCGAACGCCAATCATCCATATTAGGACGTCGAACAGTACCCTTGACCAATTAACCGGTGTACCGGTGGTGATAGCCGCCATCATGTTGAAGGTCGCAGTACAGTAGGTGTTTGTCACATCTCTCCCTAAGATGCTTCGACCGATCATGTCATTGAGGAGCTGATATTCAGCCCTCAATAGTGACTTCGTACCATGGTCATCAACGGGTTGGTTAGACTGGGCAAAGGTAAGGGAAATCTCGGCCTTTAGGTCGGCCGGAATATTGAGATCGGTCAGCCCTTGCTTTGGTAGGCTGAAACATCTCGCAAAGTCATTTTTGGTGAAGTCAAATATTATGCCTCCACTTTTGATTGAATATGAGTATCAAAATGAGGAGTTCTTCTGAAGACCCTGACATTGTAAAGGAATTCCAGGACAGATTCAGAATAGATGACGTGCTTTTCATCTAGGAAGTACTGAAGGCCGATGTCTTCAAGTGATTTGATCATCTTGAATACATCATAGTGTTCAGTACTCAGGGAAGATTTGAAGTCCACTTGAAGGATGTTTGGAAATTGAGACATTTTTGTCTTAGTGAGAGAGAGAGTTATGACTTGTGATTGTTTTGTTTAAGGTTTGCTCAACTTATATATTAGTGGAGGGATGATCTTATTATCCAGTGTGTCATAAGTAATGATATCTATTAACCATAGGATAAGAGGTTTTGCATGAAATAAGCATGTTTATAGCCTAGGTTGTTGGTCATAGGCCTGGACTGTGAAAGATATCAAATCTTCACGTCTTTTTAGGTGTGACCATTTTACTTTGAAAAGGTAATGTTTCAGAACAAATAAGTTTAAACACAGATAATTATTCCACTTTTGTTTAGAAGCCAAATAATTCGGGATAAGCTATTTCCGAACCGGTCAGTTATCAGTTGTTCGTCCCGATGCGGTTATTTGGTGCATGCACTAAGTAACTGGTCGGTTTACTCTGACTGATAAACCAGGCGGTTCTTCCATAGAAACCTTGGGAAATTTGGAATCCGACAATTTAGGAGGAACTACCGGTTTTGTCTGTCCAAACCGATTTTCTTTTTAAGCATCCTTAGGGATGATCTGACTAATATCGGTTAAACCGAGTGTGAGTCTGAATTGAGAAAACTTAGCTTCCTGTAGAGGCTTTGTGAAGATATCGGCTACTTGTTGATCTGTCGGTACGTATTCCAGCCGGATATGCTTCAGCATGACATGTTCCCGAATGAAGTGGTGTCTTATGTCAATGTGCTTGGTTCTGGAGTGTAGAACCGGATTGTAGGTAATTGCTATGGCACTTGTGTTATCACAGAAGATTGGAGACTCTTCGGCTGTGATACCGAAATCCTTCAGTTGTTGTTGGATCCAAAGAAGCTGTGAACAGTAGCTTCCGACTGCCAGGTATTCAGCTTCTGCAGTTGATGTGGCAACTGATGTCTGTTTCTTGCTATGCCATTAAACAAGCCGATCACCTAGGAATTGACATGTTCCGCTGGTGCTTTTTCTATCAACCTTGCAACCTGCATAGTCTGCATCTGAATAGCTTGTTAGGTTAAACGATGAGTCCTTTGGATACCATAGACCGACGTCAGGAGTTCCCTTGAGATATTTCAAGATCCTCTTTGCGGCTGTATAGTGAGACTGTTTTGGGTTGGCCTGAAATCTTCCACACACACCGACCGTATATAGAATGTCTGGTCTACTTGCTGTCAGGTATAGAAGGGAACCGATGATTCCTTGGTAAACAGTCAGGTCTACCGCTTGACCCTCATCATCTTTGTCCAATTTGACCGATGAGCTCATTGGAGTAGCCGCTGAGGAGCATGTCTCCATCCCAAATTTCTTTAGGAGTTCCTTAGTATACTTAGGTTGGCTTATGAAGGTTCCTTCTTCGAGTTGCTTAACCTGAAGACATAGAAAGAAACTTAATTCCCCCATCATACTCATTTCAAATTTGTTAGTCATCAGAGTTGAAAATTTATCACACAACTTAGGATCGGTTGATCCGAAAATGATGTCATCTACATAGATTTGAACAAGTAGGATATGTTCCTTCTTCTCAAACTTAAAAAGTGTTTTGTCCACCGAACCGATGGTGAAGTCATGGTTCAACAGAAATGAGGTTAGTGTGTCATACCAGGCTCTAGGAGCTTGCTTTAGACCGTATAAAGCTTTGTTTAACCGGTATACATGGTTTGGAAATTCAGCATTTTTGAAATCGGATGGTTGCTCAACGTATACCTCTTCACGAAGGTCACCGTTCAAAAATGCACTCTTAACATCCATTTGAAAAACTTTAAAGTTTTTGAAAGCAACAAAAATTAGAAAAATCCTGATAGCTTCAATCCTAGCTACAGGGGAAAATGATTCTTCAAAATCAATGCCTTCTTCCTGTTTGTATCCTTGTGCCACTAATCTGGCTTTGTTCCTCGTGACCAAACCGTCTTCATTGAGTTTATTTCTAAATACCCATCTTGTTCCTATGACCGGTTGATCTTTCGGTCTAGGGACTAGGTACCAGACTTTGTTACTCTCGAACTGGTTTAACTCTTCTTGCATTCCCAAGATCCAATCCGGATCTGACAATGCTTCATCCACTCTTTTCGGCTCAATCTGGGATATAAAGACGGAATTGAAGTATTCCTCCAGAATTTGACGCCTAGTTCGAACAGGTTCTGAAGGGTCACCTATAATTTGCTCAGGAGGATGTTTAGTGTTCCTTTTGAAATTCGGTTCAGGGATGTCTACTAAATTACCGTTTACTTGATCAAGGCTAGACATATCGGTAGGCTGAACAGGGATGTCAGACCGACCGATTTCCTCGGTTTGGACCGAATTGTCAGCTTTCTATCGTGGGACAGCTTGATTCGGCTGGGTTTCATCATTACCCATTTGGTCATGGACAAACCGTCTGAAAACCGGAATTTCATCTTCACTATCAAAGTGGATATTGTTATTTTCCAATCTGTTGTGTAGATCAAAGCATGATGTAGTGTTACTTTCAACCGATTCATCGAAAACAATATGAAGTGATTCCTCCACGGTTGAGGTTCTGTTATTATACACTCTATATGCCTTACTCACTGTTGAGTAACCTAACATGATTCCAGTATCGGTTTTTGCATCAAAAGCAGATAGATAGGTTTTGCCATTTATATGAATGTAGCATTTACAACCGAAAATCTTAAGGTACTTAAGGTTGGGAACCCTGTTAAAATAAACCTCATAAGATGTTTTGTTGTCAAACTTGTTGATTAAAGACCGGTTTTGTGTGTAGCATGCAGTATTGATAGCCTCAGCCCAAAATTTATGAGCAATGCCCGAGTCGGCTATCATGGACCGTGCGGCTTCCTTGAGAGTTCGGTTTCTTCTCTCGGCCAGGCCATTTTGTTGAGGAGTTCTAGCACTAGACAACTCGTGTCTAATACCGGATTCATCAAGAAATGCGGTTAAAGTACTGTTGGTAAATTCGGTACCTCTATCACTTCTAATACTATTGATTCGTGTTGATTTTTCATTTTGCAAACGTTTAAGCAGTGTGATCAAGTTTGATGCGGTTTCACATTTGGATGGTAGAAATATTACCCATGTGTACCTAGAGTAGTCATCAATAACTACCATAGTGTAAAGCATACCTCCTAGGCTGATGACCTGAATCGGTCCAAATAAATCCATGTGAAGAAGATCTAGGCATCGGTTAGATTGAATGTTTCCTTTACTCTTAAAGGTTGACCTAGTTTGTTTACCCATTTGACATGCTGAACAAACCTTATCCTTATTAAACACTATGTCAGGAACTCCTTCAACTAGCTTTTTACCGCGAATATAGTTTAAGGTTTTCATGTTCAGATGGTTTAGTCTCTTATGCCACAGCCAGGTTTGATCGGTTTTAGCTATCATGCATACAGGATATTCTACTTTAGTTTTCCAGTCTACCTTGTAAATATTTCCTAGCCTATTTCCGGTTAGGAGTATGGTACCTTGAGAGTTCTTAACTAAGCATGCATGTTTTAGAAATTCTACAGTGTATCCAGCATCACACATTTGACTAATACTTAGCAAGTTAAAACGTAGGTTTTCAACTAAGAGTACATTATCAATTGTTAGGTTACCATGGACAATCTTACCATTGCCCACAGTTCTACCTTTTGAATTGTCACCGAAAGTGATTAGTGCACCGATTTCTATTCTGATGTCGGTTAGAAGGTTGTTGTTTCCGGTCATGTGCCTGGAGCAACCACTGTCCAAGTACCATTCAGAGTTTCCTAGCCGTTTCTTTAAATCCTGCAAAATGTACATATTTACAACTATTTGGTACCCACATTTACTTGGGTCCACAAGCGATTAGTCCCTTGGGTATCCAGACCTTGACAAACCGGACAACTTTTCTTGCTAAAGTCTTAACCGTCTTTTTGGCACTCGGTTTTGGATAGTTCGGTTTTTCTACGAAGGTCTTAAATGAGGGTGATTTTTGGTTTGTCCTATGCGGTTGAGGATTGGCTCTCCTATTATTGAACAAGTTGGCTTTCCTTTTCTTAGGGTGAAGCCATTTTTTAGAGTCAGTTGGACCTACATAGGTTAATTTGTCTTCTGTATAATAGGCGGTCAATTCCTCTTCAGCGGTTAAGGAGCTTCTTATAAAACTTATAAGGGGAAGATCATCCTTTGTGAACCTTACTTTGACTACGGGTTTTTGGTTTTTGGATCTATCGATTTTGTATCCTAAACCAAACATGCAAAAAGGATGTCTGTTATAACTACACATTTTCTTTACCATGTCACTAGATCTCTTATATGCGGCCATTTTATACTGGAGTCGGGCATTTTCTTCCTCGGTCAATTCTCGAACTGGCTCATTAGACTGTTCGGTCTTAGGTGATGGTTCAGGTGCTGACTCGGTTTCTAAGATAAGGGTTTCATCAGGTTGTATGATCTCTGGTTCGGTTAGGATGGGTACTATGAGGTCGGTTCTAAAGTTGGGTTGCTTAGGTAATAGAGCTAGTAGGTTCTTATACTCTGCTACCATATCATTCAATGCATTATATAACTCATCTTTAGTAAATTCATCACAAGGAGAGTCAAATACCTGTTCCTCATTTGCCATGAGGCATGTGAGTTCATCATCACTGTCACTGTGAGCCCATAAGCTTCCTCCATCATCGGCTATCAGTGTTTTCTGAACCTCACTTCCTTCACCGGTTTGTTGATAGTTATTTCGGTTATTTTGATTGTCCGGTTTCCGCTCATCCCTACTCGGTTTTCTGCATTCCCACTTAAAATGTCCCAAACAATTGCAGTTATAACACCTTACGTTTGATTTATCACCGTAGGTGTAGTTGTTTGTCGGTTGGCTTCTCTGCATGAATCTCCCAAATTTTTGTGCAAGCATTGCCATAGCATCCTTAGTGAACTGTTCAGCGGTTCTGATCGGTGCAGGTACAACCGGTTCTGTGGATGTGATCAATGCTCTGGTTGAGGTTGAGGCTGAGACTTCTTATTCAGTCCTATATCTCATTTCAAACTCATATGCCTTAAGGTCTTCAAATACATCGTGTAACTTCATTTTGCTTAGGCAGTTTGATTCCATCATCACCATTATCTTTATGTCCCATGCACTTGGAAGAGATCTTAACGCTTTCATGATAACCTACTTGTTATCATACCTCTTGCCAATGGTTGCTAGCTCATCTAACACACCTGTGAACCGGTCACTGTATTCTCTCATTGTTTCTCCTGGTTTCATCTTGATGCTTTCAAACTTCTGAGTAGCTACCATTACCTTGTTTTCCTTGGTTCTTTCATTTCCCTCATGAATCTGTATAACCGTTTCCCATGTTTCCCTTGCGGTTTTGTAGTCTCTGATCTTGCAATACGTGTTTCTGTCCACATCGTTGGAAATCCGATTTCTGGCATGGTTATCCAGGTTGTTTCTTCTCCTATCTTCAGCTGTCCAATCCTTCCTGTCCTTATCAATGATTATCGGTCATTCGGCTAGAATGAACTGCATTCGTCAACCATGGTGATTAGGTGTAGGTGCATCCGTGCCTTCCAATTGGCAAAGTCATCACCTTCTAGCATAGGGGGCCTATCGAATGACATGCTTGCTTGAGTATTGAAACTAACTGCTCTGATACCAATTGTTAGGATCTAGGTAGCGGCTGGAGGACCGGGGTTGGGCCGGTCAGCGCGTCTCACTCTAAGGGTGGTGATTAATTCGGTTAGAGATTAATACCGGGGTTTCAATACTACACAAACTGTCACAAACCCTTGAACCAGGTTCAAGCGCGGAATAGGTTTGTTTCAGGTTGAAGCAGCACACTCACGAGATAGGCAGAACCAGTTTTTTGGATAAGACAGGTTTGGAAGTTGCTGGGTCAGTTTTGTAACTTGGTGATTCGGTTTAGATGGTGTAGAGTCGGTCAAAGCGGTGCAGGTAGGTTAGTACAGCTCGGTTATAAAGTAAATCAGGCGGAAAGTAAATAACAAGACAGATTTTTATGGATGTTCGGAGATAAAACTCCTATGTCACCCCTTCCTCTCGAAACCGCGAGAAGGATATTTACTAAGGAATACAAACACAATCCGATCGAGACTTATTTCCTGCTCGATAACACCCGTACAATTTTAACCGAAATTGTAAAAATTACACTTCAACTTAGCACTTATGCTTTCTAGAGATAGAACACACTCTTTTCACATGTAGATTAAATTTTCACTGTGTCCCACATTTACTCCTCTTCAGATGCTCCTTTTATAGGTGAAATATGCCAACGGTCATATTTCATTTCCTTAAATTTGATTGGCTGAGCAGAGGTTCAGTGATTCAGACCTGGCGGTCTGTTCTTCCAATATGTAGGTCAAACCGGCTAGGTTTATCTTTTACTCAATGTGGTAACTGTCGGTTAGACAGTTGTCTGTACTTGGAAGATTGCCTTTCTGATTTATCCTGAAGTGGAAAGATCTTGTAGGACGGTTTTATGCAGCCTGCAGACTTTCCTCAGACTTGTATGGATATGGAAATGTTCAGTCTGTTCCTTTGGTATCATTCTCTACAGATACCCGAAGTATCTTCTTATGCTGGTCGGTTATTTGTCTTAACCGGATGGCTTCCGGTTATTGCTTTGGTTTCTGGTCGGTTAATGACCGACTATCTGGTGTTTCCGGCCTTCAGTTTTGACCGATCTTGCCTTCTTTGTGCGGTCATGTTTCTGATCAGTTTAGGTGTTTGACCGGTTGAGTTTCTCAATCCGGTTGAGTACTTTGACCGGTCCGGTTCTTTGTCTGTTCCTGCATAGGAAGTTTATTTGTGTTAAGTTTCTATTAACCGGTCTATTTTTATCTAACAAATTCAGTAAGGTTATCACTTCTCCATCCACTCTGGGCAAGACTTTCAACAACAAAGAGGTTGCGATCAAGGTCATGCATGCTTTGCCTAGAGAGTAGGATATCAAGACGATGGCGATGAAAGAATCTAAAGACCTCAATAAGATGGAGCTCTATGATTTGTTAGCCGATTTGAAGTCCTATGAGTTTGAAATAAACTTTAGGAATGAAGAGGAACATTCCACATCCACCATCATAACAAAGGCATTGGTGACCGCTGAGGAGCCACCTACTGCCACTGCTGTGAAGGCTACTGCTAAGCAGATTAGCAGCGATACCATGGCTCTTTTCATGATGAAAATCTGCAAATTAATGAAGAAGAGACACTTCAAGGAAGGAAACAGCAAGCCGAAGCGTGATGAGAAAAAGAAAGATGAGAAAAAGAACAAGAAAGAGCTGAAGACTCTCATGGCGGCTGAAAACAAAGTCAAGTGGGCCGACAACGAATCAGATAATTCATCATCCCACTTTAGTGATGATGAAGAGGTCACTTGCTTCATGGAAAAAGAAGAAGTTGACTCTGAGGTATTTGATTTCTCCTCTGAAAAATTCTCAAGAGATGAGTTAATTACTGCACTCAATGACATGGTCATTGAGTACAAGAAACTGTCAGACTCTTTTAATGAACTAAAATTGAAAAACAAATCTGACAGCTCTTCTTCATCTCAAAATAATGATTCTGAAGTTTTTAAAAGCAAAATGGTTGAGCTCTCATCTGAGAATGATAAGCTCAAGGAAAATGTGCAAACTCTGTTTTTTGAAAAACAACGTTTGACATATGTGGTCGATTCCTGGACGAAGTCTAGAGATGCAGTCAGACAGCAGATAAGTATGCTGAGGCCTGCCGGATGCAAATCCAGATTATGATTTGATGGCAATGAATCAGACAAGTCTTGTGAAAAGTTAAACCCAGAAACTGACAAGTTTAAGTCTATAAACTTTGTCAAAGGGAGCTTAACTGAGAATGAAACTGATCCAAGCTGTGATGAGTTAACCTTAAATGATGAGATTACTTATGTTCCGCCAACTGTTAGTTGTATGAAACTTAAGATGGAAGCAGTCAGTAAGTTTGGCATATTAAAACATGACAGGAAGTCAAGGAGTTTTAGACAAAAACCATCCTCTAAGATTAACAGTTCAGCTGCTAGTAGGAAGACATCTGATAAGCCTAAATATGAGAAATCCATAAAAATAATCAAAGTATGGATTCTCAAGGGACTAATAAGCCATGGACCCAAAGAAAATTGGGAACCAGATTTATTTTCTTTACATGCAGGTAAAACAGGAAAGCAGCTTGAAAAAGCAAGACGACATCTAGACAGTCGTCTGCTCGGACATAGCATATGACAATTAGCAGCCTGAAGTGGCTAACATCTTCTCAAAACCACTTCTCGAGTCTAAGTTTTCTTACCTTATAAATATTTTTATGATTGTTAGATTATGATAATGCATAGATTATGTTTAAATCTTGAACTCAACTAGTTTTGATAATTTAGTTTAAATAATCAAAAAGGGAGAAATTGTTGGGTTGAAATTTTTAATGTTTAAACTGGTTTTGATAATTTAGTTTAAATAATCAAAAAGGGAGAAATTGTTGGGTTGAGATTTTTAATTGATTTAAAATAAATTAACAATTTTGATTTGGTCATTGATGAAATAGTTTTTGGATAAAACTAAGTTCAATAATTGTTAGTCATATCAAATATATAAATATATATTTAGATATCAACATCTTAAGTGGTGTAGTGGTAAGCATGCCCGCATGTCATACAGGTGACATGAGTTCAAATCTCATCAGGTGCAGAATTAATAATTAGAGTTTTATTAATTTGCAGGAACAGCTCAAAGTCAACGCGTAGTTAAATCGATTTTATGAAAAACGTCTAATTGACCGATTATATGGAAAATGTCTAATGTTAGACGTGGGGTGTAATGTGTAGTTAGACGTGGGCATCTAACGCGTTGTTAGACGTGCAGTCTAACCAGTGCAGTTAGGCGTGCATTCTAACTAGTGGAGTTAGGCATACAGTCTAGAAAGAGAAAGTTAGACGAGCAGTCTAGAAATTAGACGTGGAGTCTAATGAAAAGAGAAAGATGGGACGTCTAATGCAGATTGCTTCTAAGCAGATGAACGGCTAAGATGAGGCGTCTAATAGACTTTTAGATGAGGCGTCTAATAGACTGTTAGATGGGGGCGTCTAAGATGATTAGTTGATCAGATGGGCGCGTCTAAGATGATTAGTTGATCAAATGGACGGCTAAGATGATTAGATGGGCATCTGAAGGTAGATGCTCTTCCATGTAACTGGCAGCAAAGTCTTCCAGGCAACTGACAATAGAGCTCAACAAATGAATAACCACCACGTATACCATAATTCAAATTACTTGTACTGCATTGTACTACCACGATCTCAAGAATCTTTTTCTGCTGTACTACCCAGTACCCCATGGATAGTACATCCAACGGAAAGATGACATGTGTCCAAAAAAAGGATTTGACCGTTGAAGTTTTTCAAGAATAAATTGTTGCCTAAGACAATGGACAAATTGCTGACTGAAAAATACAAGAAAGAGAGAGCTACTTTATTTTTCAATTAAGAAAGTTCTTGAAAACAAACATCTCACTTATCATCTAGCTATGAATACATTGTATTACATACTGTCTTTTCTGTGAGAAAACTTCAGTGCTGTAAGTTGAACAAAGGTTGTTTTGTTCAACAGAGAGTTAGCTAAATTAGTGAACTGTATTTGATTCAAAGAAGTATAGTGAATCCTCCTGGTGGTTGGAAGAAGGGTGACGTAGAAGAGTTTGCTCCGAACATCCATAAACAACTTCTTGTGTTCTTTACTTTCTGCCATTCATCTTTCATTGGTTCAAAACTTCAAATCCGACGAACATTTCCGCACTTGAATCTGTTTCAAGAGTTCAAAGGATTTGCAAATAATAGAAAGAGATATTAATCCTTAACAGGATTTCTATCAAACCGTTTATCCGAAGTCGTCATCAATAGCCAGACCCCGTCTCTATTGGTGCCGCCAATCCTATCATAGTCCAAAATACCCTTGGTGTTATAGATAGTAGTGCCAAATTTTAATCGCCTTTATTTTCCCAGAATACAATGTTCACACAAATCTAACTTACAAACTTTTGTACCTTTCAACAATCCTTGCTTGACAAGAGTTTACATAGATTTCTCACCAACATGCCCCAATCGCATATGCCATAGTTTTGTTGCTTCTAATTCCTTACTACTCCCGGAACTTGATACACATGTTGTCCCATTAACTGTACTACCTTGATGGTAATACAAATTATTACTCTTCCTGGTAGCTTTCAACATCACTAGCGCTCCATTACCTTAAGAATTCTCTTTTCCAATTTCACCT
The DNA here is from genome assembly GCF_907164915.1 of Impatiens glandulifera. NCBI lineage: Eukaryota > Viridiplantae > Streptophyta > Magnoliopsida > Ericales > Balsaminaceae > Impatiens > Impatiens glandulifera. The sequence continues at coordinate 136,947,739 of NC_061862.1, read as the reverse complement.
GTAGGACTTTTGACTCCAAGGCCCCCAAAGAAATGAGATTCTTTTTCATATTAGGTATGTACCGAACATCTCTGATAATTCTGGTGGATCCGTCATCATTTCTTAGCTTGATTGAACCTATCCCTTTTATTTTACATGTACTAGCATCTCCCATGTAAATGAGTCCACCATCCAGTTCCTTAAAGTCAAAGAACCACTTTCGAACTAGTATCATATGATAAGTGCAGGTTGAATCCAATATCCACGCATTAGGATGTGATGTTGTGTGTGACATCGATAAAGAGTATTCTGAATTTGCACCACCTTTGTTTTTTGCAACATTCGCATCTTTAGAATCTTTCTCTTTCTTGTTCAACTTTGGGCAGTTAATCTTTCAATGTCCTTTCTCACGACAGAAAGCATATTCATCTTTGGCAACTATACTTTTAGATCTTCTTCCTTTCTCTTTTGATTTGCTTTGCTGACGGCCCCTGACCATCAATGCTTCATCTGATGTACCTATTTTGCTTTTTTCTTTTGTCCTACTTTCTTAATTCATGACTATATAAAGCAGAATTTACAACATCAAGATAAACATTTCCCTTCCCATGAAGTAACGTTGTTTCTAAGTGTTCAAATTCATCAGGAAGGGACAATTGCAACATTAAAGCAAGATCTTCATCCTCAAACTTAACATCAAGGTTTAACAAATCTACTACTAATTCATTAAACTTAGTAATATGTTCATTCGTAGTAGTACCAGATTGTTAATCAAACCGGAACAACCGCTTCTTCATAAGGAGCTTATTCTAATCACTCTTCATCAGAAATTTATCCTTCAATGCTTGCCACAGTTTCTGTGTAGAAGTTTCATTCTTCACAGCATACTTATACTCTCTGGATAGACACGATCAAATTGTTCCGCACGTCAACCGATTCATGATACTCCACTCATTTTCTTTTATACCATCTGACTTTTCGACCTCAATAGTAACATCTATACCCTGCTGAAAAAGACAATCTAGAACCTCACCTTGCCACATGCCGAAATGCCCAGTTCCATCAAAGATTTCCACCACAAACTTCAAATTTGATATCGGTGTCCTCGTCCAGGATGACGAAGGAGTTGACGCCCCATTTGAAGACTCCACCATGCCAAGGACGAACCTTCGACTCTGATACCACATGTTGGGAAAAACCCTGACAGAAACACAAAAGAAGAAAACAACGGAGTTCGGTCAAAATGTTGCCTACGTCTCCGAGAACTAAGGCTATCAATTAATAAGGAAGATGAGATACAAATATTTGGTGCCATAAACCAAAGAAGGGAGAGTTTCTTTTATACACTAAGAAACTTCCCCAACTCCCATCATCTTCCGATGTGAAATTTATTCTAATTATGAATATAGTTTTTTTTATATACTAAGAAACTTCTTTCACTCCCATCATCTCCCGATGTGAGATTTTAATTGTGCCAAAAACAACACATATCTGATCCAAGAAGGAAAAGAAATCAAAGTGAGAAAGATTAATCTGTGAAATTTTCACTTCAAAAATAAATTACGACAATAAAGGTTGACTTTCATCAATTAATATCCAAGACTTAAGGATATTATTTTTTTGTATATATATTAGAAATGTTTTTAAATTAGAACTGGAATCGTGAGTCAAATGTGCAGAGAATAAGTGGAGATTATTGATTTGGTTATTTTTGTGGCAATAACATTCTTGTGCAGTAGTTGATCAAATCTTTTCAGACGGGATGGGCATAGTTAATTTGATGATTTGGGCTAACATCAATTTATATAGTAATTAACAGTTTTGAGAAGTTTAGGATTTGAGATTAGTGCATGCAAGTGAAGTTGTGTACTTGTTTTCCTATTTTTTTCATTCTTAACTCATATTCCAACTCTTTCGACATTTTTGTACTTTCTAATAAATTCTGTAATATAAATTATCCGTTCATGTTAAGATATTATGGCGCTCATGATGAAGATATTAGTATGCCTACTTTAATAGATTTATAGTAATAGACTAATAGTTTCCATCATAGGAAAAATGGAATTTGGTTCTCAACTAATAACATGTCATTTTGCAATGCAATTAACTTGATGTTGGAGTTAAACAATGAGTCATTGATAGAGTAATTCAGTTCACTATACCTACGTACAGGGGCGGAGCCAGGATAAAAAATTACCTGGGCTGACTCCAACTTGCACCTCAGATTTAACTTTCTATGTTCCGTTTTTTTTTCATGTAATTGATACAATAAATTAATAAATTCAAACATATAAAATAAAAGATGTATGAACATTTACTTTATGAAATTATGAAACAAAATAGTACATTCAAAACATTTAAAACACACATTATTGAAGTTGTGCCCTTCTATTCTTCTTAGAATAAAATTCTTTAATTATTGTATCATTATCAATGTTTTCAGACAACTCTCGTTCAATATAGACGATCATAGAATCTGTTAAAAACTTTTCTTCCATCTTGTTACGAAGAGTTGTTTTCACGAGCTTCATAGCTGAAAATGCTCGATCTGTTGTTGCTGTAGAAACGGGAAGAGTTAAAACAAGACGAATCAACCTGTCAATTAAATAAATATATTAGTATAAGTAAACAATATAACTATATTTCATAGATTATAACAAATGATAAAATTACCTATCGATCAAATTGTAGGTTTTTGACTTATTTGTCTCAACTAATCTTCGACATAATTCAGAAATAGTTGATAAATTTTGAAATCTTTCATTGACGGGCATGTCAAACTCATAGTGAGCCAATTGTGTTCTCAAGTGGTGAAAATCTTGTGCATCAAAATCTAGATGATAGAATTTCTCAGCAAGTTGATAGATGTGATCAACATTAAGAAGTTTAAAGTTGTCTTTAGGTTCCAAAGCACCACTGAGCTTAAGAAGTTCGACTGCCTCGTCCTTGAATCTACTATTGAGCTCTTCAATTTGAAAATCTATTGCAGCAACAAATAGATCAAATTGATAGTGGTGCGTAACTGTAATCGAATCCTTTTGTTGACAAGAACGACTTCTACTAGATTTGTAACAAGCTTCCATCTGAGGTATCTCAATGTCATACTTTTTAGAAACTTCTTCCACGCAACCGAGTAAATTATCAAACCCTTGCTCTCTCAAAACATGAAGCAAAGTTTTAGTAGTTGAAACATGCTCCATTGCATTTAAAATATCTAGAGATCTCTCTTGCAATGCTCGAAAAAGTAGATTTGTTAATCCCATTATCTTTTTCATTAAGTGTAGAATGAATATGAAATCAAAAGACTTCATCGTAATCAACAAACCACTAGCTTCACCACGAATGGAGTTAGAAGACCCCTCATCCACCATATTTTCTAAAACAGTGATCACAGAGCCATACATATCAACCATGCTACAAAGTGAGTCAAAATTAGAACTCCAACGAGTCTTTCCTGACCGTAATAAATTTCCAATCTGATTACAACCTCTACCGGTATCACGTTCACCAGTAGCTACCATATGTGCAATTTCATTTCTTTGAGCAAAATGTAACTCGACATGACATTTAGGAGATGCATTAATAAGATTACATATAGAATTCAATTTCGAAAAAAATAACCAAATAGATACCTCTTTTTCGGCAGCCGCAATTAATGCTAGTTGAAGCCGATGAGAAAAACAATGTACATAATATGCACATGAACATTCTTTCAAAAAAAGAGCCTGTAATCCATTCCAAGAGCCACGCATATTGCTAGCACCATCGTATCCTTGTCCCCTCATGTTATGGATATGCAAGTCATAACGACCAAGAACATCAGATATTTCTTTCTTAAGTGTTGTAGCAGTTGTATCAGCCACATTTACAATGGCAAAGAACGGTTCTCGTAAAACCCCATCAATATCCACAAATCTTAACACAATAGACATCTGCTCCTTGTTAGATGCATCTCTTTCTTCGTCAACTAAAATGCAGAATTTGGCATCCCCGATCTCTTGGCGAATCTTTGTTCTCACTTGGTTGGCAATAACATTCAATACATCTTTCTGAATATCCGGAGAAGTATACTTTGCATTTTTTGGGAGCTTTTTCTAAGATAGTGTTTCCAATACTCTCATTCAATTTTCCCATAAATTTTATCATCTCAATAAAATTTCCACGATTATTAGAAGATGGAGACTCGTCATGCCCTCTCAATGCACACGCTTGCAAAGTGAGCCACCGAATGCTTTCAATAGTTGTTGTAAGTCGTAATCTGTTCTTTTGTTTTTCATCTGAAGACTGTGCATTCAGTACTTTGTCAATATGACAAGGTATATTCATTAGATTATCAAGATATTCAACTGCCCTATTATGTGGTGAAGTATTACATCCTATATGCATAACAAAAGAGCATCTATCCCCATAATTAACTCGCTTCCAATATTTGAATCCATTTATTGTAAATGTAGGGTTTTGGGGTTGCTTATGTTCAAACAAGAAACATGGGAAACAAAAAGCAGCATCTTTCAAAGGAGAGTATTCTAACCACGAAAATTTCTTAAACCAATGACTTTGAAACCGTCGATTTTGATTTCCAAATTTGGTCGGCGGGTACTCATTCTTAATAGGTTGATATGGCCCCATCTTGATATAAGCTCGTCTAATTTCATCCCTTTGATTAAAAGGATATTTCCACATCGGAATACGTAATGATGGATCAGGTTCAAGAGAACTTACATCAACATCAATTCTGGGAGATTTGTTAGGTTCTTGAGCATGGATATTTGAGATATCGATAGTTGATTGATTACCACCTTGACTTGGACATGACTGATCTTTTGGTTTAAAAAATGAGTTAATAGTTTTTCTTTTACCTTCCATACTTGATAGTTCTATTATAACCCTAAAAAAATTTAAATAAAACACACATAATATAATTTGAAATATAACAGAACAGATTATATAATGCTTCGATTAGTTTGCGATTGATTGTTGATCAGAATTTTAAATATAACAGAACATATTATAGATAAAAGAGATTAAAAGAATGAAACCTGTAATAGAGGAGGAGAGTTAAGCCGATCTTGCAATGCGTAACATTAGTTCAACTTCCACTTCCTCCGGTAACAATCATTGATCATATGTGCTCAAAAGATTTGATGGATGTATTAAACGTTTAAGAAAAAAAGAATAATTGTGGGCATCTTTATAAGAAAAACTATAATATATTATATAATGAAACAATAATGAAACATCCATCAAACACCATCATTTGTGCCAGTTTATACCTATTAACATTGGTTATGTTAGACTCACCGTAACATTTCCTCACTCTCTGTTCGTGCTGCATGACCGCTTGGACAAACTGTACATGATTTCGTTGTCGGTTCGGTTGAGAAATTTTTTCAGGCAAAATTTCTTGTGAACCTCCATGGAATCTAGGTTAGGTTTTACATGGTGGTAAGGCCCAATGGCGAGAATCTTAGGCTCGTAGAATTCCTGGTGATCGTTTCCTTTGCACATTTCTTGGGGAACCCTGAAGTTGCATTACTCCTGGATTATGTTACGATCTTCACTATCTCTATCTGAGGATGAATGAATTCAAACTCTTTAATTAATTAACGTTTAGAGTTATGAACCTTTCAAAACACAAATGAATTTGTAATGAATTATTTACCTCAGAGTCAGACTGTTGTTCCTCAACATAAGACGTACATTTTCCAACTAATTTTTGTTTGTTGATATTCTGATAGTAACAACATCAAGCATATCATCATTTGAAGACATTTTACGAGTCGATCAAGGTACCCATATATGTGGGCGACAAATATACTTAATAATTACATAATATATTTAAGGACAACTATCTTAATAATTCAGTCAAATGTAGTATATAATGAATTATAAACACTTTTCACATAAACACTTCAATTTTGATATGATTCATGAACTGATGTAAAAGACAAAATCATGAAATAAAAGTAAAAGTATTGTTGACTAACATATGATAAAAACAAAATCATCAAATAAAAGTAAAAGTGTGACTAACGTATGATAAAAACAAAATCATCAAATTCCTCATGATATGCGCTCGTATGTTATGTGCCTGACTAATTCCTGGGTATAGTTTGTTTACAATCCGGATCTTCTGCTACCGATTCCCGTGTTCCCCTGTTGCGAACCAATCAAATTGCAGCTTTATTATTATATTAATAAATATCTCTGGGATGGAGAGGGAGAAGGAGAATCCGGGTTTCATTACGGGTTCACCCCAAACGCTGTTAACGGAATGTCCAGTTAACGTACGGAATTAATATATTATTCATATGTTCCAGCGAAGATTACTTCTCTCCGGGCGCCATGTGAGAAGGAAGGGTGAGAAGCGAACCGAGCGAAACTTTCCCCGCCCAGGAGCCCTGACCTTCATGTAAACCCCCCAACCCACCCATGAGAAGATCGTTTGTTTTTCATGGAAATACACTTACCCATGTATGTAAATACCAAAATTAACATGAATTTAATATTTCCATTTATTAAATATTAATTAAATTTATTGGAAAGGACATTCAGTGAAAAATCTTCGCTCAAATTACTTCATTTTTATTTTAAATTTTTTATGAAATTTTTATTTACGTGGAGACGCTCAGGATCGAAGAATTATTCGATTCAATTAATTTAAACCTGACCTTTATGTAAACTTCCCAACCCACTCATGAGAAGACCGTTTGCCTATCATGGAAATACACTTAATTATGTATGTAAAGACCAAAATTAACATTAATTTAATAATTCCATTTATTAAACATGAAATAAATTTATTGGAAATGGCATTTAGCGAAGAAATCTTTGCTTCAATTACTTATCTTTATATTTTAATTTCTTTATGAAATGTTTTTTACGAGGGTTGGATTATTAAATATTAATTAAATTTATTAAAAATAATATGCAGCGAATAAATCTTCGCTTCGATTACTTCATTATAGTTTTTAAATTTTTTTGTAATTTTTATTTAAGAGGAGACGCTTTGGAGCGAAGAAATCTTTGCTTAAATTACATAATTTAATATTTAAAAATTTTCAAATTTTAATTTACGAGGAGACGGTTTAAAGCGAATAAATCTTCGCTTCAATTAATATTAACTTGACGTTCATGTAAAACCCCCAACCCACCCGTGAGAAGACAGTTTACCTATCATGTAAGTACACTTACTGAGGGAAATTACATGCAGCGAATAAATCATCGCTTCAATTACTTATTTTTACATTTAAAATTATTTATGAATTTTTTTTACGAGGATACGATTTAGAGCGAATATTTCTTCGCTTCAATTACTTATTTTTATAATTAAAATTTTGTATGAGAATTTTATTTAGGAGGAGACGATTTGGAGCGAAGAATTCTTCGCTTCAATAACTTATTTTTGGAGGATTGAAACATATATTTCCCGCTACAATCCCACTCTTCATTTTCATAAGCAACTGTTCATATTCTTCTCTCTCTATCTCCCAACGTTGAAACCCTAGAGTTTTCTTCTATTCTACAAGGATTTCTTCTGAAAATGTCAGAAAACCAAGGCAACAACATGAAAGTGGATACCTTCGACTCCCGAGAGGTCGTCTTGTCAGTTTGTAACAACATAAACGAAAATGAAACCACCCCCAATCCTGTATCCAACGTCAATCCCGACAATAAACCAGAGAGGTAGGTTAATCTTATTGTGTTTATATATTTTCTATTAATTTTACACCCGTTGATTCTATTTATTTAGTTGAATACTGATTTATGTTATCCCACTGAAAATAATGACTTTGAGATTTCACTTGATACATATGAAAGGAAGAGGAAGATAAATACGAAGACGAAGAAGAATACGAAGTCATCAACTGATGAATTAGTTTCTACAGTTGTTGTTGAAGCTATTGATATTGTTGTAGGTACTATACATGTTGATGAGAATTTACCACCACCTCCTCCCCCCCAAAAAACCAATGTTATTGCTACATTTACTACACCAGTCGATGAAGAGTTACCACCACCACCCCCAGAAACCACTAATATTGCTACATCTACTACACCAGTCGATGAAGATTTACCACCATCTCCCTAAAAAACCAAAACCATCAAAAAAAGGAAAGTGACATTTCTAACAAGATCATCCCCTCATGGCCTTTATCAAATGATTCTTAAATTGAGCGTAGAACAGAAGGAAACTTTGAAGCAAATTGGGTTTGGTTCTCTTCTTACATTGGGTGTCTCCACTTGCCCAGGGCATTTTTCGAGACACGTAATCAGATCTTTTGACCCGGATAAGAGTTCTCTGGTATTGGCCAACGGTGAGGAGATCCTTATCGATGAAGATCTCGTCCAGCTCGTGCTGAACCTCCCGAGAGGGCCAATAAACGTAGTTGAGTCCGCTGGGGGGACAAGATTAAAGACCCTGTTTTTTTAATTTCTTGAGGGATTGGAAGACCAGATGGACCGGGGAAGAGACAAATTCAGCTCCTGAAATACTTTCTATGATACCCAAGATATTAAGTAACACAAGTGCAGACAACGATTTCAAAATCGACTTTGTTGTCTTTGTTGTCTCAAGTTTTTTATGTCCAGTTCAAAATTCACGAGCCAGGTAAACATGTTTTCAAACATATTATATATCTAATTGTATTTGTGATGACTTACACATGTATTTTATTCATTTCAGGTTCAAAATTCTCAAATCCTTAATGCATGTTGATAACATAAAGGAGCTGAACTAGTGCCACTTCACACTACACCGATTGGTTGAAAGTGTAAGAAGTTAGAAATAAAAAGAAAGTAAAGATAAAAATCCATATTTTGATGAAACTCTAACCCTTTTATTGGTAAATAATTCCTCTCTTGTATATGATTTATAGGTATCAAATATTTACTAACATGTTTCTCATCCCTGTACTTCAGATTTGCTACATAGATGGTGTTTTTGTGGAAGGTGTACGTCATCCTTATGAAAGGAAATTTCCATTCATCTCTTGTTGGGATGACGTCACATTGTTAGAGTTTACCACCTTAGAAGCTCGTGCAGGGGGTTTTGGGCTGGGCAGGGCAAGGGCGCGCCTAACAGATAAAGAACTTGAGATTCCAGTTAATTTGTTGGAAGTAAATGAAGACGATGATGAGGTATGTAGAAACAAGAAATTGACTCACATTTGTCTATACTTTCTTATTTTCGAGACTAATAAAATATGTTTTTCATAATCTACAGATGTTGACATCCAAAATCGTGCAAACTTTGAAAGATACAGCCCAACAGCTTAATTACCTATCAGGGGAGTTGGAGAAACGCAACATTGATCCGAAGCCTTTTTTTGAGGCTGATTTCCTGAACCTAAGAGAGTCTGAAGGGTTAATGAAACACTTGAAGGTGGTGAATGATGTTGAGGTTCGTGTAAGTGGGGGAAGATCCTCCAATTGAGGCACTTGGGGACACTTTAAAGAGTGTGGGCTTGAAAATCAATATTCCCCTGGTTGAATACCCTTGTGAGAATGCAGTTGAGGACAATCAAGATAATCCATCACCCCGTGCAACACCGAATGATTTTGAGGATTCAGTTGAGCACAATGAAGATCATCAGTCACTCCCTGTTCAACCGAATGATCTTGAGGATGCAGTTCTACACAATGAAGATAATCAATCACTCCCTGTTCAACAGAATGATCTTGAGGATGCAGTTCTGCACAACAAAGCTCAGTCACCCCTGTTGAACCAAATGATAAGGGTGAATGGAAGGAAGAGAGTGAGGAAAACAAAGCTCAGTCACCCACAGTTGAACCAAATGATCTTGAGGATGCAATTTTGCACAACAAAACTTAGTCACCCCTATTGAACCAAATGATAAGGGTGAACGGAAGGAAGAGGGTGAGGAAAACAAAGTTCAGTCACCCACTGTTGAACCAAATGATAAGGGTGAGGGGAAGGAATAGGGTGTGGAAATAAAAACTTTTGAAGCTTCTAAAGCTGATGAATCTTCTGAAGATGAAGATGAATGTGATGGGGGGACGCGTCAACATTAGAGACTATTCTAAGAGGAAGATTACAAAAATTACGGTGCACCTTCGATCCCCTTACATGAAAGAGGTTGTGGAGAAGTTGGACAAAAAAATAACCAACAGGGAACAAAGATTTGCGATTTTGTGTTTTCTGAAGACCTGGATGAAAGGTTAGTTACTTAGCATGCTTTTCGAAATTTGAAATATGAAAGTAGTTATGTTCTAAATGAATCTATTTTGCAGTGACGTTCTGTACAAAGGTCCTCCGGGTAATATTACCCATAAACTATTTCGAACAATGAAAGAAAATGAAGAAATTGCTAGCGAAGTGGTGGACGCTTGGGTCATACTTTTGCACTACAAATTCAGAAGGTTTCCAAGGCATGAAAAACGAATAATTTGTTTTTCAACAATATCATATGTAAGTGTTTCTCTTGTTTTTGTGCTATGTATCCTTCAATGTTCATGACTTTGATACTCTAGACTCATTTTGCAGGTTAATCTCTTATATTTTGATTGCACCACATTTTGCTCGTGCCTTGAAGAAGACATGACAAACTTCAAAATAACAAAAGAAGACTTGAAAAGCGCTGAGATGGTATGTACATAACAATTCCAAGTAACGAGTATGAAATCAAATAATTAATGTTTGTATTCTTTTTACAGATATTCCTACCTGTCGTCCATGCCGAACATTTCTTTCTTGTATGTGTAAATTTTTCTATTTCCCGAATCGAAATACTAGACAACTCCAGTCGTCCACATAACATGAAACTTTTGGACAAGTATACGAATTTGACAAAACACATTGAATGGTTTGGGAAATTCTTGGGAAGGCAAGGCCTAGCACAATGAGGTGGAAAAATAGGATCATACAGGTGTACGGGCCCAAAGCTGAATTGGCAAGACAATACAAACAAGAAAGACTGTGGTGTATATTTAATGAGACATATAGAAACATATAGAGGAAAGGTGAAGGATTTGGATATTGACATCAAGAACGACATTGTAAGTGTTATACCATATGTTAGTCTATCACATTTAGAAATTATATATGTTCTTATAGTTTTTCTTGTTCTTTTGAAGGCCGAAGAAGCTTTGAGTACATTGAAGATCAAATATTTATATAGAATTCTTATGTCTGACCACAATGTCAATAGGATTAAGTTAAAGAAGGAAATTAGATCAAGATTTTAGAGATTTGTATGTGTTATACGGAATTTTACTTATACAGAAATTCTTATGTGTGACTGGTCAATTGACATTAGTATACTAATGTACTTTATGCAATTATAACTTATAATTTATTGATGTTTCTTATGTCTTCTTGTACCCATATTTTTAAATTCAGAAACGAAGTTATCTTCGTAACTATATGTTTTCAAATTCATAAACAAAGATATCTTCACACCATGTAACGCCCCTACTAGAGTTATGTAAGGATGTGAATTCATGAATGAAAAATCATTTATTACTTCAATAGTAGCTATTGTCATATCACTCTCACTCTCACTCTCACTCTCACTCTCACTCTCACTCTCACTCTCACTCTCACTCTCACTCTCACTCTCACTCTCACTCTCACTCTCACTCTCACTCTCACTCTCACTCTCACTCTCACTCTCACTCTCACTCTCACTCTCACTCTCACTCTCACTCTCACTCTCACTCTCACTCTCACTCTCACTCTCAATCTCACTCTCACTCTCACTCTCACTCTCACTCTCACTCTCACTCTCACTCTCACTCTCACTCTCACTCTCACTCTCACTCTCACTCTCACTCTCACTCTCACTCTCTTTCTGTTTTGACTCTCTCCTTCCCAAATCTCTCTCTATTGGTGTTTAGGTACTACATTCATTCTCTTCATTCATTTAGTATTATACTAAGATGGATGTAGAGATGGACCCAGACATGCTGGTTTTATCGCAGCAACAGCTGGAGCGATACTTAAGTCTGATCAACGATGACTCTATCCCTTTTAGTGTCTATCATGTACATGAGATTCTACCTCTTTTACGAATAAACGTTCACGACGGAATGATGGCCCACATGCAAAGCAGATGGAATACGCAGACTCGTTCTTTTGTTATTGGGGACATGCACATATGCCCGACAAATGAGGACTTCCCTTCAATCCTTAGGTGTGGAAGTCTTGCACTCATGATTTTGCCTATCAATCATGAGCCTCATTTTGCATTCGAAATGTACAATGTTTGACGCTGTTTTGTTTACCCTCTAACATGGATTTCTCAATATGACAAACATAGACGAGTACATTTGGCGTGTCCAGGGAGCTGAGAGGACCATCAGCCACACACAAAGAAAACTAATCATGCTTGTGGTTCTTGCTCATTTTTTTGTGTCTGGATGAAGGACTACGGCACTCGGATAGGCTCTTGGAGGTAGTTCCTGCACTGATGGGAAACGCCCCAAACATTGCTAGCCTTGTACTTGCTTAGACACTCCTTGGTCTTAACGACTTTGTTCCAGAGCCAAATAGCTATTCCCGCCGTGGATCACCTTTGGTTCTTTACCTCTGGTTGTTAAACAAATTGCATTGGTTGCCCCGTTCTTCAATTCCCTACCCTTCTTTTGTAAATCTGCAGTTGTAAAGGGTCGCTGGAATCATGCTTGAGAATTCTATTTCTGATACTCACCCAATTCGTTTCATTGTTCCGTGGTATCTCTTTAGTCAAATGATGTACGAGATGAGGGGTTCTCCATTCATCATTGTGTTGGGCCTGGAGGGATCTAGCTCCTACTACACAACTTTCATATATAGACAATTTGGCTTACGGAATCCCCTACCTTCGAATACACTGAATCCTCTGGCGGACTTGATGCATATTCCTCATGATCTTTACCTACAGTACGCATCAATAATAGAAAATTATCTTACAGTTTCATTCCCCAATCGATGCATCAATGTTGTGAACGAAGCAATTCAGTTATACATTCCATCCGTCATCGAACAAGAAGTCGTGTTGATGACAAGACTGATTGACGAGTCATCCTCTGATGAATCAGACTAGGGCTTAATTTATATTTTTGAACTGTTATTTGGTTGTTTAATCTGTGTAGTAATTATGTAAACGGATTATGAAATGTTTTTGTGTTTTTTGACACTTAAAGGAAAATCAATTGTTCTGAAGTTATATAATTCAAATCATTGTCGTTATGATTGATTGTTTGATTGCAATATGAATGTCATTTTCAATTCAAACTATAATGTAAAACACCTAATTTTTCCATGTAAACCCCTTATAATGATATAACGAAGCTTTGTTCGCTTCATATAACCGTTTCTAATGATTAAATCGAACGAAGATAGCTTCGTTTGTTTATTGGTGTATTACTTTTAACCAGGTGCTTGAGAACGAAGAATAATTCGCCTGATAATTTTATTTAAATAATATTGTATTTGTAACACGTTCATGTAAAACTCTAATGATTTTAGGAACGAAGCTTGCTTCGCTTGTTAGTTTGTTTATTAAACGAACCAGTGTTAGGGAACGAAGTCCAATTCGCTTGTTACTATGATTTGACAACGACAATAGGGAATAAAGATGGATTCGCTTGTATAATAAATCCCATACATGGTTAAATAATTGAAGAAGCGCCAAAAATTTTATATTACATGTCCCTTCAACTTACAATTATGGCAATGATTGCAATTATGGGAAACGTATACTTAGCCAGAATTGTAAATAAACATATAACATATTATATATTCTTTCTTATTTATTCATTCGTTATTTTATAATTGACATAATGAAATCAGAATTAACATATATATAACAATTATTTTTTATAATTCGATGAACTAAATTTCATTACGACGTTTCATAAACATTTCTACGTTTCATAAACTTTTCCACATTATAACAATATTCATCTGCATCTCCAGCTTCAATGCATCTCCATTGAAGCGACCACAGCGGATCTCTCACGCATAACTGTGGTATCACACATGTTGAGATATCTCTTGAGATGTTTTCCATCCCAGGGAATCTCCTACAGTTGGCTCTTCCCACCAGCAGTGGACACATATGATCTTCATTTGATCGGTAGTTTCTACTTGAGGTATGAAGAATTTGTAGTAACTGAAGATGTTTTCCACCATTTCATCTTCATTGAAGACGTTTTCCACCACATAGAATCTCCCAAAGGATAGATCCCAACAAAATATCTTAAACAAACACACACTCACAACAATGGTCATGCTCACGAATTTCATGTGGACCAAGATTATTTATGTAATCCCTTTATAGCAAATAGAAAAGTTTTTTTTAAAAAATTGAATATCTATGCATTTAGAAAAAGTAAATTTTTCGTGATCAAATATCAAATCGGACAAGTCTACAGTCCATTTGACACATCATTCATAATTTATATTTTATTAATGAAAAAGTAATAACAATAGCATTAGGTGTTGTTTGATCTTTATGTGTTTTTGTATAAAACCCAAAATTTTTCCCAAAACACGCTCAATTTTCTAATCATAAATTAAATAATTCATTTTATTAATTAACATTATATTAAATATTAAATTATTTCTATATAGATAAAATTATATTTAATAAATAAGTTTAAAATTATATTAAATATAATATTATTTATATATAAAGAAAATTATATTAAATATAAATAAGATTTAAATTATATTAAATTAAAAAAATTCAATTAAAGCGCCAAAACATTTTTGTCATGTCAATTCACCTGCCTTGTATTTCATGGTCTTAGTCTGTGTAACCCGTATACGGCAAGTCATTTCAAATGCTACCATCCAATCAAATGTCAATCATTCGGATTGTATTATATATGTTAGATTTCCAGAGCGAAGATTTCTTCGCTCCTTCCGGCTTTAAACGCGAATAGTTCTTCGCCTATTCGAGTATCTTTTTTTTCATAATGCTGAATTATATGTTAGATTTCCGGAGCGAAGAATGATTCGCACAATCCGGCGTTAAACGCGAAGCTTTCTTCGCCTATTCGAGTATCTTTTATTTTCATAATGTTGAATTATATAAAACATTTCCTGAGAGAAGAATGCTTCGCATTATATGAAGTTCATGAAAAACCACATATTCATGTTTGTAAAAACCGAAACGGCCTCATGAAAATACATTCACGCTGAGCACGTATTTAGAAAATAGAATATCTCAAGCCTCGACTCCGGCCGTTATACCCCCAGGTTACTCTGCTCTTTCACCTAGCGATGTTGTCTCCGTTCGTTCGCCTCCGAATCCATTTCTCTTCCGGTTAGTATCTTCTACTGCTGCGAAAATGGTAAGAGATGTTGAGGGTTTCATGCGTTGGTCTTTTTCGTTTGCTTATTTGTATTCGTTTGAATCTAAATGTGACTCTATCATTTTAGAATCAGGATTCCGATAAGCAAATAGTTCCATATACTGAATCGACGACGGAAGTTAAAACACTAAGGTAATTACGCTAATGTTAGAAAATATATATATTTGCTACATTTCTGATTATGTAGTTCATCGATTTTTTTGTATAAACGTATTCCACACATGTTAATGTAGGGTTAAACAAAAGAAAAGAAAACCTGAGGCATCAGGTACGCCCTCGACACCATTAGATATACTAGCCATAGCTGCTAATGAAGCACTTATTAAGAACCAGGTTAAGAAGAAAAGAAGAAAGACTCGTGACCCTGATGTTGATTTTAAGAGCATAACCTCTCCATCGGGCCTTCATTACCTGGTTAACAGGATATCCGAAGAACAGAAGGATGCTGTGAAGGACATAGGATTTGGTTCACTTCTTTCACTAGGCATATCAAAATGCCCACTTAAATTCTCACGGTGCATTGTGAGTCTTTTCAATCCCAGAAGGAGGAGCATCGTCCTATATAGTGGAGAGGAGATGCAGATTGATGAAGAGGATGTTCAATGTGTATTGAACATCCCTAGAGGGGAATTAAAAGTGGCATAGTGTTTAGGAATTCGCACGGACGACAAGGAGTACAAGGACAATCTCACGGCGTGGAGAAGGAGATGGGGATTCGAGAACAGTGGAGGTCCTTCGACCAACAAAATTCCGGACAAAATTCTACAGAATACAGCTGGAGACAGTAACTTCAAGAGGAACTTCGTTGTGTTTGTTGTATCCAGTTTTTTGTGGACATCCCAAAATCCACAGTGCAGGTATACCCAAACTACCTAGAAGTAATTCTGTAATTTCATTTCGAATTTCACTGTCATGTTAAATGATTTGAGACACTCCTTTTTTATATACAGATTCAAATACTGAAATCCCTATAGGATGTATCTAAAATTAAAGACTACAACTGGTGCAAGTTTACTTTAGACGTTAGACGGACTAGTTGACAGTGTTTATAAGTGGAATGAAAAAAAGACATCATATTTCCATGGACTACTAACGTTTCTTTTGGTGAGTGTAGAAATTTATTTGTTGTAGATTCTAACTTCATAATTTTTCCTTTAGTTTAACGTAATATATATTTGTTTATGCTAATGTATCAGTTGTGCTACTTGGACCGGGTCGTTGAGTTCAAGGTAAACAGTCAGATTTCAAGGAATTTCCCTATTTTGGGATGCTGGGACGAGAAGAAGATGTACGACAGGGTTGATAATGAGGCTGCCCAGGGGGGGTTTGGATATGGTAGAGTAGTTGCTCGCATATCCATTCCGGATGAGCAACAACCGATTCAACAAAATGTGGAGCCACCACTACTACAAGCTAGGGATGAAATTGCATCCAATCTTACTGAGCAGCCACCGATTCTACAAAATCTTGCATCATGTTTGAGGATGGTTTCGGCCACTGCAGAAGAATTAGCACAAGGGGCTAAATATCTAAATGAGATGCACATGATTAACGCAATTGAACTTGTACAATCTGCCTTTGATCCATTTCCACAGTACTAAACTCCCATTCAATCATGAGGGAAGGCTTACAAAGGAAAACCGCCACCACTCCAACAGCCCCAGCCAACACGAAAACCACCACCATTCCAACAGCCCAAGCCAACGCCAAAACATTTACTTCCAACACCCAAGCCAACACCAAAATCACCACCACTCCAATAGCCCAAGCCAACGCCAAAACACTTACTCCCAACACCCAAGCCAACACCAAAACCACCACCACTCCAACAGCCCAAGCCAACGCCAAAACACTTACTCCCAACACCCACGCCAACACTAAAACCACCACCACTCCAACAGCCCAAGCCAACGCCAAAACACTTACTCCCAACACCCAAGCCAACACCAAAATCATTCCTCCCAAAACAGAAACCAACACCAAAACCAGCACTCCAACAACCCAAGCCAATGCCAACACCATTCCTCCCAAAACCCAAGGCAACACCATTACTCCAACAACAACAGCCAACCATAACACCTTTACTACCGCAAAACAAGAATACAAGAACACCATTATCTCTGAAATCCAAGACTTGCCTCCTACCCAAATTATTCAACAAAAAGAAGAAGTTGGACCATCAAAGGTCTTAAATATTTGTAAAAAAGTCCCCCGAAATTTGAAAACCGATTGGTTAACCGAGGTCATCAACACCAAAACCAATAACAACTCCCTTTCATTGTCGATAGTAAAAATTGAAGAAGAATGCATCTCTAGTCTACCACCGCCACTTCAACCTGCCTCGTCTCGTCCACAAATGAAATTGAAGGAATGGCTTGGAGGATTGGAATTGCCCTCAGTATTGAATACCCCATATTATAATAAAATATTTAAGGATGTCAAAGAAATATCAAACATTCAGAAGATATTTGTGGGTTTTATATTTGCTACAGGACTTGAAAAAAGGTAATGTTTCCTCGACATTCTTACTTATTCTTAAAAAATATACTTTGTACCTCATTCTGAAACATGTTTTTCTGGTTTTATGTAGTGAAATGTTATTTTTAGGTGATAGACTAAGTCTACACGTGACGCGCAGGGACATGCTTATAATGGATAATCAAACCTGGGTAGACAATATGATTATTGATATTTGGTCGTATATGTTGAACGACATTTGTAGGAGAAATGTAAAACGTCGTTACAATAAGATTTTCTACACAACCGCGCTCACCGTAAGTTGTACTAACACTATTGTTTATCAATTATGTTATTCGTGTTATAATAAAGACTATGTTGTAAACAGATTTTTCGTGCAAATGGGATTTCTTCGAAACAACAATTCGATGAGTGGTTCTATCGTGAAGGTCGGGTTTTCAACATTTTGAAAAGGGACCTCTTGCATGTGGACCTCGTAAGTACATCTCTCGTTGTGATATCATATAATAGCATGTACACCTCTATGCAATCTTATTTGTTTTAACTCTATTCACAGATGTTTTTCCCAATCATTGATGACTCCCATTTCTACTTGGTTTTCTATAACTTCATACAAAGGGAAATTCAAGTAATTGACAACAGGGAGTCACATATACAATCGCCCTTCGATAGAAGATATAAGAATGTCAAAATCTTGGTATGACACTAAAATTTTATTTTCAACTAGTTCAATGATTGAGTTATCTTTAGCACTAAATTACATTACATCATGTTGTTCATTATGTACCAGGATGACTACATTCAACAGTATATGAACGACGTAGACCCCGTTCTTACTATAAAGTATGGCAATTTGGAAAAGAAATGTTTGAAATTGTCATGGCAGGATTCCAGGAATTACACTAACTGCGGCATTTTTTGCATGAGACACATGGAGACGTATGAAAGTGAGATGAAGGGTTGGAAAAGTGGCTTCGCAGTTAAAAGAAATATGCGCGCACAAATAAAGACCTTGAGGATAATATATTATTGGCGTATCATTGGCTCGGAGCTCAACAGAGTCAGGAACAAGGTGTGCGATTCCTGCAATAAATGGATTAATGGATGAATTTGGAAATGTATACAATCTATTGTGTAATTAAAATTTTAAAATAATTTTACTTGACATTTGTACAATAATGAAGATGCATACATATTGTGTTATTAAAATTTTCAAATAATTTTACTTGACATTTTTACAATAATGAAGATGTTGTGTAATTAAAATTTTCAAATAATTTTACTTGACATTTTTACAGTAATGAAGATGTATATACAGATTGTTTTTAATGAAATTTTATTTTTGAAAATTAAATTGTTTTCAATACTGTGACATTCATGTTAAAATGTTTTCAGGTGATATTTACAAGAAGTCGAATTGGAGCGAAGAATTCTTCGCTCAATTACTTATTTTTATTTTAAAAATTTATATGAAAATTTTTATTTAAGAGGAGTCGAATTGGAGCGAAAAATTAATCGCTTAATATTATTTTAAACCTCATGTTAATGTAAAACCCCCATCCCACCCATGAAAAGACGGGTTACCTGACATGTAATTACATTTACTCTAACATGTAAATACCAAAATTTACAGAAATATAATACTTGTTTATTTATGTATTAAATAAATATATTGAAAGAAACATAAAGAGAAGAATTCTTCGCTTCAAATTCTTGTTTTTATTTTAAAATGTTTTATGAAATTTTTATTCAAGAGGAGTCGAATTGGACCGAAGATTTCTTCGCTTAAAATAAATGTATTTATTTTTACAATTTTGTATTAACATTTTTATTTAATGGGAGTCGAATTAGAGCGAGCGAAGAATTGTTCGGTTCATGTTATTTTAAACCTGACGTTCATGTAAAACCCCGACCCCATACATTCTACCTTCTTCATGGTTTCAAATCAAATATACATACAAATACATATCAGATTTCACATGAAACTGGAATTAGATAGTTGAGATGACAAAAGAACAGTGAACGGAGTATCGGCGTCGTTGCTGAAACTTTCGTCTCATTGTTGAGGAGTTGAGAACTGAGGAGTTATCGTTGGCATTGCATTTGATGGTTGGAACGGTATATCAATTTAAAAGTATGTTAATAAATGAAGAGTAATAACCCAATTATTAGTAAAGAAGTTAAGTCAGCAAATTCATACCGAATTCTGTGATTCGCTTGTTATTCTTATTGATTTTCTTTTTCTTGAGTTCTTCTCTAGTCCACCTGTCCTTCTCTTACCAGACTTTGTTGGTTTTTAGTTTTGATTCATTTCTCTTGAACATGGGCACCCTCGGCAGAACATGATACAACTGATGGGGTTTGCATATTTATACTCTCTTGTAATTTTTTATCAACAAACTTACACTGGCTAAGCATAATTTCTTTGACATGCCTATATGTGTCATCTCTTTCGGCTGCCTTTATAAATAAATGCATGGACAAGCCACACAAATCTGTGTATCTTATGTTATGAAGCTCACTCGGATCAACATTACTATTGTCCACGTTGAATCAGTTCCAAATAATCCATCTTTTGCTGTTCTTGTCCACCTCTTTAATATCAACGCAAGAGGAATCTTTAACACGTCAATCGTCGTGAAAATCTTTGGGATGTGAGCACAAAAAATCCCGCCAAATTCAAATTTACAGTAGCTACACTCGATATTCTTATCATCATTCTTATGAAATGTAATTGTATGAGAGTATCTCCTAGTGTGGGGGTTACCTTATATTTTATGTGTGTGTCGACATCCTCTAACATTTCTACACCATAATCATGCGACATAAACAATTGTTGTTCAAAGCACTTAAATACCTCCCGAGTGTAAACTTTGCATGCATCCTTTAAGATCAAAACTGGATAGTTCAAACTTGGTTGGTTGGTAATTGATTTGAAATCAGCCTTCAACACATCATATCTTTTTTCATCGATTAGTCTTTCAAAGTGTTTGAAAAATTCTAAAAACTTGTGTTTGTAGGAGCAATACCTTTTCCACACACTGTTCATGCTCTCACTTCTTTGTGTTGTCGTCATATCAACACAAAACATATGTCGTCCATACACTAATGCCCACTTTCGCCTAATGCAAAACATACGTTTCAACCAGTCGTTTTTTTCAAGCCTGTTGTTTGTCAACATTTGATTCCAAGCTTCAACAAACTCTATCTCTTCTTCAAAATCATATATACATGAAGAAAAATCCTTCGAAAATTCTCTGAAATTATGAAACACGGAGTTTATATGTATAGCTGGATTTTGAAATATGTGCCAAATACATAGACGATGATTTGTTTCGGGCCATGTAGACGCCAAATCCTTAGCCATGGCCGCGTCTTGATCTGTAAGAATGGTTTTTGGTTTTTTCCCACGCATAGCTTTGGTGAAAGACTCAAACAACCATTCAAAAGTCATCGCAGTTTCATCGTATAATAGAGCTGCACCAAAAATAATAGATTGTTTGTGATGATTCACACCTACAAAAAGCGCAACTAGACGACCTTCCTTATTCTTCTTGTAGGTCGTGTCAAAACTAACAACGTCTCCGAAGTATGAATAATCAGATCGCATGTTAGACTTACACAAAAAAATATTCGTTATCAAATCGTCCACATCAAGTTGAAAGGCATTATAAAAACCTGGATCATTTGATTGTTTTTTCTACAAATACTCTAATACAACCCCCTATATCACCAAAATTACAGTCTCCAGTTCTTTTCGTTCGCAAGTAATTTTTGTAATCCTTAGAAAGAAAACCAAGATTCTTCCTTCCACCGATTTGTTTAGACATTAGAGCATGGGATGCCTTTGGATGAATTCCCACGTGAGTGGAAATCTCGATATGTAAGCCTGCAACTGCAGAAATATTCCTATGGCATCTATACAGGTTAGTTTTATTTGGACTTGCAAGAGGATGACAATGCTCACTAATAAAATTTATCACATGGAAATTTCCATTCTCTGCCCTCTTTATCCTCAATTTCGCTTCACAACCGAACCTCGTCAAAGAACGGCTACGTCTCACATAGACATCTCGTTTGTCTTTTACCCGTTCACCCTATGCACTACAACAAAAAACTCTATCCAGTATTTTACCACCGTTGTCAACATGTTTTGAACTGCGCCTTATACCAAATCCTATTAGTTTAGCGTATGCTAAATAGAATTCGTAGCCTTCTTTTTCACTCTCAAATTCCCGACCTAAATGTGGAATTAAGTTGGCTTCGATGTCCTCCAAAGATTGGCCGTTTTCATCGAAATTCAATTGACGACGACAACTAGCAGATTCGCTGTTAAATTTTAGAACACGTAGAAAATAAATATTGATCTCAACAAAACTTATAGATGCTTGTAAATGAATGAAATATAAGCGAAGAGCGCTTTGCTTCACTTCACTAGTATTCACAGTAATCAAATAAGCGAAGAGCGCTTCACTATAATAGTATTCACAACGATCCTATAATTGAAGAGCCCTTCGCTTCACTAGTGTTCAGAGCAATCCTATAAGTGAAGAGTGCTTCGCTTCACTAGATATTATCAACAATCCTATAAGTGAAGAGTTCTTCGCTTAAATATGAACAAAAACATCTTGAAGTATTATATTAGAGAAGTTAAAGACAAAAATATACCTTAAATCATTAATATCATTCTCGTTCATGTGTATTCTGTTAGGATCGGGGACGCCCTTGGAGGACCGGGTTGTTTCCAGTTTCAGGAAGGGTGGCCGCTTACACAACACACACAACTCTTTGGTGATAGTCCGGTTAGAGACTATAACTGTTCTCAGCACTACACAAACTGTCACAGACTCTTGAACCGGGTTCAAGGGCGGAAATGTCTGTTTCAGGTTGAAGCAATGTATGCGACTTTAGATGATGTTTTAGGAGGAGTCGGTTTTATGGATATGAGTGGACCGGTTTTAGGAGTACGATTGGTTTGAGGTTTAAGTTAAGTAAGCAAGAGATGAAAGCGCAAGAAAGAACACGAGACAAGGATTTGTTTATGGATGTTCGGAGCAAACCCTCCTACGTCACCCCTTCTTCTCAGGTTATGAGAAGGATCTCCACTAACTTTTGTAGTTACAACACACACTGCCGGTTGAGCCCAACTTCGCTACTCTCCGGTTACACCAAACTCACTCTTTGATGTAATACAATAACTCAACACAACACAATAGAAAGCTTCCGGTTTTAGACACACCGGTTTTGATCGTAACAGTTTATCTCTCTAAATTAATGCTTTGATGATTTGTTTTTCGTAATCCGTCACTTGCATTTAATGAAGACGATCCGTCTTCCTTTTATAGCTGAAAGGAGCCAACGGTTACTTTCTTCTCTCTCCCACCCTTCCTGAAACCGGAAACAACCCGGTCCTCCAAGGGCGTCTTGAACTGGGTTCAAGGGCGGAAATGTCTGTTTCAGGTTGAAGCAACGTATGCGACTTTAGATGATGTTTTAGGAGGAGTCGGTTTTATGGATATGAGTGGACCGGTTTTAGGAGTACGATTGGTTTGAGGTTTAAGTTAAGTAAGCAAGAGATGAAAGCGCATGAAAGAACACGAGACAAGGATTTGTTTATGGATGTTCGGAGCAAACCCTCCTACGTCACCCCTTCTTCTCAGGTTATGAGAAGGATCTCCACTAACTTTTGTAGTTACAACACACACTGCCGGTTGAGCCCAACTTTGCTACTCTCCGGTTACACCAAACTCACTCTTTGATGTAATACAATAACTCAACACAACACAATAAAAAGCTTCCGGTTTTAGACACACCGGTTTTGATCGTAACAGTTTATCTTTCTAAATTAATGCTTTGATGATTTGTTTTTCGTAATCCGTCACTTGCATTTAATGAAGACGATCCGTCTTCCTTTTATAGCTGAAAGGAGCCAACGGTTACTTTCTTCTCTCTCCTTTGGATTGGTTAATCGTTATCACGCCGGTGCAGAAAGGTTGCTTGCACGCTTCACTTTCTTCAACACCTGACAGTCATGCAGGCAGCTCTGAGCAGAAGATGACATAGCCGGTTTTTCAGATTTGGACACGTGTTGGACATGCACCTTAGGTTGTCAACTTGAGATCAATAAAGCATCATTGCTTTCCTCGCATGCTTCCGATCGGATCCGATCTTCTTTTATTCTTTCGAGACACGTTTCTTTCGTCATGGTACGTCACTCTTAAAGTTTGAATCTTCCGGTTTTGTGTCTTGTGCGGTATGATCCGCTGGTATGTAAGCTTTTGTCTCTGCTGACCGGTCGCTTGAGAAAGTAAAAACCGGTTCCTTTGATCTTTAACTTTGATCACTTGAAACTGGTTTCTTTGAAGTATAGCAGCAACCGGTTTTGATACCCCAACCGGTTCATACGGTTTTGATCTGTATCTGCACATGAAAATTAACAACTGTTTAGTCCGTCTGGCCGGTTCCAAAAATTAACTTAATTAATTTTTCTATCAATTTCTCCCATTTTGATTATTTAGAATAAATATTCAAAAATCATAATGTGTGGCCGGTTGAAAATTAACCTACTTAATTTTTCTATCATATTCTTGCCTGATAATCAGCAACAACAGAACATTTCAAGTCAAGTATTCAAAAAACAAAAAAAATGTTTTGAAGATATGTAGAGTAGAAGATGACATTCAAAAACATAAACGTACCATTTTAATTTAGGAAAATGGATTGATTATAATGAACTAAAACTCCGGCGAAGGAAAGGTCGACTACCATGGAGTATAACTCCGGCGAAGAAAATGTCGACTGCTTCCCAGACAGGTGAGATAGAAAATCGTACAAATCTAGGCAGCATGGCTGCATGGCAGCATTTAATGAAAATAGGTGTGTTAGGTGGCGGTGAGGTGACTTGATAAAAATAATTTTTGATTTTAATAATTAAATGAATAAGATTATTATAAATTAATATTAATCAATCAAGCGCTTGATCAGAAAGCGAAGATTGCTTCACAAAATTATTTAACAATTGAAAAACATGTATAAATTTATCACATTTAATTGAGATTTGTAAATACACAAGGCGCGCTTATTACATAGATTGCTATGTATTTAATACATATATATACTTAATTTAAGTTATACATTATTTCATGTTTAAAGATTTCATTTATGATAATTTTACTGTTTAAAAAAAATACAATACTAAGAACAAAAAAGCGAAATCTCAAATCACAAATAACATTAACAAATTCAAGAATGACAAATATTCAGTAAACAAATTCAACCAACACAAGTCTATGTAAACAAAGGCTGCAAATCACAAGCAGCAATGGATTCAAGCAAGCTTGTGTGAGGAACACCATAGACATCCAAATATGCTGTCAAAGGATTCACTGCCTCAAATACCCAAATCGGTTCATTAACATCGTGCCGAGACTTGTCGTATACAACTATAGTTTTGTCGTCCTCGGGCTCAACAAATGGATTCTCCATTTCTTTAGTCATACCTCCTCCAGCAATTATAAACCCCATCAGCTCGTGTTTGTAAGCCGGGATGAATTCCCCTGTAAACATAAAGGTATAACTGTCGAACAGTTTCGGCAGCTGAAATAAAATACAAAACATTTTCAGTTATCACGAAGAATTGAAGATATGGAGGAGGAATCAGACAAAACTTACATTGTTCAAATACTGCATTCTACCAGCTCTTAGACCGCCCACATTCCCATGATTATCTCGATGCACCTCGTACGGTTCCTCATCAACGTAACATTTTGATCTCATTGATGATTTTATCCCTGTACAAAAGCAATTGGTATTTTTAGTTTCATATATGTGAAAATGAATATTGCGTTAAGAGTTAAGAGTAACAGAGTCTCACAATCAATGGTAAGGACCCAACTCCCGTTCAATATTGCCTTCAATACTTTGGTAGTTCGACCACATCCACCATTAGCACCCGTGGATGCTATGACGTGGGTTACATCGTCTCGCCACCTCATTGTCACTGTAGCACCACATGTGCTAGCGTATTGAACCATCAAGTTTTATGTAAGAACAATAATATTATCTCAGACAAACATGATGAAAACTTACACAATATGAAAAAAAAGGGATATATGTCAAGGATAGTACTATATCTTCACTTGTTAATTGAATTGGGCATAAAATCCAGTCTTTGCCAAAATTTTGGACGAATGCGTTGTCCGTTTTCGGTTGCCTGCACATGAAAAAAAAAGTCTTTGTTAGTAAATACTTGGGTTTCGTGTAAATAATATACAAAACCCTAAACCCTAAACCCTAACACTATGTACGTTTCCTAAATACGATGGATTTTCATTGAATGCGACATTTTGAGAGTATGGTTTCCTAAATATTAACGAGATAAAGACATCCCATAACATAATCTAGGGTTTAGTGGTTTCATAATCCTAAATATGAAAATTTTACTATTTTGGTGTATGTACCATTGTCGAGACGTGAAGATCTTGCTTCTGGTCTGGTCGACGGGGAGCCGGATGCGAATCGCCGTGAAAGGAGGCAGGCTTGAAGAGAGAGAGATGAATCGGGCGGAAATGTTTATAAAATAATCATATTAGGGTGTATATATATTCATGGAACCTGGGCGAACAAGTCTTCTCTCGAAAAGCGACTATTCATTCCATTTCACATGACACCTGGTCTGGGCGAATAGGTATTCTCTCGAAAAGCGTCTAATCACTACATTTTACATGGCACATGGTCTAGGCAAACAAATCTTCTCTCACAAAGCGTCTATTCATTCCATTGAACCTGGGCGAATGAGTATTCGCTATAAAAATAAGTAATTGAAGCGAAGAATTCTTCGCTCCTGAGCGTCTCCCCGTAAATAAAAATTTCATAAAAAATTTAAAATAAAAATGAAGTAATTTGAGCGAAGATTTCTTCGCTGAATGTCATTTCCAATAAATTTAATTAATATTTAATAAATGGAAATATTAAATTCATGTTAATTTTGGTATTTACATAAATGAGTAAGTGTATTTCCATGATAGGCAAACGGTATTCTCATGGGTGGGTTGGGGGGTTTACATGAAGTCCAGGTTAAAAATAATTGAAGCGAAGATTTTTTTCGCTCCTGAGCATCTCCCCGTAAATAAAAATTACATAAAAAATTTAAAAATAAGAATGAATTAATTGAAGCGAAGATTTCTTCATGCCTGAGCGTCTCTCCGTAAAAAACATTTCATAAAGAAATTAAAATATAAAGATAAGTAATTGAAGCTAAGATTTCTTCGTTGAATGCCATTTCCAATAAATTTATTTCATATTTAATAAATGGAAATATTAAATTCATGTTAATTTTGGTCTTTACATACATAAGTAAGTGTATTTCCATGATAGGCAAATGGTCTTCTCATGGGTGGGTTGAGGGGTTTACATGAAAGTCAGGTTTAAATTAATTGAAGCAAATAATTCTTCGCTCCTGAGCGTCTCCCCGTAAATAAAAATTTCATAAAAAATTTAAAATAAAAATAAAGTAATGTGAGCGAAGATTTCTTCGCTGAATGTCATTTCCAATAAATTTAATTAATATTTAATAAATGGAAATATTAAATTCATGTCAATTTTGGTATTTGCATACATAGGTAAGTGTATTTCCATGAAAAGCAAACGGTTTTCTCATGGGTGGGTTGGGGGTTTACATGAAGGTCAGGGCTCCTAGGCGGGGAACCTTCGCTCCGTTCGCTTCTCACCGTTCCTTCTCACATGGCGCCCGGAGAGAAGTGATCTTCGCTGGAACATATGAATAATATATTAATTTCGTACGTTAACTGGATATTCCGTTAACGGCGTCTGGGGTGAACCCGGAATGAAACCCGGATTCTGGATTCTCCCACCCCTCTCCAACCCAGATTGATTTATTAATATAATAATAAAGCTGCAATATGATTGGTCCGCAACAGGGGAACACGGGAATCGGTAGCAGAAGATCCGGTTTGGTTTGATTATGGGTTTGCATAATTTGTAGGTTATTTAATATATATCATATACGATGTAAATATAATTATTTTGATAAAATAGTTAAAATATTTTTAATATTTTAAAATGTAATAAAAGTTAAATAAATATTTGTTTTTTTATATATTTTAATATTAATTTAAATAACATAAAGAAAGAAAGAAATATATGATATATAGTATCAATGTTTTCTTTTTTCACATCACAATTTACCCACTTTAATTTAAATAGGAAAATTTCGTGCGATGCATACGGATAAGGATGAAAACAAAATAAATTAAAAAAATTATAATAATATTTATTCAATGTTTAAAATAATTAAAATAAAAAATATAACGCTCTCATTCACCATTTTGTTCACTTTGATAAAATAACTTATTTTCTTACATCTTTCATCACATTTTTTTTGAATGAATCTCTTATCTCGTGACTTTACACTTTCACTTTGTCAATCAAATATTTGATTCATATTTCTTTAACCACTTTTAAATGATACCGGTCTATTACCCCTCGACAAATCACATCTCAATCACACTTGGTTAAAGATTGTACTTGTTTTGTTAGGTTGTAAGTTCGAAACCTACAAATAGAATTTTTAAATTTATTTTTAACCGCTTTAAGTTTATGGGCGGGTCAACCCACAATCCGACCCAAGTATCTATTTACTCTTACATAAATATCCAAATTCACCACAGCTCTCAACCCGGTAATTTGGACACTTTAAAAATTAAGCATCATTATATATATATATATATATATTAGTTAGTTAAAAATTTGAACTTTTATTGTTAAAATGTCTCGCGTTCATCAAATTTAGTTTATTAGGTTTCAAGTTCGAAACATACAAAATAGCATTTTTAATTTTATTTTTAACCGTTTTAAGTTTACG
This sequence comes from Impatiens glandulifera, assembly GCF_907164915.1. NCBI lineage: Eukaryota > Viridiplantae > Streptophyta > Magnoliopsida > Ericales > Balsaminaceae > Impatiens > Impatiens glandulifera. Next base: position 136,919,076 of record NC_061862.1, on the reverse strand, counting down.
GGTGGGTCAACCCACAATCCAACCCAAGTATCAATTTACTCTCAAATAAATATTTAAATTAATCACAGCTCTCGATCCGACAATCCAAACACTTTAAAAATTAAGCATCATTATATATATAGATATATTTTAAACAAAATTTAAATTTTTTATTTTTAATTTTTTAAGTACAAACTATATGAACTAGTCTTATCAATACAGTTTTTTCTAGGTAAAATGTTTACTTAGTATCATTATAAATGTTTGAGGTGTTTGAGAATAGATTGTCAAGTAATCATATTTATTAATTTTTTTAAATTCAAGTCAATTAAAAATACAGTTTGTCTAGTGGGTTAAAAATCCTCCACAAATATTTAACATTTCTAATGTTTTCTTTCTTTCACATCACAATTACCCCCACTTTAATTTAATATATTTTAAACAAAAATTAAATTTTTTTATTTTTAATTTTTTAACTATAAACTCATTTAACTAGTCTTATCAATACAGTTTTTTCTAGGTAAAGTGTTTACTTAGAGTTTTTTCTAGGTAGAGTGTTTACTTAGTATCATTATAAATGTTTGACGTGTTTGAGAATAGATTGTCAAGTAATCATATTGATTTTTTTAAATTCAAGTCAATTAAAAATCCAGTTTGTCTAGTGGCTTAAAAGTCCTCCACAAATATTTAACATTTTTTACCAAATTCATAAAAAAATAATATAATTTACAATAGTACTATCAAACAATGTCAAGATTCCATATAATCAAACTAGTGCTCATGGTGAGGCTTTTTAATAATTCACTATTATTATTATTTTTTTCTTACCACCACTTTAATCTAATGCATTTTAAATAAAAAATAAAAAAAAAATTTTAAACTTTCAGTACATAATCTTACCCCTTAAACTATTTTAATGAGTTATATTTTCTTTAATTATGACAAAAGAGTTGTCGTAATCAAGAAAAAATGAGATGAGAACTTGGAGGACCACAGCCCTCACCCACAATTAGATGTATCTGTTTTGAAAAGATACATCATAAGGCTCGAAGACCCACTATTGTAATTAGTATCCTTATGTATATTCTTTGACTACACACAAATAATATTTACGAGGCAATTGAGCCTGTTCATGTGCAAATAGTGTTTACCAAAATACATCTATTTACACACATCAATTAAAAAATGTTTAACTTTGTTGGGTTTAATCCACATGAAAACAAGAAATCAAGCAAATGGAAATACAAATACGAGATTCACGGACATTTTTTTCGTACCTTCTTCTTGAGAGATTACAAGGTTTGAATATCCGATGACTTTGAGTTTTAATCGTGGAAGCATATATTCCTTCTAACATGAAAACACATAACAAAGAAGGATAATGATTGGCTTATGACACAAGAGTTGTTGTAATCAAGAAGAAATGAGATGAGAACTTGGAGGAGCACAACCCTCACCCACAATTAAATGTATCTAATTTGAAAGATACATCATAAGGCTCGAGGGCCCATTATTGTAGTTAGTATCCTTATGTATACTCTTTGACTACACACAAACAATATTTACGAGACAATTGAGCCTGTTCATGTGCAAATAGTTTTTACCAAAATACATCTATTTACACACATCAATTAAAAAATATTTAGCTTTGTTGGGTTTAATCCACATGAAAAAAAGAAATCAAGAAAATGCAAATACAAATACGAGATTCACGGACATTTTTTTCGTACCTTCCCAACGTCCAAATTTATTTTTCGTATACGCAAGATTTTCTCTCATCTTATGTGCTACCAATTTTAGAGTCCACCTAACGTATTTTGTTTTAGGGAATGAATGATCTAATCCTAAGATAAATTTATCCATTCAAATACTACGTCTTTAAGAGCATTTTGTGCAATCTTAAATTGATCGGTCTCATGCCTTACATATCATTTTGGGTGCTCCTCCCATAAAGTGGACATGATAAAGGACTTAAATGGTAAACATGACCCGTGCAATTTTTATATAAATATTTTTCTATGAAATATATGCTATAGAACCCCATGGATTAACTTCCTCTCGAATCTCACAAAAAGTAGATGGGAAGATATCCATATAGGATATTTTCCTATCTATTTGAGATGAGAATCTAATGTTGAGTCTATATCATAAACTTTCCTTGCTAGCCTCATATAGGTTCTTGATTAGTACGTATACAAATCGTAATAATCCAGTTGACTTTAAGATTCACCATTTTAATTTACATCAAAAATAAACTTAAGGGAAAAAATAGATTATTCATGGATTAAGGATTCGATGCTTAGTTACACATTAGGAAAGGGCCATATATGTTATGTCATATGCGCCTATCCCGTGGGATAGTCTCTACTAAATGTAGTTGGCCATTTATTTGTAAAGGTTTGTTACAAGTTTGTGTTATGAGTTCGGAATTATTTTGTTTATGTATGCCATTTCCTTGTCTTTAATTTAGAAGGAGTAATCATAGTTCTAATTAGATTCCAATAAAGGTTGGTATCAAGCCATTATAATTCTCTTGATTTCAATTTATCATGTCTAAAGTCTATTTAATAGGATACCTTCTTAGTCCAAAGATTATTTTAGACATTCGTTAGGTTTTTCTAGACTAAAGAAGATGAAATGAAACCTCGATAAACTACTTGGGCACACATGTGAATAACAATGTGAACTCTCACATTTTCATTTGGTTGGAAGCTTGCTTGTTGATCTAGATTATGAATGCTTGTACGAAAAGGTCTTTACCAATATATAATGATGTGGATTAAGGAATGAACAAGGGAATTGGAGCCCTGAAGTATAAAACAATTGAAATCAAAATTTTTGTGCATGTCGAACATATTTTTAGAAAATATTCGCACTCGATTTTAGAAATTTTTAGGGTTACGAGACACCCAATATTACTCCTCTAAAACGAGCGTTTTCATGAAATTATTTTGAAAATTCAGAAATATTTTTGGGAGGTCAAAAGTAATTTTGTAGACCTATTTCATAACTTTATAGGCCATGAAACTTAAGATATGAGCGTTTCAAAATAACCCGTTTTCAAATGAGCCCCAAAAATTATAGAAAAATATTATTTTGGTTTAAAACAATATTTTTGACCATCCTCAATTTTTAGAATTTTTCTAAAATTATTTAGAGTCTCCAATTGAAGAAACAAAGTTGTTTGGTGTAAAAGGAACCAAACAAGTCTTAAGGAATTTCCGAAAAGTTAGAATTGAAACTTTATATCCAAAATTAGACACATATTCGGGTCAATTTGGGACGTGAACATTAGTCCAATGATCGAATTTATTCAAATTTATTAAAAATAACCCGAATCTAGAAGCTTGGGTTGAAATTGCATAAAGAAGAAAGTTTAGGGACTAAACTATTTATGAATTAAATGAATTAATTCAATAAATATGTTCTAGATTGAATTTAAATGAATAAAAGTATTGGCGGTCAAAGAGAATGCAACTCAAGACTTTAAGAAATCAGAAATAAGGAATTCTGGGAAAGTGAACTGAAAAAGTTCATCGTCATCTTCCTTGGATGTTCTTGCTTCCAGCGATGCCTACTGCAACAAGATGCCTCTGACTTAGCCTTCTTGGAAGTCACTTCTGGAGTTCATCGTATACTACTTGTCTGGACATATGTAGATTCCCATAGAGAAGCCAGGAGAAGAGCTTTGTTTCCTCAATCTAGAAGTTTCTTCTCTATTGGAGTTTCATCTAGCATCGTCGTCGCCTCGGACTGTTAGAGCTCGTCACTACGGAGGCTCACAAAGACGTTGACTATAGTCTGTTGCAAGGCTGTCAAAATCGAGAGTTTACGTAAAATCGTTAGACCATTGTAAACTCGTATCGTAAACTCGTAAGAGTTTACTTATAAATAATATTAACTATTAAATTATAAATCATTCAAAATATTTTAAACTTAATAAATAAAAATCATTCAAAATACTTAATAAATTGTTCATAACCAACTTTTAAATCAAAAAAATTAAATCATCAACATTTGTCTCATTGTTAACATCAAAATTGTCTAAATCATCCATAGCATCATCATCTACAACATAATCATCAACTTCATCATCATCTCTTTCTACTCCTTCTTTTTCACCATCTTCCTCGCATATTTCTTCTTCGTTTTCTCTAGATTCAGTACTATCTATAAATAAACGTGTTTGAGATGACGATTAATTATACGCATCATTTTCTTCAGTTATCCACTCATCATCAGAAGAAACATCTTCAACGTATTTTCTTAATACTTGCGTGTCATTTAACTTCATGTTGTACATGACAAATACCAAGTCATTCAGTTTTTGTTGATGTAGACAATTTCTACGCTTTGTATGCACCTATAGGCAAAGAAGAATATTAATGTTATAATTTTAAACTTTGAATAATTAGGTAAACAAAAAAAAAATATGTAAAAACATAAATATACCATTTCAAATGCACTCCAATTCCGTTCACATCCAGATGAACTGCAAGTAAGACTAAGTATTCTAATAGCAAACATTTGTAGCTCTGGACATTCATCACCATAAGAATCCCACCATTCAGCTGGAGACTTTGTGCTTATTGCCATTTTTGCAAATTTAGAACCAAATAATCCTCTTGCATTTTTAAATGATTCAAGCTGGCTATCTATCTTATTTATCATATTTTCATCTGTTATCATCCTTTCAATACAACTATATAAACCCTTTTTAATCTGAAAATTAGATTTAAAATCACAACTATAATGATATTGAGGATTTAGATAATAACCAGCAGCATGTAAGGGTTTGTGGAGTTGAATTGCCCATCGTTCATCAATGATCTTCCAAATAAGTTCATAACTAAAATGAAGACAAACAATATATTATGAATACATAGATAAATAAATATTTTATATAATAAAAATCAATAAAAATACAAATGTTAGTATGTTACTTACTTTCTCTTTATATTGTTGAAGTTGACTCTAATCTTTTCCTTAACTTCATCCATTTGATCATAAATAAAACCCATGGCAGGCTTAACATCTGAATCCACCATTCTAAGTACTTTAATTAGAGGTCTCGCAGCTTTGAGACATGTAATTATATTTGACCATAATCGACTACCAATAACCATTGCCTCAATTTTCTTTCCATCAACCGTACTCGAGAATGAACTTGATTTCCAATTTCTTGAACTAAACATAGTCATTAGTGGAACTTTTAAATTAATAAAACTCCCTAATGTGAGATATGCAGTGGCAAATCTTGTCTTTGCCGGTCTAATCAAGTTTCTTCCATCAGTAAAATGTCGTAACATAGATATAAGTAGAGTTCTCGAGTATATATACCTTGTTATGCTTTTGGCACTCTGAATTGTCAAGGTATGAACATGTATTTTTTTCTCAAAATCTTCTAACATGAGATCAATACAATGGGCAGCACAAGGAGTCCAATATAACCTTTTTCTTTTTTCCATCAACAATTCACCAGCTAATTTGTAATTAGCAGCATTGTCACTAACTATTTGAACAACATTCTCTTCTCCAACTTCTTCTACAATTGCATCTAACATTTGAAATATCTTATCCGCTATCTTAGAAATGTCAGAAGTGTTAATGGAAGTTAAAAAAACCGTTCCTTTAGGACTGTTAACCAAAAAATTGTATATAGAACGTCTTTTCTTATTAGTCCAACCATCTGACATAATTGAGCAACCTGTTTTTCTCCATTCTATCTTAAAATCTCTTAACAACTCGTGTGTTAGTTCCACCTCTTTCTTTAGATATTTCACTTGTACTTCATGATAAGTAGGTGGCTTAAATCCTGGACCATGTCTAGAAACCATCTCAAGCGCTTTTTCAAAATAAGGATTTTTCACAACATTGAAAGGAATGGCACTAGTATAGAGAAAACGAGAGATCATTTGACAAGCATTTTCCCTTAAATTATTCTTAAATATTTCACTCACTGTTTTTTGTACGTTTGATCTCTTTATAAAAGATTGTCTCGCACCTCTGTCAAATTGTTTTGAAACAATTTGCATATCCTCTCCTTCATCATCTTCATTCTCATAAATATCTTTTTGTCTTTTTCTTTGTTTTGCCTCATCATTTTTCGATAAAAACTCTCTAACCTTTAATTTCACATCATCAGGAACACTAATACAAGACTCAGCATCTTTGTGTGTACAAGCTAAATGATGTTTGAAACGATATATTCCACCCGAGAATATTTTAGAGCAAAATTTGCATTTAACTTTCTTAGAATTGCTATTAACATCAATTCCATACTCCCAACCAATATCAGATCTATTTCCCGGTTTATTCTTACTTAACTTATGAGCAACATAACCCGATAATGACATTCTTTTATAAGTTAGACTAACTCTGCAAAATATAAAACAAATATATTTTAATAAACAGACTCTGTTGAGATCTAAGTTCAGAAGAAATAAATGGATGAAAAAATGAAATTATAAATCCACTACATATTGGGATTTAAAGGACAATATCCTTCTACATTCCGTCGTTCGCCAAGGCACTTGCAAATTAACATTCCAAGAAAACCTTACTACAATCTGAAATGAATTCAGAGTTTGCTTGAAGACAATTTCTCTCTTTAATGAACAATTTTTGTTGATTCCGGTGAAGATCATAGGTTGAAATTTGAGATTAGTCATGACCTAACCTCTTCATACCTACACTTTATCTAACTTAGGAACTCTAGAAGTTAGGGTAAACCAAGCATCAAACAATATTAGAACATTAAACATCAAACAATATACAAAGTTTGATAAATTAACAATTTAATGAACATAAAATTGAATATAATCAACGTCCATATAAATAATTGACGTTTGAAATGAAATACATTGTTCTAGGGTTATAGGAACCTACCTAATGAGTTGAAGAACTAGAAGAAGTTGCTACTGAATCACACTTGTCGGACAAGAGGAACTCTCACCGAAATCTCCTTAGCCTTTTTATTGATTTGGTTACTTTGCTCTCAAGTTTACTCTCTCTATAGGTTAATTGAAATTTTTGCAAATGGCCCCGTCTGTCTCAAATGAATGAGGTTTTCTCACTCAGTAGGGATATCTTTATGATATTTTCGTTTGTTTAGTTGTCTCAACTAGCAACTCATTCAGTAGGTCATCCTGGGCTGAATTCGTGTTCATTTAAGTTGAGACTAAGCTCTTTCAGTAAGTAACCTGTCCACCTTGATTCTCCAATTTGAAACATCTAAAATGATGGATTGTGGCCCAAGTCACACATCACTAGTAAAAAATGTAAATAGAGATCATCTCTAGCGATTTGTATCATAACCAATTAATGTAAGGTTAATAATACCGATTGGTTATAATACTAATCGGTATAGACTAGTTTATACTGATTGGTTATAATACCAATCAATATAGCTAGAAAAATACGATGGAAATTACACGACAATTTTCCGCGTTCTTTTGTAGATGGCTTATACCGATTAGTATCATAACCAATCAGTATTAGACACTAAAATATTTACGAAAAATGGGTGGTAATGTTACCACGTTTATTGAGTTATAGTACCAATTGGTAGAAAAACCAATCGGTATTACAAAATAAACTATAACCCTAAACTCGAGAGCTCCTACTCTTTCCACATTTTTGAAATCCCCTACGATGACTGCCTACCCGAGAGACCCTCCTCTTCTTTCCAAATTACAGTAAACCCCAATCTAACAAAATGACGACGAATATCAACGCTCTTTAATTCCTACCCGACTAGCAATCAAAAGATTAATTGATCTTTCACAAGGTACTGTCTCGTCTTTTTGTTATCTGAAATTCACATTTGGATATTTCTCTCGTTATAATTGATGGTTTGCAAGATAGAGGACTCATGTTAAAGAGAGTAAGTTCTTTTACTACCCACTTATGTTGTCAACTTATGATGTACTAAATGTATAACCATATTTTCATGTGTTATTTGATAGATGAAAGAAGATGTACACGAGGAACTCGAAAGACACAATAGAATGTTGGTTCGAATGGTATGTATTTGCTAGTAATAGTATCTTTATAATGTTAGGTTTAAATACTTGAAATTTGTGTTATCTATGTCTCAACAATGGTTCATTTAGTGTTCATGTATTTGGAAATTTATGAATTTGTGTGTATTCATTCATTATTATTATAGGGAAATGATATCGATTCATCAAGGGGTATACTTTCAGGAACCATGGATAAATTCAAGATGATATTTTCTAAGACTAATCATTCTCATTCATTACTTAATGTTTGATTTTCAAATAATATTGATCATTACTCATTCATTCTCATTATTAAGAAGAAATGGGTTAGGGTTTCTTATCATTGTCCATGCCGACTGAGTTTGCTTTTTTTTTTTTGGTATTACCCTTAACGATAAGTTATAGTCAAATTGGCTTGCCTTGAATTTTTAATAGCAAGAGAGCTTCCAGCGATCGGTAACGATCATATTAAATCCAATCGGTATTTTCCTATACTAATTGGTAATGAAGGTATTACCAATCGGTTTACCATCGGTATAGAGGCTTTTTTATTAGTGATTTTTAAAGTCAAGCCTTTCTTTAGTTTCGATTTCAGCAAACTTCGTTCAAGAACAATTTCAAATAAATATAAATTTTGAATCAAATCACCATTTAGGATGATTCTTTTTAGCTACAACATTTATTTTGAACAAAATATTCAATACTAGCTGCAAATTCATGCAATTCTTGATGGAACACCAGTGATATTGAAATGAATAACTTGTCTTACGGACAACCTAGCATGCATTGTAGGTCGAACACGAGAACTGCTTAGTATAAAAGATAATCCAATTTAATGACCTTTCTAACGATATCTCATTCTCTCCAAATGGTTGTGTAGACAATCTTAGACAACGAATGAACACGTGGGACCAAGTCCATTCGAAACAAATTGTGTCATAGATTTCCAACCATATGTCACAATCTAAAAACAAAGCACTACAAATTTAGTTATGAATTATACACCGTGGACATTTCTGGTTTGATCATGTCTTGGTCGCATCATCTTGTATCACCATTTCCAAGGGTTAAGATTTTGACTCCATTTGGATATAAACGAACATTATATAGGACTCTTCAAGATTACCAAATCATCCAAGAAAAGCTAATTCTGAAAAGTATAGCGACCTTAGTGAATTTTCCAAGTTGATGGTCGCTCTAGAATTTCTTCAGCAAAGTATAATGCCAAATGTAAATATTTTGGCGTTTTTCACATAATCTCACATCTGGAGTCAACATGACATCAACACACGCGTTTTTTAATTCTTTTTGGCACGCATTCTGAAAGGATCGGTGCACCAATAGAGACAGGGGTCTAACTATTGATGACAACTTAGTACAAAAACGGTTTGATAGAAATCCTGTTAGGGATTTGTATCACTTTCTATTCTTCACAAACCCTTACAAACTCTTGAACGATCCAAGTGCAAAAACGTTTGCTCAGGTTTGAAGCTAAGAACCAATGAAAGAGAAGATGACAGAATGAAAATGACACAAAGAGATGTTTATGGATGTTTAGAGCAAAACTCTCCTACGTCACCCCTTCTTCCAACCACCGAAAGGATTCACTATACTTTTCTTAGAATCAAATACAGTTGCAAATCTAGCTCACTATTGAACAAAATAGACTTTGTTCAACTTACAGTATATTGAAGAATATTACTCAGTTAGACAATAATTCGATTATATCTCTCTCTTGATGTACAAACACATTAAAATAAGAAAGCAATTTGTGAGATTGTAAGTTTAGTAGTTCATTCGTGTATCAGCTTGTATGTCGCACTCTTCGTCTGTTGTCCTTGAAGATCTTTAAATAGAGAACATATACCAACGGTCGAATCTCCTACAATGACACGTGGCAAATACCCATTAAAGAGCCTCCATAGTACACAAGTACAGTAGACACTAAGCACCATGAACGTGGCCGTACCAATCTGGTAGTGCGCTGAATATTCTTCTAGGATTGTCTTGCAAAAAATAAGTAGTGGGAATAATATTTGCTCACGTGGCATTAATTCATTGGATGTAACTAGCTGTCGTACTGATCTGTACGGATAAGTGGAGCAGGAGTAGCGTACAACTAATTGATCGTGGGTAGACGAATTCTAGATTCAAGAAACTAGTGAAGCAAGGCATTAGACGTGCTCCAATTAGACTAACAAGACTAATGAAGTTAGACGCCCCCGTCTAATAGCAGGATCCAATAGACCACCGAGTCTAATGGAGTTAGACGACACGTCTAACTACGTGTCCCTTCAGACTAATCTGAAGGAGTTACACTGCACGTCTAACTTTCATCCGATAGACTGCACGTCTAACTACGTATCCATTAGACTAAACGTCTATCTACGTATCCGTTAGACTACACGTCTAAGTTTATGTGTCTAATTGCCAGTAACTCTAATGAACCTAAACAAAAACAATCAGACAACTTAGTTTCCTTCTTATTCAAGTTTTACACAAACTCATTATCAAAATTTCGTTAGTCAAAATGATTTGATCCTTAGTCAAAATAATTTGACCCAAATTTTTTCCCTTTTTGTTGATGATGTTAAAACTTTGCACAATTACTTAGATAAACATTCATCCAATTAAAGAAAGAATAAAACTTGTTTGCCAACTACAGAAATAGGCTCCAAAAACCAATATTCAAAGAGCCAAGTTTAAAAACCAATAAAAGAAAGTTTATAAGAGGAGAAATTATTGATCTTCCCTTTTCACGATTGGGTAGTTGAATCCTTCACCGCTGAATCCTCACCGCTCAGAAGGTTTCAAAAAGGTGGGAGAGAACAACCACCCCGACCACTTCCACCACTTCCACCACCACGATCACTGTTGCGACCTCCACCTCTTTTGGTTGGCCTACAACTTCCATCACCATTTTGTTTTCTCTTTGATCTGGTGCCGGTTGAAACACCACCTCCTCCTCTACTGACATTATCATTGCCATGGGAAATGAGGTTCTTCTCTTTATTAGCAGCTGCTTCAGCATCTTCTACAGCCTAAATTGCCTTGTAAAAGAATCAGCTTGTTCCAATCGCTCAACATCAACTCTGCTCATATTACCCTATTTCTCAACCATTTGACTTTGAAGCAAGCTCACTCCATCCAGGACTTCTTGATGAAGTTCAATAGAGTTTCCCTTTCGCAGTCATACAAATCGGTATGCCGTTTGAAGTTCTTTTCGAATTTAGCGTATGTTGTGTTGAGGATGTTGATTTCGTATGTGTTCCTCTTCATGGTTTGCTCCATTTCATTATGAGTTCTAACGAGAGAGGCAAACTCCTTCTTGTAAGATTTATGATTCTTTAAGATCTTCACCATGTTGGATTGCAAATCCAAAATAGTTTTCTGAAGGTTACCCATCATTGCTGTCATAGACTTCATAAGCTTTGCACCACTAGTGGATATGAGCGGTCCGAATGGGACTGATATGAGTGTGAATCTGCAGAGATTGCTCTAGTTCATCCTTCTCTGAATCACTTTTAGACTTTCTCTCTTCTTCATCACCCAAAATATCTTCACATACCTTGTGAATCTAATCAGATGTATCGTCTGAGTGAAGAGGAAGGTTAACAACATTATCATGAATGTTCATAAGAGTGATATCCGAATTTGATCGAGGATTGGGTGACCCCGGGAATGAAGCATTGAGACAGAGGAATCTCTTCTGATGATGCATCATTATTGTCTTGTTCTCCCTCAGAAGAAGAACTTTTCTCTGATTCCTTTTCATTTGAGGGTTCCCCCTTAGAACGTGCTTCATTGGGCTGATTGGCTTCAGCCTCCTTCTCTAGAGATGCCTCTGATTCGAAAATAGTGGACTCCAACGCTTCCTTTTCTTGGGTTACAAGTGGTTGAACAGGTTCCATGTTGATTTCTTCTTCTTCAATTATAGGATCGTGTTGAATTGCTTCCACAATCTGTTCAATTCTGGGTTGAGCCATTAAACATTTTTCTTCAACAAAAGGCTTCCTAGTTCAATGAGAAGGGCAGCGGCTTGCTCATCTTCTAGATGAGCAAAATCACAATCATCGGATATTTGCATCTGATCATCTTCATCTGAAGAGCTTCTGAAAGGACTAACCCCGGAGAAATCTACTTCATGAGCGTACCTGAGAACGATAGAGATGTAGTCCTACATTATTTCATCAAGTCTTTTCAAAGCCTTCACCTCTACATCAGCATTCCTTTCCAAAGGATTGAAGTTGGCTTTTCTGGCTTGGAGGATCGGAAAGAGAGCCCGACCTCTAAAATTTGCTTCAACCAACTCCTTTCTCTTTAGAGCTTCATAGACTTACGAAGTTTAGCCCATTTCAGGACTCTCTTTTCAACGTTGACCAGCTTCAAACATTGACTACTTATGCCTTTTCGCTTGATGACCTCATCATACTTAATGGACATTCTGTTGAAGACCCAAGTATCGAAGATCTTGATCTTTTCAGCAGCCCTTACTTTGGCCTGATCCATCATAAGTTAACAATACATGTTGCTTCAGAGACCTCCTCATTTGAATAGGTTGCAATTGCCTTGCCTTTTCTAATGACCTCAACAGGTTTTGGAGTAGGCCTTGGTTCCTTTATGGTTAATCCAGTAGCCATTCTGGTGGCTCTCATTACCTCGTGAGTAGATAGAGGTCCTGAAAGAGCCCATGCATGGCTTCAGACTGGACTATCTATCATGTCACTACGGACACAGCTTGGACTTGTTTGGAAACAGGGGCACTTCAACTGGAAAAGAAAGAGCTTTTTCAATAACAACATTAGTAGGGGTAGGAACGACACCCTGCTCTGGTTCGATGACAACTGTAGCTTCAGCAGCTACTGAATCTGGTTGACGGACAGGAGATGGAATCCTGTCAATATTTTCAATATTTGGACCAACTAGCAACAGTTGGCCCGGCAGCAAGTTCCACTACGGGAACAGAAACAGACAAATCTTGTTCCAACACAGGAACATTGAACTTAGGCACTTCAGCCTTAGATTGAGTAGGGGTTACCTTGGACGAGACTTTCGAAGACGTAGACGCCCTGGGCGCATTTGATTTTTCTCCTCTTGAAACTAAGGACTTTGCTGGTTTTCTCAATTGGCTCGCGGTAGGAGATATGGGAGACATCGGAATAGTAGTAAGTGCGGAGGGACCTTGCTTAACTCTGGGAAATTTTTTAACTCTAGAATCAACTATTCTAGAATTCTTCTTCGAAAAACTTTTCTGACTAGTATAACTAGCCTTTAATTCATTCACGGTTCTTGTTCTTTTGCTCCTGTCGACAAAATAGAAGTCGCCGGTTGTTTGGAACAAGTGACGGATCTTCCACCCGTCTATTAACTTGATGCGCCAGATAAGGACTCCTTGGAGTTCTTCATTCGAACAAGAGTGTTGGCAATAGTGAACACGTTGAACACCCTACAGGAGTTGAATGGCTCGGAATCCCCCATAGGGACCCCCTAAGTGTTCAAGCAGTCGGCTAAGTTGAGCACCAAGGTCACACTTTCTTTATTCTTGGGATCAATCGTCGCGCACAGGTTCAGGAACAACGTTGAGGCCTAGTTGACCTGAATACCTTTGGAAATGGTCGTCATATAGTCAAAATGGTCTTGACTATAGAGATGAAACAATCCCGCCCTCCCTTGATGAGCTTTAGCAATAACATCATTTAACAGGATAAAATGGGGTTCAAGAACCTTCTTACTCCCGTTTAATCTGATTTCTGAACCGTCGGCTGAGAAAGCAGTCTTCATTTCCGCCGTGATTTCTAATGGGAGATTTAGGTTGAAAGTGTGGCCCTCCGATGGGAGTTCGAAGAACTCCGCATAGGATGCTTCGTTGAAGGAAATAATTGTATCATTCACCGTTGATGTGATAGAATCGCCGACCATAGGCGCCGATTTGAAGAACTCCCAGAATTCCTTATCGTAAAATATGAACGGCCCATCGAGATACTTCCCAAGACCGGAGTATTCCGTAGATCTAAACATATCGACCACATCTTGCTGATCAAACATATAGACAGAAGGAAAATCCACCTACAAAGTACAATGTCCAAGAGTGATTCTCTTGTTGCCCATTTTGAGAGAATACGAACAGACACAAGATGAACAAGGTTTTTAGAGAGATGTTTGAAGAAATCTAGGGTTCTTGAGAGATTTGAGAGAGAAAAAGGGTTTCAATCTCATGCAGAATGTCCTTATATAGATTTCCAAGAGTCGCATGGATTAACCGTCACTTTTCCTAGGGGTAGGACCCATCAATTAATATTAGACGTCCTTTCTAAATAGTCATCATTAATTTTGGGGGTATATTAGTCATTCTCTCTTAACTTGAAAGACATGTGTCTTCATGTTATTCAGAGATGACTATTTTATGTTTGAGCGGGAAAATTAGATGTCATAGCACGTGGGACAAGTATCATTGATCAGTCTAATACCCACGTAGTTAGACGTTTTTCTTACTTCTCCAATCTATGAGATCTAAACGTCTATTAGACGCATGGGTCTATTAGACGTATGCGTCTAATCACGAGTCTCATAAACGTCTAATGTCTATTAAACGTAGACGTCTAATTACGCAAGAACAACACGTATTAGACGTATGAGCATCCAATTGCTCTTGTCTTATAAACGTCTAAACATCTATTAGACGTCAGCGTCTAACCGCGCAGGTTATTAACCAATACACAAGGACTTAGATGCATAGAGTGTAAGTAAAAATACGTCTAAGTACATGCTTTTTCTTTTAGACGACCTCGTCTAATAGACCGATTAAATCATTTTGTCTGCGTGTATCTTTATTTTCATAATAAATTTTCCCTCTCATTTTGTGCATGTACAAAGTGAATAAATAAATGTTTTGAGATCCTTAAGATCAAAAATATTTTTGAAACATAAAAGACTTAGTCCTCTGGAATGGAAAATGCCATTATTGATCTTCTAAAATGTATACTTAGAAGAGTATGATCCATGCTTCCTTCCTGCAGCTTTCCTGTATCACCTACACAAGAAAGTATTTACAAACTTTGGTACCCAAATTCAAATGGGTCCTCGATCAATCAGTCCCTTCTGAATCCATATTTGAGTTATTCTGATGGATTTCCCATTTTGTGTTATAATTAATGCGTATAATTTTGACTTAGTAGACGTTTTCCTGCTAGCCACTGATCCCTTAGCTTTAGAAGATGATTTTCTTTTAAAACTCCTTGACTTTGAGTCAGGTTTTAGGTTTCCAAACTTTCTCGCTGCTTCTAACTTATTTTTCAACCAGCTAACAGTCGGCGGAACATAAGTTATTTCATTCTTCAAGACTAACTCTTTTTGAATTGGATCGGATTCAATGTCAGTTATGCTCCCTTTGACAAAACTTATTTGCTTAAGCTTGTCAGTTGCAGAGTTTGACTTCTTGCAGGACTGGTTTGGGTCATCGCCATCAAATCCTAAACCGAATCTAGATCTAGTATGTTTCAATAGACTAATCTAATATTTGACAGTTTCTCCAGACCTTGTCCAAGCACTAACAACATAGTTTAACCTTTTATTTTCAGAAGAAAGCGTTTGAATATGTTCTTTGAGCATCTCATTCTCAGATGAGATCTCGATCTTGTCTTTTTCAAAAGTTTTTAATTCTTGAGTTTGATACAAAACAGGTTGAGACATTTTAGATGAAGATTTTATTTCATTTAGGGATTCTGCTAGCTTTCTGTACTCTATGACCTAGTCATTTAGTGCAGCTACCAGTTGTTCCCTTGAAATTTTTTCAGAGGAGAAGTCAAATACCTCAGTTTCCTTAGTATCTTATTCTTCTTCTCTTGCCATGAAGCAAGAAACCTCGTCTTCATCACGATCGTTGGATGAGAAGTAAGAGTCACTATAGTTTCGTATGTTCTTCCCATCTCCTGCTATAAGGGCCTTCAACTTCTTTTCTTCATCCTTTTTCTTCTCATTACGCTTCGGCTTCTAGCATTCAGGTTGGTAATTTCCTAGAATGCCACAGTTATAACACTTAACATTAACTTTAGATTTCTTATTATCATTTGAATTTGAAGAGAGCTTGAGTTAGAATTGCTCTTCTTCATGAAGTCGCCACACTTCTTCACGAAGAGAGACATAGCATCGTTGTTAAGTTGTTGGGCAGCTGTCTTCACATCAGGAGCAACTGGTGACTCTTTAGCAGTCACCAAAGCTTTGGTAATGATGATGGATGAGAGGTTATCTTTTTCAATCCTTGAGTTCAACTCAAACACATAGGCCTTGAGATCAGCAAACAGATCGAAGAGCGAGATCTTGTTGAGGTCTTTGGATTCCCTCATAGCCATCGTCTTTAAGTCACATTCCCTTGGAAGAGCACGCATGACCTTAATAGTAATCTCCCTGTTGCTATAGGTCTTGCCGAGAATAAAGAGAGTGGAGACAACTTGGCTGAACCTTGTGTCAAACTCATTCATCGTTTCTCCAGAATGCATCCAGAAATTTTTTTTTCCTAGGCTATAAAAATTAAAAGGATTTTTTTCTTATGGATGGTAAAAATTATATGTACTATACTATAATACGAGTAATAAGTCAACATATTAATCGAATTATTCCATTAATACCTTTACTAAAATAAAACAAATATACAAATTTAAAAATTTATAATATCACTCTATTTATAAAACAAATTTATACATTTAAAATTATATAGTTAAAGAAAAATTAGGTTAAGAAAACGTGTAAAATTAAATTAATTAAGTTTTAAATAAATGAAAACTATTATATAAATAAAAAAAATATTGAAGTCTAATTTAATGAATTTCAGTATAATTTAGTGAAAATATAAAAACCAAACAAAATATGAAAATAAGGAAAAAAAATACAAAATTGTTGTCAAAAACATATTATTAAATAGGTAAATACTCGATTAAGACGATTATATAATATTAATGTTTATAAATCGTTTTGAAAGATAAATAATATATCAATTTATATATTTAAGTAAACGAATCAAATCAATATTACTTTTGAAGTAGTTTAAAATTAAGAAATATAAAACTATTTTACTTTTATATTTATATAAATTATTATTTTAATCTTTATCATATAATTTTAAAATAAATAATAATATTATATGATTTAAATTGTTTTATATATAATTTCTTATACTTTAATTTATATAAATAAATTTTATTTATATATTAATTAAAAATTTTGTATTATTATAAATATTTGTATATTTGAAAATATTGATTATATAAAATAAAATATTAATAATAATTATTTTAATAAAATTAGAATATATAATTATGAATTAGATATAAGTTTAATATATAATAATAATATCATTATTTATATAATTAATTATTATATTTTAAAATATAATAAAGAAATTAAAATTTTATATAAAATTAAGTACTTCTACCTTAACTTATATAAATTAATTTTTAAAAAATAATCATTTGCTCCTATATAATTAAAAACATATGTAGACAGGGTTTGATCCTCATTTAAAATTCATCTACAACACCATCTCAGACAAATGCTCAATTGATTAAACCAATATATATATTTCAATAATTTTAGAAACTTATCCTGAGCTATAGCCCACCTCAGCCGTTGCATAGCTCCGCCATTGTAATAAGTCATTTTAGAATCAATTGGAATAAGATTATTTACACAAAATAAGATATTATAAATACATAAACTTAATAATCATTTACACTTATTTACAATAACTCACACAAAATAAATTATTACAATTACACGAAGCTTAATTAGAAAAGAACTTAATTTTAAAAGAATGGAGGTGTGAGAAACAATCACTTGAGGGGGGTGCATGATAAATTAACATTTTTTAATCGTGAAAATAGTTTGTAGGGCAGTCATGCAAAGTAGCAGAAAACCGGCAATAAGAGATAAGATTTTCCACGGGTTCTTGCAGTGTTCCTCCTTGAGGTTTACAATCCATTTGTTCTGAGGGAGCTCACAATACTCTTTCAATTCTTCTCTAATTGCAGAATAAGTATAAGGATTTGGCGTTCCGACATTCTTGGTTAACCTTCTCAACATAATATCTACGGAGTTGGCATTTATCATTTGGTTGATGAATATTCCGCGACTTATAAGCAAGTTGACGTCGTCGGACGAGTCAACAAGATAATCCATAAAGAACACAAAATCAATGAAGAACCTATATATATATATATATAATTAGAAGAATATGATCAATTATATATAGATTGCTTGTAACTAATTGGAGTTGAATTTAAGAATGATATATGGTCAGTACCTCTCTTTGGGGAGTTGTTGACAAACCTCAAAAGCAATTAAGTTTCGCAATTCAATCTCAGTTTGATTATTTATACTCCAACATGGTATCTCTAACTCTCCATTGTTAAAAGTTATGTCAAACATGCTTTTGGATATATCTGAAGACATCTTCAACCAAACATTGGCTTCCACCAGCTTTGTGGCAGGGTTCATAAAGAGATTTGTTTGAGCTTTTGGTTGAAAAGTATTCATCCTGACATTGACTTCTTTGCAAGGACATATCCAGCAATTTGTTTTTGTCTGCACTGTAAAAATTAGAATGATTTTTTTTTCTTATGGATTGGTAAAAATTATATGTACCATGCTATAATATGAGTAATAAGTAACATAGTAATCCAATTATTCATTAATACCTTTACTAAAATAAAACAAATATACAAATTTTAAAAAGTGATAATATCACTCTATTTATAAAACAAATTTATACATTTAAAATTATATATTTAAAGAAAAATTAAGTTAAGAAAACGTGTAAAGTTAAATTAATTAAGTTGTAAATAAGTGAAAACTATTATATAAATAAAGAAAATATTGAAGTCTATTTTAATGAATTTCAGTATAGTGAAAATATAAAACCAAACAAAATATGAAAATAAGAAGAAAAAAAAATTCAAAATTGTTGTCAAAAACATATTATTAAATAGGTAGATACTCGATGAAGATGATTATATAATATTAATGTTTATAAATCGTTTTGAAAGAATAGATAATATATCAATTTATATATTTAAGTAACGAACCAAATCAATATTACTTTTAAAATAGTTTAAAATTAAGAAATATAAAAATTATTTTACCTTTATATTTATATAAATTATTATTTTAATTTTTATCATGTAATTTTAAAATAAATAATAATATTATATGATTTAAATTATTTTATATATAATTTCTTATACTTTAATTAATATAAATAAATCTTATTTATATATTAATTAAAATTTATGTATTATTATAAATATTTGTATATTTGAAAATATTGATTATATAAAATAAAATATTAATAATAATTATTTTAATAAAATTATATTTAAAATTAGAATATATAATTATGAATTATATATAAGTTTAATATATAATAATAATTTCATTATTTATATAATTAATTATTATATTTTAAAATATAATAAAGAAATTAAAATTTTATATAAAATTAAGTACTTCTACTTTAACTTATATAAATTAATTTTAAAAAAATAATCATTTGCTCCCATATAACTAAAAACATGTGGAGACCTCCCATTTAAAATTCATCTACAACACCATCTCATATAAATGCTTAGTTGATTAAACCAATATATATATAAATAATTTTAGATACTTACCCTGGTCTATAGCCCACCTCCGCCAGCTGCGTAGCTCCGCCATTGTTTCTTTGAACGTTTTCATAAAAAGATTTATTCGAGCTTTTTGTTGAATCTTAGCTGGTGTGAAGCGAGAAGTTACAAACTTGTGAGTAATGTGCAATAAATGATATACCTCTTCGTCTAAAAAGTCACTGGGATTGCCTATGTCAGTGTTATTGCGGTTCCGATAAAGGTAATAACTTTCAACATTATACCTCTTAAGTTTTTTGCCAAAGAAGAGAAGGGTAATAAAGATGAGACTATATGTAGGTGCTGGAAAAATTTTGTTGAACAAGATATGTAGGATGAAAAATGGGATTTGGTTCTCAATTAATAACATGTCGTTTTGTAAAGCAATTAATTTGATTTTGGAGGTAATTATTTGGTCATTGATCTGGTCACCATCATTTGACTTCTTCTGCCTATACCTACAAAAGAGGTGGATAATGAAACATCCATCCAATACCATCATTTGGGCCAGTTCTCTACTCATAAGATTGGTTATAGGCTTATCGTAACATTTCCTCACTCTCTCTTCATGTTTCATGACAGTTTGGACCAAGCTCTCTATGGATTGGTGGTTGCCCGTTTGTAGGAGCAATTCCTTCTGGTAAAGCTTCTTGTGGTCCTCCATGGAAGCTAGGGAATGTTTTCCTCGGTGGTATGGGCCTATGGCGACCACCTTTGGCTCGTAGAATTCCTCGTTCCCTTTACGCAATTCATCAGGAACCCTGAAGATGCATTTCTCATCGTTTATGTCAATTATTTGATCTTTAGGTAAGATCTCCGTTTCATTTCCTCTTTCGATCTCCTCCACTATCTCTATCTGATCATTAATGAGAATCAAACTCTTTTAATTAATTAAATTTTAGGTTATGAACCTGTCAAAAAAAAATGAACTTGTAATGAATTATTTACCTCAAACTGTTGTTCACGATCAAGTCGGTCTCTAGTAGCATCCCAAGGTTTTTTCGAACTCTCTCCTTGTTGGAACTGAATGAGATTCAAACTCTTTTAATTAATTAACTTTAAGATTTATGACCTTGTAAAAAAATGAATTTGTAATGAATTATTTACCTCAAACTGTTGTTCATAAACATGAAGATAATCAAACTGGTCTTTAATAGCATCCCAAGCTTCTTCTGAACTATCTGCTTCCATGATAACTGGAAATATATTATTGGAGACTCCTTGTTGGATCAAGAAAAGAGCTTTGGAGTCTTTCTTTCTGAACTCTATCATCCACTCCGAATTATTCTCTCCTGCTTTTTCTTTGTTGTATCCTTTTTGGACAATATCCCATAGTTCTAGAGAGAGAAACAATGTCTTCATCTTTTTGCTCCATATATCATATCCTTCTCCATCAAACATTGGGATGCCGCCGTCCATCTCAAACTTCTACTCCAGGCAGTCAAATTATATTTTTCAGAGACTTTCATGTTTCCTGGCTATTTATAGCATCTGGAATTATTATAGTTAGTTGATGAGCATGGAAATAGGAAAACTTAAGTCATAAGTGGACAAATATTAAAATACAAATGGAGTATCTTAATATATTTATTTATGAATTTGAATAAAAACAAATGTAATTATGTTAATCTTTCAAGTCATGGACAAACTGTATTTATTTTTATATAAAATCATTTTAATCATATATACATATGTATAATATATACATATGTTTATTCTCAAGTCACTTTAACCTTCGTCACGAAGCACTACCCATTTTGTTATAATAAATTAAACACGTATGAAAATTTAAACTATATTCATCATATAAATATTATTATCATTTTAAATGATAAAAAAAAAATTTATAAATAAATTTTAAATATTCATATTATCTTTATATTATGAAATATAAATCAATAATTAGATGTGGATAATTAATTTATAATATTTTTTATAGTTAATAAAATTAATTCAAACTCTCGTTCAAAAAGATAATTATGTAGATACTAATAGTGTTGAAGCTCTTTTTTTTAATATGAATACTTTAATTATGATAACTATGGTACAACTTTAAATATTAAGATACCCACCTTATAAAATATAAGATTATTTTATATTTACGCATCCCACGGATTATATACTAGTATAGGATAAAAAACAAAATCATAAAATAGACCACATGGGTTGGGTGAGTTAAGAGATTGATGAGAGAAAGAGAGGGCGCCTAAGGGTCACATGAGGGAGGAGGGTTGGTGAGTCACAACCTATTATGTAATGGAGGTCAATGGTTGAGCGACTATCCGGAGCAACGGATGATGATGAGGAAGGGTGGTTCCTCGTTGGTAGAGGAGGTCGGGTGGTTCGTCTCGTCAGTGGGGGACTATTTTGATATCGATGACTAGTAGGCATGCATGGGTAGCTAGTGTGTCTCTCTAACCATCGGTTTTCACTCGGATCTCCATTCAACCGCTAAGGCTGCCTCTTAGCTTGTCAAACAAGTGGGAGACGTTTCCTACAACAAAAAAGACTTCTGGCGACGCTTAAAAAGACTTCTGCCAACCTTTAAAAGCGTCGCCAAAAATATTACCTATACTTATTCTTGCGTCGCCAGAAACAGGGTGAGCGTAAGTTATAATTAAGCGTTGGTAGCATTAATTTAAGCGTTGTTAAAAGGTCTATTTAATTTTTAATAATTTTTTATATTATAATATTAATTTTTTCTTAACAACTTTATCTGAATATTTTTTTGTTTTTTTAATTAAATAATTATTAACAAAATTTATTTCATACTAGTATTTTTGACATTTTTAATTATAATAAAATTAACATAAATTCTCTTAACAAAATTATCTCATAAAATTATATCATAGTCAAAAGATCTCAAACAAACAAAAATAGTTTTAAACAACAAAGATAAATAAAAACTGGAAATTGATGATTTTATAGAAAGCTGAAACAAACTTGATCTTTCTTCTTGGACCTCCACTTTCCACTGCAATTATGTACAAAAATATTCTTTTTAAGATAAAAAATAAAAAAATTATATTTATATGAATTAAATATAGAAAAAGTTTGAAAACATAAACCTCGTTGCTGTGGATACATTTCTTTTTTGTGCAGTTGACAACTCAAAGATAAATACTACAGTCAACTATCAATACCATTAAAAAACCAAATACAAATAATTAATTATCTTTTTACAGTACTATAACTCAAACAAAAAGTATAAAACTTTCATATAAGCATTTCTCAATTGTTTACCCGTGATGAACAACCGTGCAACCATGAGTCACCTATTTAAATTTTGATATTAATAACATACTTTAGAATAATAAGATTCAGTCAATCCCAAGAAATATTTGAATTTTTTTTACCTTTTCACTGACTTGAGTTTGCATTTTCTCCATGAAGATTGCCTTTATTGTCACAAAACTCTCGAGATTCATCCTTCATCAGTAAAAAAAATTGATTTCAAAATAGACCCGCAATTATATATATATATATATATATATAAATAAAAAAAGGTTGATGCGACTGTTTTACTTATGAGCAAGTCCGGATGATTGCGTCTGTTCAATATTTTTGGATGAAGCAAGGCCATCAGAAGTGAGCATAGCGAAAGATGTATGAGCACATGCTGCAGCCACTCTTTGTCCCACGGAAGATGTCAGAAAGACAACCTAAACATTCATAATCGAGTTTTTATGGAGTGGGTACACATTGAAACCATTCTGAATTTCAGAAAGTGAAAACAAAATGAACCCACCAAAGACATGACATGATTTTTGAATTTGTAAACGGGAGACTACTATCAGGATCGGATTCTGGAACATATGGTTCTGAACATGCGCATAAAATACGAAATTTATGATGTATATTCTTGCTTTTCAAAATGAGAACCGAAACTGTTCAATGTCTCATTAAATTTTTGAAAATCCTTTTCATTATCAATACAAAGTTTTTCAATTCTTCACCTGCAGAATGCTCATTTGGATATAGATCCAGGTTTCTAGGATCATCACCATTGGACGCTTGAGAATGGTTTGTGTTAGGATTGGGATCGCCGACAGAGGACCGGGGTCCGGCTAAAGGGGATCGCTTACACAACACACACCAATTGGCACTAATCCAGTTAAAGATTAGAACCGATCTTAACACTACACAGGTTGTCACAGACTTTTGAACTGAGTTCAAGGGCGAAAATGTTTGTTTCAACCTGAAGCAACACTCACGGTTCGTTTAAAGAATGTACACTGGTGAAAAAGGGGTCAAAACCGAGAGTTAAAACTCTCGGTTTTGACCCAATAACTTTCGTTGAAGACACCTTACCGAAGGTTTTAGTTACTCTCGCCATCCCTCGGTATTGACTCTCTCAGGTTTTCCACAAAGAGAAAAACCGAGAGTTATATGAAAACTTTCGGGTTTTTCTCTTTGTGGAAAAACCGAGGGTTTTACAAAGACCTTTCGGTTTTTCTCTTTGTGGAAAAACCGAGGGTTTTACAAATAACTTTCGGTTTTTCTCTTTGTGGAAAAACCAAGGGTTTTGAAGAAAACTGAGAGTTTTGTAATAACTCTCGGTTTTGTAGCCAAAGAGAAAACCGAGAGTTATATGAAAACTCTCGGGTTTTACCCGAAGAGGAAAACTGAAAGTTAAATCAAAACTCTCGGTTTTCCTCTTTTGGGTAAAAACTGAGGGTTTGTCATATAACTCTCGGTTTTCCTCTTTTGGGTAAAAACCGAGGGTTTGTCATATAACTCTCGATTTTCTCTTTGGCTAAAAACCGAGAGTTTTCTAATATCTCTCGGTTTTTCGACAAAGTGAAAAACCGAGAGATTTCAATATTACTTTCGGTTTTTTCCCGTAAATTTTTAAAAATGTGCGGATTATTTTGCTCGCAACCAAAATCTGTTAAGCCAAACCAATATATTAATGATAAAAGAAATGCAACATATATTAAACGATCACATTAATTGATCATGAACATTACAAAATTCGAAACCAAACTAATATTCCGAACAATCTGTTCTAAATTCAACCACTAATGAAAATATGTTAATAATCGAAACAATCTTAGCTTGTGGGGGGAGGAGGTGGTTGTTGCCTCATATACAATTCGATTCTCTCCATTCTTGCGTTCATCTCTAACTTCGTCCTCTCCATTCTTGCCACAATTTCATCCTTTTCCGCTTCCATTTCTTCCATTTTCCGCCTTCTTTCTTCATCCCTCTTCTCCAGTTCCTCTAGCTTGAGCTTAATTATTTGATTCTCTTCTAACAATCGCTCATTGTTTCGCTGTGAACTGTTTCCACTACGACGATCCTCACGAAAGTGTGTGGGCCGGATGCCTGATCACATTCCGAACACTACCCCGTGTTTTTGTTGTCCGAACACCCTCTTCGTCAATTCAAAATCCGATATTCCCGGTTCGTTACTAACAACCTCCTCCATCTCAGCCTGCACAATTCAAATAAAATATCATTTCTATAATAAAAAACTAGGCATATTCAATTCACTTACAATTTTCTCTTGCACGTGTTCGTCCGGGACGGGTGTTGGGTTTTCTTTTGTCGGTTTTGGTGTACGGGTCCTCTTGAATACTTCAATTACAGACGGTGCCCGTCCCATTTCAATCGCCTGTTGAAATAAATGATTTATATAATTAATAACAATCTTTAGATTAAGTTATTACAAATAATGTACTTACCAACTCGTCTTCAATTTGTGCAAACGGTCTACTTCCCATTCGATGCGGGAATTTCAGATTCTTCCGGTTCTTAATATTTGTAGAACTGTGTCTCTGTATTTGAAATAACAAATGAAGTTAGATTAATTAATATCAACTTTTATTTGAATTATGAAACCGTACCTTAAACGTTTCTGTGAAGAAATGGTTGCGACACACAAACTCCCAATCATCTCGATCGTAGTCTGGTGGAAGATTAGCCAGTACCGCCTCCTCGTCTCCTTTGTGGACGCGGATATATGTCTTGTTCAAATCCGACCGCCATCTATCCCATATCTGATTGGCGTGTCCCAACCCGGTCTTTCGAAAAGACTCAATGTCACCATTAGTCGCTTCGAACGGATCCTGAAAAAAATAACATCCAAATGTTAAAAATAATTATTTAATGACGTAATGTATAATCAAGTAATAAGTATTACCTTGATAGCAGTCCACAGTGAATCCAATTGGTCTGCACTTAAAGCCTTCCACTTGAGAAGACGGTGTGAGACGGCTGCAGGGTCCCGGATAATCGATTCCACATGTCTAGACCACCGTGTTCTTCCCACGTCTGTACCGCCTGGCCTCCCATCCTTCTCTCTAAACGTTAGAGGGATCCTCGTCCCCGCTACCCTCTTAGACAGCGCAATATTCTTGTTCTTCCCCCGTCTCTTACGGGCAGAAGATTCTTCAAAATTATCAAAATCATAATTAAATATGTCAATCAATTGAAACACTAACTAATTTGTAAACGAAATACCTGTCGATGATGGGTCGGGAGTGGTCCCGTGCTCCTCCTCGTCATCCTGCTCCTCGATAGGCTCCTCAAGACCCTCGTCTTCAGCCTCATCGCTATGCACCATATCAGCAAATGTGCTCTCTATAAACTCTTGGAGCTAACTAGCCTCAACATCCTCGTCTGTTGGGGGAGGCGTAGTAGCTATTGGGACCACAGTAATCAGTGGTTGGTCTCTAGAAGACGATCCTCGAAGCTTTAACGACTCGGATTGGGCAAGTAGGTTTTGGTAGCTTTTATCCAATTTCTTGGGTGTCTTCCTCATACTCTTCCTAGTTGTTTTAAGACCTTCAGACATTCTTAATTCACACCATTAATAAAATTGAGTGAATAATTGAAATAGAGTAGTAATAAAAATGAATATAAAGTTTAAAACATAAATCTACCTAATTAATTAATCTGAACTATATGTTTGTAAACCGCGGTTTTATTTTTGTCACAATCTTCCAACCGGGTCGGACTGACATATCAGGGGCGTAGAATACTTGTTTTGCTTGACTCGCCAATATATACGGGTCTTGACTTTGGGTTTTCAAAATTCAGTTTACATTTACACTTACGAAGCCATATTTATCCACTTTCACTCCTAGTTCCCCCGAGTGTGTATCAAACCACTTACACTTGAATAAAACAACTCGTTTGTGAGAATAGTATTGTACTTCGATTATATCCGTCAAAACTCCGTAGTGTAACCTAACTATATAATAAACCAACATGAACTAACCTTGCACAAAAAGAGCGACGAAGAAGAGCAGCGGATGTAGATCGACGGGCCGACAGTGGACGACTGAAATTCGTAATTCAAACCTAATAACAATAAATCAAACCAACCAAAATCAAACCGAAATCTAACAACCAATTCCAAAAAACCTAACACAAAACCAATCTAAAACAATCCAATACATAATCTAACAATAATATCAACCTAATCTAACAATAATCCAACATTATTAATCAAAAAACAAAATCCAACAACCAATTCCAAAAAACCTAACACAAAACCAATCCAAAACAATCCAATACATAATCTAACAATAATATCAACATAATCTAACAATAATCCAACATTATTAATCAAAAAACAAAATCCAACAACCAATTCCAAAAAACCTAACACAAAACCAATCCAAAACAATCCAATACATAATCTAACAATAATATCAACCTAATCTAACAATAATCCAACATTATTAATCAAAAAACAAAATCCAACAACCAATTCCCAAAAACCTAACACAAAACCAATCCAAAACAATCCAATACATAATCTAACAATAGTATCAACCTAATCTAACAATAATCCAACATTATTAATCAAAAAACAAAATCCAACAACCAATTCCAAAAACCTAACACAAAAACATAATCCTAAAACCTAATCCAAAATCTTATTCAAAACTAATTTCAAAACCTAATCTAACTTAATCTAACACTTAATCAAAGAAGAATCTAACAATAATATGGAAAAACAATGAATTTACCTTATCTTCAAGCGGCAGGCGGCGGCGACTGGCGGCAGGGCAGCAGCAGGGAGGCGTCGCGGCTTTCTTCAATCGGCGTCTGGCGGCAGGGCAGCAGTTGGAGAAGAGTAGCGGCGTCGATCTGTCGGCGGTGTCTTCTGTCGGACGTCGTCTTCGGGCGGCGTTGATCTTGGATTCAAGGCGGCGCGGAGGAGAGCGGGAAGTAGAAAATGGGGAAGAAGAAAAGGGAAAAAGAGGGCTGTTTTTTTTTAATTAACTTAATTACCGAAAGTTTTCCTAAAACTTTCGGTTTTTATATTGACAAAAACCGAAGGTTATATTAAAACTCTCGTTTTTTATCAATGTGAAAACCGAAGGTTTTATTAAAACTCTCGGTTTTTATCAATGAAAAAACCGAAAGTTTTAGTAAAACTCTCGGTTTTCACATTGATAAAAAACGAGAGTTTTAATATAACCTTCGGTTTTTGTCAATATAAAAACCGAAAGTTTTATTTAAATTCTCGGTTTTGATAATTATTTCCGAAAGTTATATAATAAACTTTCGGGTTTACAACTTCACAAATTTTAAAATTAATTGGTTTATCACTTTCTAATAACCTAGAACAACATTAATTTAACACATTGGATATCCTTAAAACATTCCCCAATCCATATAATCAAACATTACACAAATACAAAGGATAATCAAACATAAACATATAAATACACTTCTTTATATAATCAAACACAATCATAAACATTTTAACATTAAACAAAATATTAATTTTTAAAATACAACACACAATTGATTATATTAGTTAGGACTCTAGATTTGAAGGTAAAAAACACTTTAACTTAAACAATTTGAGAAATGGTAATTCCGAGAGTATATAGCAAAACTTTCGGTTTTTATGGGTATTTCCGAAAGTTCTACTATAAACTCTCGGAATTACCATTTCACAAATTGTTAAATTAATTGGTTTGTAATCTTCTAATGTCTTTGAACATTATTCATTGAACACATTTAATAACCTTAACACATTACATAAGCCATATGATCAAACTTTATACACATTCATGTCATGATCATAAACACAAACATATGAATACACTTCTTTATATAATCAAACACAATCATAAACATTTTAACATTAAACACAATCTTAATTTTTAAAAAACAACACACACTTGATTAGATTAGTTAAGATTCTAGATTAGAATGTATCAAACCAAATAATTTTCCAAATTATGATTTGGTAACACCGAAAGTTAATAGTACAACTTTCGGTTTTTAAGGGTTTCAACGAAAGTTTTAAGAAAACCTCTCGGTCCTAACCTTAAACAGTAAGTTTTTAGGAAGGGTCAAAACCGAAGGTTTTCAAATAAACCTTCGGTTTTTACCCTTCCCCATAATTAGAAAAAATTTAGATTTTTTTAAACTAGGGTCAAAACCGAAGGTTTTCAAATAAACCTTCGGTTTTTACCCTTCCCCATACTTAGAAAAAATTTAGATTTTTTTAAACATGGGTAAAAACCGAAGGTTTATTTGAAAACCTTCGGTTTTTACCCTTCCCCATACTTAGAAAAAATTTAGATTTTTTTAAACTAGGGTCAAAACCGAAGGTTTATTTGAAAACCTTCGGTTTTTACCCTTCCCCATACTTAGAAAATTTTCAGATATTTTTAAATATGGGTAAAAACCGAAGGTTTATTTGAAAACCTTCGGTTTTTACACTTCCCCATACTTAGAAAAAATTTAGATTTTTTTAAACATGGGTAAAAACCGAAGGTTTATTTGAAAACCTTCGGTTTTTACCCTTCCCCATACTTAGAAAAAATTTAGAATTTTTTAAACTAGGGTCAAAACCGAAGGTTTATTTGAAAACCTTCGGTTTTTACCCTTCCCCATACTTAGAAAATTTTCAGATATTTTAAACATGGGTAAAAACCGAAGGTTTATTTGAAAACCTTCGGTTTTTATCCTTCCCCATACTTAGAAAAAAATTAGATTTTTTTAAACATGGGTAAAAACCGAAGGTTTTCAAATAAACCTTCGGTTTTTACCCTTCCCCATACTTAAAAAAAATTTATATTTTTTTAAACATGGGTAAAAACCGAAGGTTCATTTGAAAACCTTCGGTTTTGACCCTTAGAAATTTTTTAGATTTTTTAAAACTAAGGTCAAAACCTAAGGTTTTCAAATAAACCTTGGGTTTTGGCCATGCAAAATTAAGGTGAAAAGTGCACAATAAGAAAATAATTCATTAACAGCCTATTAAAACCAAACCAAACCAAACATAATAATAATAATTCATGAATATTAAAACAAAACACTTAGAAATATATGCTGTCATCGTTCGTACGGAAAAACTAAATAAACACATAATAAACCTAGAAATTATTAGATGGGGTGGAAGGAGGGGGTGGTTGATTCAATCGACTCATCAGCAACACAAGTTCCTGTTCGAGATTCTCTAATCTCTGGGTCATTTCGGCCCTGTCCGCTTTAATTTTAGTGAGCAAACGGCCTCTTTCCGCATCCCTTAATCGAATTTGTTCCATTTCCAGCGTCATCTGTCTTACCTCTTCCTCACGTGCCGCAATTTCTGATTGTGCAATCAGATTCTGGTAACACGGAGGCAGTTTCTCCGGTGTACGCCGAAGTCTCTTCCATGTCGAATCACCCATATCCTAAATGCATTTCAGATATATGTATATATATTAATTAATCAAACAAAATAACATAAACTAGCATAAATCTAGATATATAATATATATATAAACTTAAAAATCTAAATCTCATAATAAACAAAACAAAAAAAACCAAATGAAACAAATTACCTGAACGAGAGAGGAGAAGATCGAACCGGCGTGGAGGAAGCAGGCGGCTGCGGCGCGGAAAAGAGAGAAAGGAGAGATGAGTGAAATGAAAAAGAGAAGGGTTAGGGTTTGTATTTATAGAGGTTGATGCCGAAGGTTTTCATATAACTTTCGGTTTTGATATTAGTCAAAACCGAAAGTTTATTAAAGAACCTTCGGAAATAACCATTACCAAATTTAGAATTTTTTTTAATTGAGCAAAACCGAAGGTTCTTTGTAAGACTTTCGGAAATGAATTTTTCAAAAAAGGTAAAACATAAGGTTCTTTGAATAACCTTCGCAATTAAAAAACCCAGGGATTTTAAAACCGAAGGTTTTTACAAAAACCTTCACAATTAACCCACATCCAACACTTAGAATTTTTTTTGGTTTTTTGGGAAGGTAAAAACCGAAAGTTCTTTGTAGAACTTTCGGTAATAATTAATAACCCCGAAGGTTTTACACCCCACTCGGAATCTATTTTTAATCCCAAAGGATTTGTTCCTCTCGGGAGTATTTAGGAGAGTTTTACAAAACCTTCGGGAAAAACCGTCGGTAAAGGTCCTTTTTTACTAGTGGTAGTAGATAGAAGTCGGTTGGAATGAGGTAAAAGTTGGTTCGGTTGGTAAAGTAATGATTCAGTTCGGTTGGTAAAGTAATGATTCGGTTCGGTTGGACTAGATAGTGATTCGATTCGGTTGATAGTGTAACCGGAAATAATGAAGAATACAAGACAAATTGTATGGATGTTCGGAGATGAAACTCATATGTCACCCTTCTTCTCAAATTGTGAGAAGGATATTCACTAGAAATATTCAACAATACAATACACAATACGATCAAGTCTTATTTATTGTTCATCGTTCACTTTACAGCACTCACACAGTGATGTAATACACTTTACAATGCATGTAAATACTTAAAACATTTTCACTCTTTAGAGAGATATTATTTCAAAAGGCAGGTGAAAAAGTGTATGTAAAAGCTTGTCACAATCGTACTTTTGATCAAGAGAGCTATATGAATCCCATCTTTCTTCAATACTTTTACTTCTTTTTATATGGAAAATATGACAACGATCATATTTCTCTCTCTTAAGTTGATTGGTCACGGGTAGCCGTGACGGTCCGGATTAGGTGGTGTGCATGCTTTGTCTTTGTACACATGACAAAGGTGCATTAGGCGACCGTCTATTCTTTGGAGGTTGCTTGTGGACTTAGGTAACATCAGTAATTATTAGCTTGCTGCACGCCCTATTTTAGAGCCTTCTTCTGCATATTCCCAAGGAGTATTTGTTTATATCATCACGTCACCATCAAAATATTTATAACTTTGAATAATATTCCCGTTGGTTTTAGGATCTTTGATAGGTTGGACTTAGCCGGACGTTATCGGTTTGCGGCTTAATCCGAGCCTAAAGTTATACCGATTCGGTTTTCTACGGATGTGGTTGGACCGATTAGGTTTTGCTAAGAGGATAGATCAATTTAGAAATTCGTTTTGGCCGGTCTTGTTAAGGATATTTGCCTACACATATAGTTGAAATTGATTAAGTTCTTTGGATAGTTAATTTACTTTAGATAATTAACTATCTTAATTTTTCTAACAATTTCTTTTTTTTTCATTATTTAGAATAAATCTTCAAAATTTGTAATCGTTGGCCAGTCTCAAAGAACTTAAATTTATTTGGTCGTTTTTTAGAGAATCGGTTTTGAGAGGATAGCTTAACAATTTCTCCCTTTTAGAAACTTTTAATCTAAAAGTGTCAAAACCAGTAAGTTTGGAAACAATGAACCGAATATAGATAATCATAAAATATCATAGGTTAGAGTATAGGATTTAAAACTAATATTTGAAAAGCATAATAAGTAATAGACTATAAGTTGAAAACATAAAATAAAAAAAAATAAAAAATTCAAGAGTTTTAGGTCCCCTGTTCTTTTCTTTTCTTCTTCTGCTTTTTTTGCCCTTCTATCTGCGTTGACGTGCCATCCGGCTAGGACGGATGATCTCGGAGCGGTTCGATCGTAGTTGATGAGGCCGCTTTCCGATCTTGTGGGTCGAGTATGAGCCCCGGAAGGTGGGGTTCTCCCACTCCGCATGAAACTGTCAATGGACTTGGCCTGTGTGCCCTGATCTGGTCGGTTGTTTGAGGGGAGGGAAGAAGTTGGTTCTGTTCTCGCTTTTCGTTTTCTTAGATTTAGGGGAGCATCATCTTCCTCTTCGCTGTCAGCAAGTGGAACAGTTAAGCCGTCTGCTGGATTCGCAGTTGTTCGAGTATTTCTCTGTTCAGTCCGAGTTATTACTTTGTCTACTTACTTTCTTTTTCGTTTATTTGTCTGTGCCCTTGTAATCATGGCAATAGACTGCTCGTCTTGGATATCTCTATCTTCATTTTCCATCTCAATGATTAATTTTTGTTGAGGTCTTTGAGCCGCTTTAACATTTACTTTTTCGTTTGATTTAGGCTTGACCTCTTCTTCATTAATTTTTCGGGCTAGTAATGCATCATTCTTTTCGTTTTCCTTCAATAGTTGGTCTTGTTCTTTCTCGTCGGCCTAAAGTTTTAGAGTCGTTTCTGCATCGTTTCAGATCTGTTCTTCAGTGGCCACAACCTTGACTCTTGCTATCTCCTCAATCTAAGCAGACATGACTTGCATCATTTGAAGTATTTGAGAGGTGGTCGACTCAACCTTCGACTCAACATTTTCAATCTTGAAGTCAGTTGTGGAAGCCCTAGCTTCCAAGGAGGCCTGTCACTTGGCCATTGAATTTTGGACAACATCCTGAATGAACTCATTCTTTTCATCCGAGAATGAGACGATTGCGTGACTTTGCACCGGATGTGGGGAATGAACCGATAATGACATCCCCGGTTTGTTTTGGTTATCCGGATTTGTCTCTGCAGAATGAATATGGATAATGGACTTATCCGGAGATTTGGTTGATGGATAATCATATTTATTATTTTTTTTTTAAATTCAAGTCAATTAAAAATACAGTTTGTCTAGTGGGTTAAAAATCCTCCACAAATATTTAACATTTCTAATGTTTTCTTTCTTTCACATTACAATTACCCCCACTTTAATTTAATATATTTTAAATAAAAAATAATTTTTTTTTAAAAATTTTTTTAAGTACAAACTCATATAACTAGTCTTATCAATACAATTTTTTCTAGGTAAAGTGTTTACTTTAGAGTTTTTTCTTGGTAAAGTGTTTACTTAGTATCATTATAAATGTTTGACGTGTTTGAGAATAGATAGTCAAGTAATCATATTTATTGATTTTTTAAATTCAAGTTAATTAAAAATCAAGTTTGTCTAGTGGCTTAAAAGTCCTCCACAAATATTTAACATTTCTAACCAAATTCATAAAAAAATAATATAATTTACAATAGTACTATCAAACGAATGTCAAGATTCCATATAATCAAACTAGTGCTTATGGTGAGGCTTTTTAATAATTCACTATTATTATTATTTTTTTCTTACCCCCACTTTAATTTAATGCATTTTAAATTAAAAAAATAAAATAAGATTTTTAGTCTTTCAGGTACATAATCTTACCCTTTCAACTATTTTAATGAATTATTTTTTCTTTAATTAGGATAAAAGAGTTGTTGTAACCAAGAAGAAATGAGATGAGAACTTGGAGAGCACATCCCTCACCCACAATTAAATGTATCTGTTTTGAAAAGATACATCATAAGGCTCGAGGGCCCACTATTGTAGTTAGTATCCTTATGTGTACTCTTTGACTACACACAAACAATATTTACAAGGCAATTGAGCCTGTTCATGTGCAAAAAGTGTTTACCAAAATACATCTATTTACACACATCAATTAAAAAATGTTTAGCTTTGTTGGGTTTAATCCACATGAAAAAAAGAAATCAAGCAAATGCAAATACAAATACGAGATTCACGGACATTTTTTTCGAACCTTCCCAACGTCCAAATTTTTTTTTCCGTATACGCAAGATTTTCACTCATCTTATGTGCTACCAATTTTAGAGTCCACCTAACGTATTTTGTTTTAGGGAATGAATGATCTTATCCTAAGATAAATTTATCCATTCAAATACTACGTCTTTAAGAGCATTTTGTGCAATCTTAAATTGATCGGTCTCATGCCTTACATATCATTTCGGGTGCTCCTCCCATGAAGTGGACATGATAAAGGACTTAAATGGTTAATATGACCCGTGCAATTTTTATAAAAATATTTTTCTATGAAATATATGCTATAGAACCCCATGGCTTAACTTCCTATCGAATCTCACAAAAAGTATATAGGAAGATATCCAGGATATTTTCCTATCTATTTGAGATGAGAATCTAATGTTGAGTCTATATCATAAACTTTCCTTGCTAGCCTCATATAGGTTCTTGATTAGTACGTATATAAATCGTAGTAATCCAGTTGACTTTAAGATTTACCATTTTAATTTACATCAAAAAGAAACTTAAGGGAAAAAATAGATTATTCACGAATTAAGGATTCGATGCTTAGTTACACATTAGGAAAGGGCCACATATGTTATGTCATATGCGCCTATCCCGTGGGATAGTCTCTACTAAATGTAGTTGGCCATTTATTTGTAAAGGTTTGTTACATGTTTGCATTATGAGTTCGGAATTATATTGTTTATGTATTCCCTTTCCTTGTCTTTAATTCAGAAGGAGTAATCATAGCTCTAATTAGATTCCAATAAAGGTTGGTATCAAGCCATTAGAATTCTCTTGATTCCATTTATCATGTCTAAAGTCTTTTTAACAGGATACCTGCTTAGTCCAAATATTATTTTGGACATTCGTTAGGTTTTTCTAGACTAAAGAAGATGAAATGAAACCTCGATAAACTATTTGGGCACACATGTGAATAACAATGTGAACTCTCACATTTTCATTTGGTTGGAAGCTTTCTTGTTGATCTAGATTATGAATGCTTGTACAAAAAGGTCTTCACCAGTATATTATGATGTGGATTAAGGAATGAATAAGGGAATTGGAGCCCTGAAGTATAAAACAATTGAAATCGAAAGTTTTTTGCATGTCGAACATATTTTTAGAAAATATTCGCACTCGATTTTAGAATTTTTTAGGGTTCCGAGACACCCAATATTACTCCTCTAAAACGAGCATTATATAGGACTCTTCAAGATTACCAAATCATCCAAGAAAATCTAATTCTGAAAAGTATAGCGACCTTAGTGAATTTTCCATGTTGATGGTCGCTCTAGAATTTCTTCAGCAAAGTATAATGCCAAATGTAAATATTTTGGCATTTTTCACATAATCTCACATCTGGTGTGAACATGACATCAACACACGCGTTTTTTAATTCTTTTTGACACGCATTCTAAAAGGATCGGTGGCACCAATAGAGACAGGGGTCTAACTATTGATGATAACTTAGTACAAAAACGGTTTGATAGAATCTTGTTAGAGATTTGTATCACTTTCTATTCTTCACAAACTCTTGCAAACTCTTGAACGATCCAAGTGCGAAAACGTTTGCTCAGGTTTGAAGCTAAGACCGATATAAGAGAAGATGACAGAATGTAAATGACACAAAGAGATGTTTATGGATGTTCGAAGCAAAACTCTCCTACGTCACCCTTCTTCCAACCACCAGAAGGATTCACTATACTTTTCTTAGAATCAAATACAGTTGCAAATCTTGCTCACTGTTGAACAAAACAGACTATGTTCAACTTAAAGTATATTGAAGAATATCACTCAGCTAGACAATACTTTGATTTTATCTCTCTCTTGATGTACAAACACATTAAAACAAGAAAGCAATTCGTGAGATTGTAAGTTCAGTAGTTCGTTCGTGTATTAGCTTGTATGTAGCACTCCTCGTCCGTTGTCCTTGAAGATCTTTAAATAGAGAATAGGTACCAACGATCGAATCTCCTATAATAACACGTGCCGAATACGCATTGGAGAGCCTCCATAGTACACAGGTACAGTAGACACTAAGCACCATGAACGTGGCCGTACCAATCTAGTAGTGCGCCGAATATTCTTCTAGGATTGTCCTGCAAAAAAAAGTAGTGGAAAGAATATTTTCTTACGTGGCATTAATTCATTGGATGTAACTGGTTGTCGTATTAATTTGCACGGATAAGTGGAGCAAGAGTAGCGTACAGCTAATTGATCTTGGGTAGACGGATGCTAGCTTCAAGCAATTGCTGAAGCAAGGCATTAGACATGCTCCAATTAGACTGACAAGTCTAATGAAGACGCCCCCGTCTAATAGCAGGATCCATTAGACCACCGAGTCTAATGGAGTTAGACGACACGTCTAATTACGTGTCCCTTCAGACTAATTAGAAGGAGTTAGACTGCACGTCTAACTACGTATCCGTTAGACTGCACCTCTAACTACGTATCCGTTAGAC
The DNA here is from genome assembly GCF_907164915.1 of Impatiens glandulifera. Taxonomy (NCBI): domain Eukaryota; kingdom Viridiplantae; phylum Streptophyta; class Magnoliopsida; order Ericales; family Balsaminaceae; genus Impatiens; species Impatiens glandulifera. Next base: position 136,882,211 of record NC_061862.1, on the reverse strand, counting down.
TGCACGTCTAACTACGTATCCGTTAGACTGCACGTCTAACTACGTATCCGTTAGACTGCACGTCTAACTACGTATCTGTTAGACTGCACGTCTAACTACGAATCCATTAGACTGCTCGTCTAACTACGTATCTGTTAGACTACACGTCTAACTCAATGCGTCTAATAGCTAGTAAGTCTAATAAACCTCAATCAGACTAAGTCTAACTTAATAGGTTTTAATGCACCTGCACAAAAACAATTAGAGAGCTTAGTTTCCTTCTTATTCAAGTTTTACACAAACTTATCATCAAAATTTCTCTAGTCAAAATGATTTGATCCTTAGTCAAAATAATTTGACCCAACACATTCTAACCCATTGAGTTTCGTTGATCCGTCCTTGACTCGACCGATTCAACTCGAGTTTTGACATTTTTTCCATTTTAAAGGCATTCTCCACAAAATTTCAAACAATAATATTATACTCAAAATTCATAATTTTTTGAATCCTTCCATATGAACGTTTCAGGTTTCCAGAATTCCGATTTTTTGATAAAAAATGATGTTTAGACACACAAACAAGCCCCGAACTAGTTGTTTGGTACATTTTGTCCAACAATAATAATATAATCAAAGTTCATAATTTTTCAAAATGGTCATGTTGAACGTTTGAAAACATAAGAAGCTCGAGTATTTTTAGAAATTGGCGTTTGGACTTCTACTTAAGGGTTGTTCTAAGCCAATTCTGATATGCACTTTTGATATTTACTTCCCCGATCCATTAATCAAGTATGATCATCATACTCGACCGGGCCTATTTATTATAATTTCAGGGTGTAAAAAATGAGTATCTACAATAGTACGGTTCATTTAAATGAGCTTCATCAATTTCAGTTATCACTAGATTTTACGTACTATATATGAAGAAGAAAAATCAATAATGAGTTTTTGTCTCACACTTTATCTTTTTAGAATTTTGTCTTACCTTATAAAATAATTATAACAAAATATTTATAGGGTAAACTTTAACATAATTAACCTAAATAATTCTTGATCATGTCCAAGTCCAAACTCAAAGACAAACTCAATAAACTCTAATTAACTCTTGTAAAATTTATTATAAGTGCTGAATTCACACCTCAACAAATTTGAAACAAATGATACTTTTAATGAAATTATATATTTAATATTTATATTCAAATTCTCAAACTCAAATTCTTAATAAAAGGCTAATAATATATAATACTAAATTTAGCATCAAATTCATTTAATTTATTGTTCAGGCTGGAAAATTTATAAGTAATTCAATTTGATATATTAATTTTTTTATTTAAAATATCTTATTCTCTAATAAAAGGATACGATAACATAAAATAATATATTACAATACGTCAAGGGCGAATCCATAATTTTTTTTTGACTAGGCTGTAAAAATTAGAAAGAATTTTTTTCTTATGGATGGTAAAAATTATATGTACTATACTATAATACGAGTAATAATTCAACATATTAATCGAATTATTCCATTAATACCTTTACTAAAATAAAAAAAATATATAAATTTAAAAAGTGATAATATCACTATATTTATAAAAAAAAATTATACATTTAAAATTATATAGTTAAAGAAAAATTAGGTTAAGAAAACGTGTGAAGTATTAAATTAATTAAGTTTTAAATAAGTGAAAATTATTATATAAATAAAGAAAATATTGAAGTCTAATTTAATGAATTTAATATAGTTTAGTGAAAATATAAAAACAAAACAAAATATGAAAATAAGAAAAAAAATAAAAAAATTGTTGTAAAAAACATATTATTAAATAGGTAGATACTCGATATTATCGACGATAATATAATATTAATGTTTATAAATCGTTTGAAATAATAAATAATATATCAATTTATATATTTAAGTAAACGAACTAAATCAATATTACTTTTAAAGTAGTTTAAAGTTAAGAAATATAAAAACTATTTTACCTTTATATTTATATAAATTATTATTTTAATCTTTATCATGTAATTTTAAAATAAATAATAATATTATATGATTTAAATTATTTTATATATAATTTCTTATACTTTAATTTATATAAATAAAATTTATTTATATATTAATTAAAATTTATGTATTATTATAAATATTTGTATATTTGAAAATATTGATTATATAAAATAAAATATTAATAATAATTATTTTAATAAAATTATATTTAAAATTAGAATATATAAATATGAATTAGATATAATTTTAATATATAATAATAATATCATTATTTATATAATTAATTATTATATTTTAAAATATAACAAAAAAATTAAAATTTTATATAAAATTAAGTACTTCTACCTTAACTTATATAAATTAATTTTAAAAAATAATCATTTGCTCCCATATAATTAAAAGCATATGGAGATAAAGGTTTGATCATGACCTACCATTTAAAATTCATCTACAACACCATCTAAGACAAATGCTCAATTTATTAGACCAATATATATATTTAAATAATTTTAGAAACTTACCCGCTGCATAGCTCCGCCATTGCACTATGTCACACTTTAGAATCAGTTGGAATAAGATTATTCACACAAAATAAGATATTATAAATACATCAAACTTAATAATCACTTACACTTATTTACAATAACTCACACAAAATAAATTATTACAATTACATGAAGCTTAATTAGAAAAGAACTTAATTTTAAAAGAATGGAGGTGTGAGAAACAATCACTTGAGGGGGGTGCATGATAAATTAACCTTTAATCGTGAAAATAGTTTGTAGGGCAGTCAAGCAAAGTAGCAGAAAACCGGCAATAAGAGATAAGATTTTCCACGGGTTCTTGCAGTGTTCCTCCTTGAGGTTTACAATCCATTTGTTCTGAGGGTGCTCGCAATACTCTTTCAATTCTTCTCTAATTGCAGAATAAGTATAAGGATTTGGCGTTCCGACATTCTTGGTTAACCTTCTCAACATAATATCTACGGAGTTGGCATTTATCATTTGGTTGATGATAATTCCGCGACTTATAAGCAAGTTGACGTCGTCGGATGAGTCAACAAGATAATCCATAAAGAACACAAAATCAATGAAGAACCTATATATATATATATATATATATATATATATATATATATATATATATATATATATATATATAATTAGAAGAATATGATCAATTATATATAGATTGCTTGTAACTAATTGGAGTTGAATTTAAGAATGATATATGGTCAGTACCTCTCTTTGGGGAGTTGTTGACAAACCTCAAAAGCAATTAAGTTTCGCAATTCAATCTCAGTTTGATTATTTATACTCCAACATGGTATCTCTAACTCTCCATTGTTAAAAGTTATGTCTAACATGCTTTTGGATATATCTGAAGACATCTTCAACCTAACATTGGCTTCCACCAGCTTTGTGGCAGGGTTCATAAAGAGATTTGTTTGAGCTTTTGGTTGAAAAGTGTTCATCCTGACATTGACTTCTTTGCAAGGGCAAATCCAAAAATTTGTTTTTGCCTGAACTGTAAAAATTAGAATGATTTTTTTTCATCTTTCTTATGGATGATAAAAATTATATGTAGTCTATTATAATACGAGTAATAAGTCAACATATTAATCGAATTATTCCATTAATACCTTTACTAAAATAAAACAAATATACAAATTTAAAAAGTGATAATATCACTCTCTTTATAAAATAAATTTATACACTTAAAATTATATAGTTAAAGAAAAATTAAGTTAAAAAAACATGTGATGTGAAGTTAAATTAATTAAGTTGTAAATAAGTGAAAACTATTATATAAATAAAGAAAATATTGAAGTCTATTTTAATGAATTTCAGTATAGTGAAAATATAAAACCAAACAAAATATGAAAATAAGAAGAAAAAAAAATTCAAAATTGTTGTCAAAAACATATTATTAAATAGGTAGATACTCGATGATTATATAATATTAATGTTTATAAATCGTTTTGAAAGAATAGATAATATATCAATTTATATATTTAAGTAACGAACCAAATCAATATTACTTTTAAAATAGTTTAAAATTAAGAAATATAAAAATTATTTTACTTTTATATTTATATAAATTATTATTTTAATTTTTATCATGTAATTTTAAAATAAATAATAATATTATATGATTTAAATTATTTTATATATAATTTCTTATACTTTAATTAATATAAATAAATCTTATTTATATATTAATTAAAATTTATGTATTATTATAAATATTTGTATATTTGAAAATATTGATTATATAAAATAAAATATTAATAATAATTATTTTAATAAAATTATATTTAAAATTAGAATATATAATTATGAATTATATATAAGTTTAATATATAATAATAATTTCATTATTTATATAATTAATTATTATATTTTAAAATATAATAAAGAAATTAAAATTTTATATAAAATTAAGTACTTCTACTTTAACTTATATAAATTAATTTTAAAAAAATAATCATTTGCTCCCATATAACTAAAAACATGTAGAGACCTCCCATTTAAAATTCATCTACAACACCATCTCATATAAATGCTTAGTTGATTAAACCAATATATATATAAATAATTTTAGAAACTTACCCTGGTCTATAGCCCACCTCCGCCAGCTGCGTAGCTCCGCCATTGTTTCTTTGAACGTTTTCATAAAAAGATTTATTCGAGCTTTTTGTTGAATCTTAGCTGGTGTGAAGCGAGAAGTTACAAACTTGTGAGTAATGTGCAATAAATGATATACCTCTTCGTCTAAAAAGTCACTGGGATTGCCTATGTCAGTGTTATTGCGGTTCCGATAAAGGTAATAACTTTCAACATTATACCTCTTAAGTTTTTTGCCAAAGAAGAGAAGGGTAATAAAGATGAGACTATATGTAGGTGCTGGAAAAATTTTGTTGAACAAGATATGTAGGATGAAAAATGGGATTTGGTTCTCAATTAATAACATGTCGTTTTGTAAAGCAATTAATTTGATTTTGGAGGTAATTATTTGGTCATTGATCTGGTCACCATCATTTGACTTCTTCTGCCTATACCTACAAAAGAGGTGGATAATGAAACATCCATCCAATACCATCATTTGGGCCAGTTCTCTACTCATAAGATTGGTTATAGGCTTATCGTAACATTTCCTCACTCTCTCTTCATGTTTCATGACAGTTTGGACCAAGCTCTCTATGGATTGGTGGTTGCCCGTTTGTAGGAGCAATTCTTTCTGGTAAAGCTTCTTGTGGTCCTCCATGGAAGCTAGGGAATGTTTTCCTCGGTGGTATGGGCCTATGGCGACCACCTTTGGCTCGTAGAATTCCTCGTTCCCTTTACGCAATTCATCAGGAACCCTGAAGATGCATTTCTCATCGTTTATGTCAATTATTTGATCTTTAGGTAAGATCTCCGTTTCATTTCCTCTTTCGATCTCCTCCACTATCTCTATCTGATCATTAATGAGAATCAAACTCTTTTAATTAATTAAATTTTAGGTTATGAACCTGTCAAAAAAAAATGAACTTGTAATGAATTATTTACCTCAAACTGTTGTTCAAGATCAAGTCGGTCTCTAGTAGCATCCCAATGTTTTTTCGAACTCTCTCCTTGTTGGATCTGAATGAGATTCAAACTCTTTTAATTAATTAACTTTAAGATTTATGACCTTGTAAAAAAATGAATTTGTAATGAATTATTTACCTCAAACTGTTGTTCATAAACATGAAGATAATCAAACTGGTCTTTAATAGCATCCCAAGCTTCTTCTGAACTATCTGCTTCCATGATAACTGGAAATATATTATTGGAGACTCCTTGTTGGATCAAGAAAAGAGCTTTGGAGTCTTTCTTTCTGAACTCTATCATCCACTCCGAATTATTCTCTCCTGCTTTTTCTTTGTTGTATCCTTTTTGGACAATATCCCATAGTTCTAGAGAGAGAAACAATGTCTTCATCTTTTTGCTCCATATTTCATATCCTTCTCCATCAAACATTGGGATGCCGCCCTCCATCTCCAACTTGTAGATAGTTAGCTAGAGACACTCAAATTCTACTTTTCAATGACTTTCATAATTTATGGCTATTTATAATGTATTGAATTACTATATAATATCTTTTATTTAGATACACGTAAAGTTAGATGTAAAAGTATTCAAATAATTTAATAAAAAATATCTTATCTAAGAAAAAAAATGATGTTTAATTTTTAAAGTGCCCGGATTGATGGGTCGAGAGTTGTGGTTAATTTTTATATATATGTGAGAATAAATAGATAATTAGATCGGATTGTGGATTGACTCGACTATAAACTTAAAACGGTTAAAAATAAAATTAAAAATGCTACAAGTATGGTTCGAACTTGCAACATAACAAAATAAGTATAATCCTTTAACTAACTAGGCTAATAACATTTTATATTTTAAATTCAGCACCAAATTTGATTAATACTGTTGTTTATCAATAGTTTTTAATATGTCATAATTCTCTTTTGACTATACGCTATTGATTTCACTATTATTAGTGAGCAATAATGGAAGAATTCCGTCATATTTATAAAGATAGGGGACATAATTCATATGGATATAGTAAATTTTGTTTGAGCTACTTTAATTGTAGTATTTACATTTTCTCTTTTACTCGTAAAATGAGGAAGAAGTGGACTCTAGAGTTTAAACTAATTAAGTTAAGAATAAAACTATATCAATTATTTTAGAGATTGTTCTGCAATGTGAGAGTAAATGGATACTTGAGTCGGAATATTGTGGGTTGATCCGCCCATAAACATAAAACGGTTAAAATAAAATAAAAAATGCTATTACATTTTTATCGTAATATTTTTTTCACATTTTTTATATAATTATTACTCGTGCAAATGCACGGAATACATGCTAGTTTGATTAGTAACATGACTCACGTCCTTAAGTTTAATGATGTATTACTATATAATTAATTTATAATATATTTAACATTTTAACTTAATTATTTTATTATAAAATAAAAATTAATAAAATATTTAAAAATTATCATTCTTTAAGTAAGATTAATAATTATTATATTATATTTATTTCATATTAATTTAAATAATGATTTTAATTTTAAAATTTTAACAAAATTAAAATTTTAATTTATATATTATTCTATTTATAATACATTTTATTTAGAATAACCATTTACATTTTGATTAAATAGATACTCAATCAAAGTAATTAATTAAGACTTATTGCTACTTATAGTACTCATTCAATAATTAGTAATACTACTTAATGTTATTAGATTTATTTCCATTTACTTTTATTTACTATTATTAGGTTGATTCATTTATTGTGCTTAATAATACGTTTAACATTTCTTTTTTATTAAGGAATTTTATTTATCTAATTAAAATTTTCTTTACATCAAAACGGTAAAAATAAGTAACAAACTAGGAGGGAGAAATAAATGATCATATATATTTGATCCAGGAAGGAATTATGAAAATACGTAGAAGAGAGAAGAAAACAGAAATTTTTATTATCGGTCAAATTAAAATGGTTGAATTATAATACTTTATATAATAAATTTAAAAACTATTAGTTCTAGAAAGTAACCGCTGCAAGAAAATGATCACATCATTATTTAACTTTTTATTTTTTAAAAAAACTTAGAAAGTTATCACAATCGAATACAATACCCACTTCAATTTAAGATATATTTAGTAAAAATTGAACTCAAAATATTTATTCACTTAGACAAGATTTCATGTAATTTGAACAACTCTAGAGAAATTATTTATTTAGTTTTCACAAGTGAGAAAGATTTAGATGTTAGAATGTCGAAAGTTAAATTTAAAAATAAATTATCATAAGATCATAGGCTCTTATCTAATACATTATCCTCTAAGAGGAGATTAAAGAAATTGATATATTAAATTGTGTTTAAGTTTCAACTAATTGGAAGAGATTAAAGAAATTGATATATTAAATTGTGTTTAAGTTTCAACTAATTGGAGGAGATTAAAGAAATTGATATATTAAATTGTGTTTAAGTTTCAACTAATTACTAGTTAAATGTGCATAGAAATATTGAAATGGAGTTTGATGATATGAAACATCATTATTATCTTGTAATTTTTTTATTTTTATTTTTGAAAAAAATAATTTATCGTTATTTTATTAAAAATTCTCAAAACGGAAAAAACCGACACGACTTATTTGTATCAATCTAACAAACCTAGATTGATTTAAGGAAAAACGGAATTAAAAGACAATCATTCAAATTACACGTTTATGATTTATTACAAAAATTATCGATCTTTTATCTTGCCTTGAAATTTTCCAATCGAATGACTTCGTCGTATGAGATTTTTCAGCCTTGGCATGAGTTCCAACTTCTTTCGCTTGCGGGAATGCGCCTTCACGTTATCATTATGGAGCTATTCATTATTGTCTTGTAATTAATTGAATTTTCCTAAATTGGATTACATAATTTTGGTGAGTTGTGCCAAGTTTTTTTTTTATATTGTTAACAGTTTGTTAATTAGAAGGTTTAGGGTTTGAGACCTAATCAAGACTACAAACAAAAAGAGAAGACTAATTATATCTATTGGTTTTCATCTTTTAGGTTAATATTTATTCACTATTTTGAAATTTGCTTAAATTTTGTGACGACGTTTCAGAATGAGCTTATAACATTTTCATGTTACAATCAAATTTTGGAGCTGTGATTTGAAAAAAATGGTCTTACCAATAATAACACTACCTTGAGTAGAATGTTTTTGAGTGTTCTTATATTTTGTTTGACATTTCTTGTATCTTGTATATATATTGATTTATAGTAAAAATTGGTTTTGCCTTGAAAAATTACAACTTATATATAATATATATATATTTATTCTCCATATATATATTTACTTGAAAAATTTCTTGAAAATATTTTTGCTATGCTAATGAATTCTTTACTTATAACAAATTTGGAAGTTAATCTTTTCGATAGACACGACTTTTCAAAATTGTCTCTAGATGGACTATTCATGGTATTAGCAAAAAATGAAGTATAAGGATCTCCCAACATATCATGAAAAAAAATTGTCTTCAACCTTTCTCTCTTGTTTTAAATTCTAATTTAGGGTTATACCATAATCCTATTACACCATCCATATGAGCATATGAGGAGAAGTAAGTTTTTTCTATAAATTGGTATTGTGTGATATATAGGAGCGATCATGAAAATTTTGGGTACCTATGATATTAAGCGGTTTTTTTTAATACATTAATGTATTTTTTTTAACCAATAATATATATAATAACATTAAAATCGTAATTCAGTTAAATAGTTTGCACCCATTCTAATAAAGGTCGGTCCATAAGCAATGAAAATGTGACGGAATTCATTCACTTACTGATCCGTACAATATATATATATATATATATATATATATATATATATATATATATATATATATATATATATATATATATATATATATATATATATCAAGGCAGCTAGCAGCATTTATATGCATGAACTACCAAAAAAACAAAGTCATTAACAACAATTATATGCTTCAACCACCGACTGTAAAATTATAAATCTGATCACAAAATAGTTTTGTTTTTATTTTACATGTTCATTTTGTTTAGTTAATCAATTATTTAAGTAAAACCTGAAAAATAACAAGAAAGTATAAAAATGTTTTGGGGGCAAACAAGTAAAAAAAATACTGTAGTGAAATGGTTGTTTGCTGTACATATAAAACTGTGTATAATACAAGTAAAGTTTTTTTTATGTTTTTTTAGTTATTTTTTAAGAACACTGGATTCCGTTTTACCTTAATTCGAAGTGCGGCTAATTACGTGTTAAACACTTAGCCCGCAATCTATTCAACCAAACGAGCGGAACATTCCACTTGTCAGACTCGAACCCAGGACAGACCTCAAAAAGACTGGGGGACCTGAAGTAAACACCTCATTTTACGGCTAGTCTAGAAGTGGAGATCATTACAAGTAAAGTTTGACGTGTCCTATGTGAAAATATTGCACTTATTTTTTTTTATTTAATTTTGTATTTTAAGATATTAAACATATATAATAGTTTAATATTATAATTAACAGAAAATATTATTCTAATATGTTAAATTATATAACAGTTTGTTGTAGTCTTAAGTTCAAATTTGGTCGTGTATGTTTTAATATATAAATAGTCTATCTAGCCTCACCTAGAGCCGACATATGAATACAACCGTGGCCCAAAGTGTTCTAAATAAAAGGTCTTAGACAATTGATAATCTTATAACTAAACCTACAATAAGAAGGAGAAAGAATAATGATGGGGTATCTAAGTTTGGGGTTTTCAAATGAGGATGGAATTAGAGCCTAAAAAATGAAAGTGGAGACATGAACATGTAACATTGGCAACAGAAGATATCATGTTATTGCGGGAAAATTTTTGTTGTCAATGTTACATGTTTCCATGTTCCTCTCTCACAAAAGGAGGGGAGGGTAATATGGTAAATAAATAAAATGTATTGCACTAGATGTTTGTAATGGTAACTTGTTACCATGGAAAATACGGTCATGTCATACCTTCTAAGCACCACAAATAAATACAACTAAATTAAATTAGTCAAACGCAAGTAGGGAGAGACTAAACAAATGTACATTGAAAAGCCTACAAATTCATAACATTAAGTATGACTGAAAACAAGCTAAAAGATTGTCCTACAAAGAAGACGACATTAACTCACTTCTTGGTTTTCCAATCTCTCATATTACAACAAGGGTTGGTTGAGTGTAATTAATGATTGATATAATGTTTATGATACGTCGCAACACACTTTTGACACGGGAAATTTGATGAAATGGCCCCCATAACAGGGGAAATTCCAAAAAGGGCCCCCGCCTACTAAAGTTGGCAAAAAGGGCCCTTTTGCCCTGCGAAATGTCGGAAATACCCCTTCGGCGCCATTTCTTACGCTCAAAGACGCGAATTACCAATCACGCGATTCATCTAAATCGCGTGAGTTCATCACCGCGATTTAGATGAAACGCGTGATTCGTAATTCGCGTTTTTAAATGTACGCGATTTACCATGCACGCGATTTAATCTAAATCGCGGTGATGAACTCACGCGATTTAGATTAAATCGCGTCCATGGTAAATCGCGTCTTTAGTCTTATATATAATTTTCACGCCCTAATTTTAAACAAAACCTCCCCGATTCTCCCTCCCACTCCGACTGCGGCCGACTTTCCATTCCCACATCCATCAAGATCATCGTTCCTCAACATCAGCGTTCCTCAACATCATTGTTCCTCAACATCATCGTTCCTCAACATCTTCGAGATCCTTCCAACATCATCGTTCTTCAACATCATCAGGTCAGTTTAGGGCTTAGAGTTTAGACTTAGGTTTTGATGTATATTTACCGTTTATATTCATGGATATGGATGTATTTAGGGTTAAAGGATTGGTTTTGATGTATATTATGCCGTTTCCTATGTATATCGAAGTATTTAGGTTTAGGGTTAGGTTTTGATGTATATTTACCGTTTATATTCATGGATATTGGTGTATTTAGGGGTAAAGGTTTGGTTTTGATGTATATTATGCCGTTTCCTATGTATATCGAAGTATTTGGGTTTAGGGTTAGGTTTCGATGTATATTCTGCCATTTATATGGATGTATTTAGGTTTAGGGTTTGGTTTTGATGTATATTATGCTGTTTATAATGGATATTGATGTATTTAGGTTTAGGGTTAGGTTTTGATGTATATTTTGCCATTTATATTGATAGATATTATAGTATTTATGTTTAGGGTTAGGTTTCGATGTATATTCTGCCATTCATATTCATGGATATTGTTGTATTTAGGGTTTAAGGTTTGGTTTTCCTATATATACTGATTGATTGTTGATTTTCAATTACATGAATATTGTATGGTTAGCTATTGATGTATATTCTGCTGTTTATAATGATGGATATTGTAGTATTTAGATCAGGAGCTGCCGTGTGGTTTTCTCAGTTCGTTCAACAAAATGGTATGTATTAAAATGGTTGTTAATAAAATTGTTTTCTCAGTTCGTTCAACTCTTTTTTTTTTATAATATGCAGGCAACAAACACTGTTATGACCTTATGTCCCAATCAATTATCACCTGAAAATAATGTATGTTCTATTCTCTCTACTATGTCCATATTAACTAGTTTTGTATGTAATAACCATTATATTATTGTTTTACACAGTTGTTGATAGTTGAATTTGCTCGCACTTTTGGTGCAAGGGTGTCTCCGAAGTGGAGAGAAGATGTAACTCATGTTATTGCTTACACTGATCCCAATGGTGCATGCGGCCGAACTCAAAAAGTATTGAAGGCAATTCTGAACGGGAAATGGGTCCTTACTATTGATTGTGAGTCTCTGTTAACAAGATTATTTTCATACATATGTCTGTTAAATTAGATTAAAAATTATTTTCATACACATTTGTTTAGGGATAAAATCATCATTGGAAACCGAAAACTGTGTTGATGAGGAACCTTATGAGGTTAAACATGATAATCATGGAGCCCAAGGTGGTCCTAGAAAAGGCAGACTTCTGTTGTTGAATAATGTGAGTTTGGTATTATTCCTCCTATCTGTACTTTTTCTTTTTTTGCATGATAACTGAAATTATCTTCTTTGTTGGTTTTTCAGCGTTCGAAACTGTTCGACGGTTACATTTTTATATTTGTAGGGAATTTCAACACACTTTACAAACAGGATCTCATTGAGTTAATAGTTGCTGGAGGTGGTACTATTAAAGAATCGGATAATCCAGATTATCCATTTGCTGAGCCAAGGGATGCGAAAACTATAATAGTATACTTCGAGATAGACAGCAGGTATCGATCAATTGAAAAGGATTTTGATGTTCTCCCCGACAATTGGCTTTTTGAGACAGCGCCTGCTTTGTCAAGCATATTGGATGAACATGTTGTTCCTCATACAAAGTTGCTTCAATCTGTTGCTGCTTGTGATTTGCAGCATTTGCTTACTTAATTTGGAGTTGTTTAGACTTACTGTTCTTCTTCTATTTATGGCTTATTTATGATATTTATGATATTTATGGTTTATAACAATACTTAATTTGGATATTTATGATTTATGGTGGTTTATATTACTGAATATTCTTCTATTTATGCTTTATTACTTATGTTAACAATATCATAACTTATCCTCATAACTCACGCGTATTGTGTATAATCAAACAACAAGGAACAATGTTGTTATTCGCCACATAACTCAAACAACAAGGAACAATGTTGTTATTCACGCATATTCTCCACATAACTCAAACAACAAGGAACAAGGAACAATGTTGCTATTCACGTGTTTCATCTAAAACGCGTGAATAAACTCACGCGTTTTAGATGAAACGCGTGAATGCATTTCACATTAAAACGCGTGAGTTTATTCACGTGTTTTAGATGAAACACGTGAATGCATTTCACAATAAAACGCGTGAGTTTATTCACGTGTTTTAGATGAAACACGTGAATAACAATTCACGTCTTTCATCGTATATATTATTTTTGTGCCCTAATTTATAACAAAACCACGAATCCTTAATTTCCCCTTCTCTCTTCTCTCGCTTTCGCCACTCCGACTCGACCCTCCCCTGAAGAACTCGACCACGAGCAGCAGCAGCGGACGACTACGACGACACCACGATACCCTGAACAACCCGACCACGAGCAGCAGCAGCTTACCCACTACTCTTCGTTCTCAAAATGGGTATGTTTATGTAATATTTAAAATGCTATTCAAATAAAGTAAGGGTAATTTGTGGATGATTGAAATGATTTGATTACGTAAACACTCTTAGTTATCATTACTAAGAGAGTAAGAGAGATGAAAGATTCAGATAGAAGAAATGAATTGAATTGAAAGGAAGAATAATATCTGAAATTGTTTATCATCAAACCCTAACCTGTACTTCTATGGCTTGTTTCTTATATATTGAACCTTGGCTTATTTATTAACAATGATGATAAATTTTGAACTTGATAGAGTATAAAGCTGGGTATATATATGGTTTTGGTATAAACAGTCTTTACTCAATCATATTTCTCTTTCAGTTAGTTCATTTACACTTAACAATTGTTATATGTTATTATTTGTTAGTACTGATAGACTTGATTTCATTAGAGTCTTGTAAGAAACAAAGTTTGTTCAATTTGAATACTTATTTGAAGATGTTATTTAGTTGGTGTCTATTTACTTGTATGTGTTGTACCCTTGACTAAATTCTCAATTTACCTATCATCATCCTATGGTTAACACAATAATTATAGCTTTAGTATAATATAGAGAGGGTTTAGGATTAGGATTTGTTGTCTCTGTAGCTGCTACTTTCTTATTTAAAGTTGTTTTTGATAGACAAAATGATTATGTACAAAAGATATATTTTCTTAATTAACATAATATATTATTGTATTATCTTTCAGATTAAAATTTGGAGGCTTTTAAAATCCAAACTTAGAATAACTAAAAATGAACTTTATTTGATAGTAATTCTGTTATTTTTGTTGTGCTTAATTTATGGTAATGTTGTTGAACTTTTTTGAATTCTTGTGATGTTGTTGAACTGTTTTCAATTCTTGTGATGTTGTTGAACTGTTTTCAATTGCAGCTCAAGTACCTGTACTTCTTTACTTTGATGGAGAGTGGAAAACTACGGACGATCTTACTCATTTTTCTGCAAAGTCAAACAGCGGTATGATTGTTCCCCAAAATTCTACTTATGCCCAATTAGTTGATCAAATTTATTCTGCTACCGATGTTGACAAATCTAGATATGATTTATTGCTTCAAGCCAAGTATAATGCTCCTGGCATGATTGCCAAATTTTCTTATATAACTGATATAAAAAAAGATGTGGATGTGGAGTTCTTTTTACATGAAGCAGTTTCAGTCCACAACCGCACTCCATTGTGTGTATCCTTAGTAGAGAAGTCACTACCAACTCAAGAAAGTGTAGCTGTTCCAGAAATTGATGACCCCGACGTCTTCCCGATGCAGCGTGAGGTTTTCTTTGAAAATGACATTGAAGATGAACATTTGCGTCTGAATGTGGGGGATGATGCTGATGATGATTGGGTTCCTATTACCCAACCTAGTAGTTCTGATTGGGTTCCTAGTACCAATCCAAATCCAACCGGTTCTTGGGTTCCTAGTACACAACAAAACAATGTTGTTGTTCGTACTCAACCAAGCTGCAGTGAATGGGTTGCTAGTAACATACCAAGTAGTGAAAATCCTTTACATGAGGCAGTAAGTACCGGAATCGGATTGGAAGTCAGTTCTTTGTTTGAGAATAAAAAAGAACTTCAGCTGAGGTTATATAAATATGCCATGACTAATCATTTTGAATTCAAAGTGTTGAAGTCAAAAAAAGAACTTTGGGTTGTGAAATGTTTGGATAAGAATTGCAAGTGGAGACTGCGTGCTGTCAGAGTAAATTCCTCGGAAATGTTTGAGATTCGTAAATTCGTAAAAGATCATACCTGTTCAATTGTGACGAGGCAAGAGAATCAAAGGCCAGCACCAGCATGGGTGTTTGGGGAATGCATGAAGAGCAAGTACATGGACCATCACCATGACCACATGCCCAAGAAAATAATGGTAATACACGTGATACATGTGTTTATATAATTCACGTGAATTATATTACAATACACGTGAATTTTATGATACCTATTACAACCACGTTAAATATATAAACACGTGAATTCAGTGTTTACAAAACAATATACAACAATAATTCAGTGTTTACAAAACATGTTACAACAATAATTCAGTGTTTACAAAACAATATACAACAATAATTCAGTGTTTACAACTTCATGGCTCTAAAATCTGGTGGTACAACCTGACTGCCCACTTTTCTCTATATACTTGCATATTCTTTGATATGCAATTTTCTAGACCAAGTTTAGCAGTCAGGTACTCTAAATACATTAATACAAAAACGCCACAGTCCCCACTCCATTCTGCTTTTGGTACTTCAGGGTGTGGGATTCTATGAAATCTAAAAGTTTCATTTATCATGTTAGGATACCTGGCCATTTCAACTTCAGACATTGCTTTATGAAGGAAGGGCGGCAACATCTCACAAATGGCTTTCATGTATTTTCCTAATTCTTCATCATTGAAAATTGTCTGATCGCAATCATAAACATCAATTCTCCATTCTTGCAATCGAATAACACACAGTACCCAGTGTAGGTTGTTGAGGTTGAGGGGGAAGTAAATAACATCAACACTGCTCCAACCGGGCATATGTTTATCTTCTCTACCCCAGTGGTAGTGGTAAAAGACGTCAGAGAAAGTATGGCCTTCTGGTTTTTCTGGATCAACCGAGTCAGCAACAAATTCGTCATAGTATGAAGTAACCAAAGGGCCAAACTGGCAATCTAAGATGGTGAAATCCTCCGGGTACGACTTAGGGTAGGCGACTGCTCTTGCTCTTAGCAGACAAATTGCTGCATTCATCTCCACATCAGTTAGCCACTTATTTAACCTCAGAATTGTAGTGAAGAACTTAAGGTCTCCAGCACCATCAGGGAGTTGAACGTCTTTAAATGTAGCCCCTTTCGCAAATTCTTTCCTGAACTCTTTCCTCAGTTGCTCATTACAAGTCGACATAGGATCCACAACAATCGTCTTCTTTCTTGGCCGAGGGACGACATAGGGACTAAGTACAGCTTTCGACGCCGTCCTCTTTCTCTTAAATAGGATGTGGGATGCATCTTCCAGTACCACCACATCCTCATCTATCCGCTTGTCCTCCTTCTTCTCTACCTTCTTCTGCACAACGAAATGATCGTCCACCTTCTTCTGCACCACCCTCCTACCCCTCTGCACCCCCTTCCTACCCCTCTGCACCCCCTTCCTACCCCTCTGCACCCCCTTCCTACCCCTCTTCACAACGAAATCATCGTCCACCTACAAAGAAATCATTGAATTAGGCAACAAAAGTCTTCAATTAGTCCAAATGCAAGAATTGCATACCTCATCTTCATTATCCTCCACCCTCTGCACCACCCTCCTACCCCTCTGCACCCCCTTCCTACCCCTCTTCACAACGAAATCCTCTTCCACCTCCTCTTCCACCTTCTCTTCCACCTTCTCTTCAACCTTCTCTTCAACATCATCTTCATTATCTTCCACCTGCTTCTCCACCTGCTTCTCCACCTGCTCCTCCACCTGCTCCTCCACCTTCTCCTCCAAATTCCCAACATTCTCCATTTCCTACAAAAACCAGAAAAGCCATTCAATTAGTCCAAAGGCAAGAAATAGGCAAAGTGCGCGAATTGCACAAAATGCATGAAATGCATACCTCAGTATTGTGTTCCCCATCTTCAACTGTCTTCTCCATTTCCAACAAAAGCCCATCCTACAAAAACCAGAAAAGCCATTCAATTAGTCCAAAGGCAAGAAATAGGTAAAGTGCGCGAATTGCACCAAATGCATGAAATGCATACCTCAGTATTGTGTTCCCCATCTTCAACTGTCTTCTCCATTTCCAACAAAAGCCCATCCTACAAAAACCAGAAAAGCCATTCAATTAGTCCAAAGGCAAGAAATAGGTAAAGTGCGCGAATTGCACCAAATGCATGAAATGCATACCTCAGTATTGTGTTCCCCATCTTCAACTGTCTTCTCCATTTCCAACAAAAGCCCATCCTACAAAAACCAGAAAAGCCATTCAATTAGTCCAAAGGCAAGAAATAGGCAAAGTGCGCGAATTGCACAAAATGCATGAAATGCATACCTCAGTATTGTGTTCCCCATCTTCAACTGTCTTCTCCATTTCCAACAAAAGCCCATCCTACAAAAACCAGAAAAGCCATTCAATTAGTCCAAAGGCAAGAAATAGGTAAAGTGCGCGAATTGCACCAAATGCATGAAATGCATACCTCGAAATTTTTTTGCCCATCTTCAACTGTCTTCTCCTCCAAATTCCCAACATTCTCCATCTCCAACAACGGCCCATCCTACAAAAACATGAAAAACGCTTCAATTAGTCCAAATTCAAGAAATATGAAAAGTGCGCGAATTGCACCAAATGGAAGAAATGCATACCTCGAAATTTTCTTCCACATCTTCAACTGTCTGCTCTTCATTTTCATTGTCCTCCCCCTCCCCAACAGTGTTCTTCTCCAAGAGACCAACAATGTCTTTTTCCTGTCCATCCTACAATAAACAGAAAAGCCCTTCAATTAGTCCAAATGCAAGAATTAGGAAAAGTGCGCGAATTGCACCAAATGCAAGAAATGCATACCTCAGTATTTTTAACACCATCTTCAACTGTCTTCTCTTCATTTTCATTGTCCTCCTCAACAATTTTTTTCTCCACAAGCCCAACATTGTCTTCCTCCTGTCCATCCTACAATAAACAGAAAAGCCTTCAATAAGTCGAAATGCAAGAAATGCACCAATTATACAAATGCAAGGAAATGCAAGAAATACATACCTCAACTTCATTATCCTCCACAAGCCCAACATTGTCTTTCTCCAAAATCAGCACATCATTGTCTTCCTCTTGTCCATCCTACAATAAACAGAAAAGCCTTCAATTAGTCGAAATGCAAGAAATGCACCAATTATCCAAATTCAAGGAAATACAAGAAATACATACCTCAACTTCATTCTCCTCCACAAGCACAGCATTGTCTTTCTCCAAAATCACCACATCATTGTCCTCAGTGTTCACCACATCATTCTCCCCTTGCTGTAGTTGCTTTAACATCCGTTTAATGAGAATTATGTCATCTCTCATTTCGGTTTTGATGAGCCTTATTTCATTTCTCATTTCAGTTTTGAAGAGAGTCAGTTCGTTTCTCATTACAGCTTTGAATTCATTTAGCTCCTTCGAAAGTTGATCCAATCTACATCTATCGTGGGGAGTTGTTGCTGTTGGAGTTGGGGGAGAGGATTCTTCGTCTTCGTCTTCTTCTTCTTCTTCGTCTTTTCTACTCGTGGCGCTCTCGACAGAATAAGAGCTGCTGGTGCTGGTGCTGAGGGTAGGGTTGCGGGTTCTTCTTCTTGTGGAAGGTTTGGCTTTGGCTGGAGTAATTTGTCTTTTCTTCCTCATGACAGTTTTTTTATGAGGAACTCCATCGTCAATATCTCCAAATTTCCTCTTTCTGCAGTCAAGATCAAAAAAGACATCATAAACATTACCTCCCATATCTTCAAAGTCATCCCCAGCATATAAGATCTTCTCTTCTTCAGACAATTCCATTTGCTTAACAATCGTGCCTTGCAGGGCAGTTTGAAGATCAGAGGCAGTGCTCTTCCTCTTTGATTTGTACTGTATTATTCTTGGGCAGACAGGCTCTTCAGTTTGAAGCGTCGTTTTAATTGCAAGATTGGGGACAAAAGTTTGGATCACCTCATAAGTCCACACTTGTAAGGCTAGTGCGAACCCATATACGGTATAAGAAACATCGACATCTTTTTCTTTGTCTTTGTTCTTCTTCCCCGAGGCGGCATCCTTCTTCTGCAGATACAGCTTCCTGTAGCGATCAAGGTCTCTGGTCAAACCCTTCATGGTTGCTCTAAAGGCCACCTTTCCCCATGGAAAATTGAGGAAGGTGTCGATGTCATCGACCATGCTGAAGAGTTTCATATTTATTATCCTCCTCGGGTCAAGGGCAAAGAGATAATGGGAAACAAGGTATACCAGCCCCAATTTCCATGCATCTTCCCTATCAGAGCAGGACAGGAATTTTGAATGAAGGTCTGCTATTCTAATAAGTGGAATACGTTTAAAATATTTAAGAACCAAAGTTGGAGATTCTTCAACCTGGTTGAAAATTGTTTGCTCAGTAGGGAATCTCCCAAAATTGAGACCTGTAACCAATGCAAACTCCCTCATCCCGAAGCACAGCTCTTCTCCATTCACAAGGAACTTAATCTCCATAGAATTTGAGCTGGACTTCCTGAGGAGCATGTGGTGTATAATCATTCCTGAGAAACGCAGTAACGGGTGCCCTTTGAATAAGAATCTGAATTGGGTTTCCTCTACCCTTTCAGTTAGATTCATCTTGGCAAACTTGGCAGCAATATTTCCCATATTGGTTTTCCAGGATACCCTCCCAGCAAACTCGGGTATTATAGTGGACTCCATCTACAAAACAAGGAAGAAGATGGGATCACCATGATAATTAGCAAAACAAAATAAGTATTTAATTAAATAGTAAGACCAACAACAAAAATGGAACAGAATAAATCATGACAGAAAATAGTTTGGTCCAGTTCAATCATAGCATCTAGTGTATAGATGCACATATATATTCCCGAGTCATCCACTCATCAAAAAGGATTTTACAATCAATGTATTCAATATAAGAACACTCATCTAGATGCAGCCTCCAATTAAACATATTAACACTTGATCAACTTTTAGAAATGCATTCAATCAAGGTAAAAGTGAAAGATATATTTGCTTCCTATAGAAAGTGCAATATGGTCCAAGAAAGTGAACATACAGTGTGGATCATTTATGGCTTTTGATTCAGCACGGCAAATTAGGAGCACGTGTTGACTAAATTTCTTAATATAACATCGAAACCTGTCTCATTGGCATTCTAATAAGGTGCAGTAAAGCAGCAAAAGTTAAACCCTAACCCTAAATACCATTTCTTCACAAGCACATAACAAACACGAAACCTGTCTCATTGGCATTCTATTAAGGTGCAGTAAAGCAGCAAAAGTTAAACCCTAACCCTAAATACCATTTCTTCACAAGCACATAACAAAAACGGAAATGTCATTTCTTAAACGAGAAATGAATGAATAAGCGTGAAATGCATGCATGCAGAATAAGAACACTGATACAATACTCGTCATATACCCTAAAAGCATTTACACACATAAACGAAACCAGAACCAAACCCTAAACCCTAAATACATCAATATAAATCAATATAAACGGAATAATACACATCAACACCTAACCCTAACTATTAAGCCCTAAACTCACCGGAATATGTCAAAAAGACGGTGGAAAGACGATGATGTCGAATAGACGGTGGAAAGTCGAAGATGTTGGACGAGGAACGATGTTGAGGAACGATGATCTTGATCGATGTTGAAGGAAGTCGGCAGTTGAGAAGACGTGGTTTTGGAAGTCGGAGTGGGAGGGAGAATCGGGGTGGTTTTGTTTTAAATTAGGGCCGAAAAATTATATATACGACTAAAGACGCGATTTACCATGGACGCGATTTAATCTGAATCGCGTGAGTTCATCACCGCGATTTAGATTAAATCGCGTGCATGGTAAATCGCGTACATTTAAAAACGCGAATTACCAATCACGCGTTTCATCTAAATCGCGGTGATGAACTCACGCGATTTAGATGAATCGCGTGATTGGTAATTCGCGTCTTTGAGCGTAAGAAATGGCGCTGAAGGGGTATTTCCGACATTTCGCGGGGCAAAAGGGCCCTTTTTGCCAACTTTAGTAGGCGGGGGCCCTTTTTGGAATTTCCCCTGTTATGGGGGCCATTTCATCAAATTTCCCTTTGACACTATACCAAATTTCGTAACTTCAAACTTCTGGCAAAATTCTCCCACATATAATAGATTTTCTTGAAATATTTCTCCTCGTTGAATAATTTGATAATTTAGTGGACAAATTAGACAAATCTTGACATTACTTATATCTATGCCCAAAACTATATATATTTGGTTAAATACAAATCTATTACATCATTTCGATATAAATTAGATATTATCAAAAGTTATATTTATAAATTTATTTATTTTAATAAATAATAAATTATGTTTTTTTAAATCATATAAATAGTAAAATCAAATTTAATTATAAATTTCGTAAAATATTACTATCTAAAATTTAAAAACGTAAAATTGTCTAATTATAAATTAGAAATATATAAATATCTTTCTCTAAAATCGATAAAATCATATAATATTCAAATAATTTCAAAATTTTAATAAACTTATAAGAAACTTTCAGGTAAATGACTACAAATCACATTCATTCACTCAACATTAAAGTTTTCAATTAACAGTTCAACATCTATTTCCATGACATAGGATACTCCTCCAATGGTTCTTTATTTCCCATATTCCTTCTCACATGTAGGGCCAAACCGTCATTTTAAAAAAATAACATTTTTTCACTGTTTTATGTATCCCAATGAAAAAAAACATGAGGAACATGAAACTATCCGGAACAGGACAAACATGTCCACATAAAATAACTTAGAAAAACAATTTTAAAATGCAACTTAATTTTAGATTATGTGACACTTTTTAAATATTTGAAATAATTTTCATAATAACTTAATTTTATTTTAACATCATTTTTGTTTGAACACCTTAATTTTAAATGATTTAATTGTACTAATTCAAAAAAATAACTATATATTATTAGAAGAATAAATATAATTCCAACTTAATATTAAAATTAATTACATAATTAATTGAAGAATATGATAATTGGTCGTTAATCACAAAAAATAAAAAAAGTCATTTCTATATAGTGCTTATAAATATTTAGTCTATTATAATTATACTACACATTTGAATTTATTTTTATATATAGTTGATATCTTACTGAAATTTAAATTGTTTTTTGTTATGAATTTAATCTTGTATTTTGTATTTATATTTCAATAATCATAATTATTAATTATTATATTTTAAAACATATTTCTTTCACTAAAAAATAAACCTTGCTTCCCCTCCCGTGGATTTTCACCAAGAGTAGATGGAGATTTATTAAATTAAAATTTAGTACTATCCACTGTTACTACATTTACGTCCATTTACTACTATGTACTATTATTAGGTTCCATTTACTTATTACTACCATTATTTATTTTAAAAAATTCGCTAGAACAAACCTATGAATATAATAAAAAAGACAAAGAAAATACAAAAGAAACAAAGCTTCATTAAGAGAGGATATATATATAACTTCAACTAACTAGTAGTTAGCTAGTAAAACTTACGATTCAACTCATCATAGGATCATATCTCGAAATGATAATATGAATTATTTTGTGGAATTTTTATACCACTTTGTACTTCTTCGTAGTTGGATAGTTTTGAATTATTCTAACTAGTCGAAATTCTTTTTCGAACTCACTAGAATTGAAATCATTGTAATCAGATAATTTATTTACATTTTTAGTTTTTTAGTTTTTATTCAAAATGTTACGACTTCAAAATCATTTTAGGCCTGTCTAGAATAATCTCTTAAACTCGTGGATTTTTCCCGTTTATGAGAATTTTTAATGAAATGACGCTAAGTCGTTTCCCCCAAAAAACAAGCTTGAATTTTAAAATGAAATTATACGCGTATTAGAAAAAGAAGCCATATCAGTATTGATGTTCATCGCATAAATTTTAAAATGAAACCATATCAGTAACGGTTATACTAAAACCGTTACTAATAATCTTAATTAGAAAAAGACAATTTAAGCCGCTATTATCTGTAACAATGATTCTCTATATCCGTTACTGATATCTTCCTAACAATAACGGTTCATTAAGGGCGTTCGAGCGACGTTACTAAGCTTGTTACTAAGCTTCGTTACATAAGCATATTTTTTTTACTAGTGACGCTAAGTACGTAATCTTTAAATAGTATATATAGAGTTATGTTGATAATTTATTCACTAATTTTATACATATATTTAAATTTTATATTAATTGTTTACATATAAGAAATTGGTGACTTCCATTATTATTTTACAAACAATAATTTACAAATGATTTTAGGTTGAATTAACATTTAAAACACTTAAATTAAAAGTTTAGGATCATAGTAGTTTTTATAAGACCATTTGAAAACATTATATCTAGATATAATTTGGATATAAATGTGGTATAAGAAATTGAGAGTAGTTTTTTTGCTTAGTTTCTGTTTTATCTTTGGTAGAAGTTGTTCAATCATGTTAAGTTATGATCAAATTTTATCTAAAATCTGTTTGTGATTTATCTAGTTTTTTTTTTTTAATTTCGCTTGACAAATAAAATACATAATTTTAGGGTTTTATAACGATTCTTTTGTCCAAATTGTTTCTATTAGATATTTTCCAGTTCATAGTACCATGAGAATCTTTCAAGTTAATTTTATAATGTTAAAAAGCATTTTAATCATCTATATATATTATACAAATAGAAAAATATTTAAAAATAAATAATATATTAAATAGTCTTTATTGAAAATTTAGGAATTTAGTATCCAAATTTTAAATCAAGAGGCTTTACTATAAATGAAACTCGCTACTTTTTATAATGTAGATAAACTCTTATACTGAAATTTTTTTATTTGAATTTTATAAAAAAAAATGAGTTAAGATGCACTTTATTGAATCTATATATATATATATATATATATATTTGGCTGAATTATTATACTATTTGTGTTTTTGTTGGGTGAACTATTATACTATTTGTGTTTTTATTGGGTGAATTTTATACTATTTGTGTTTTCATAAAAAAAAAAAAAATTCTTGATTACTGTGACATGAATAGCCGGCCCTGATATTTAGGTGATGAGATTCTCAATTGATTTTTTTTTTTCAAATTTTGAAGTCTCTCTAATCAATCTATTTTTTGTCTACTCGCTTTTAAAATCTTATCAGCACACTATGCTGTTCACTTCTTAATAAATGTTAGAGTTTAAGGCAAGTTGAGGATGGTATTCATTCAATAGTTAATAGTACTACTTACTGTGTTTAGATTTATTTCCATTTACTTCTATGTACTGTTATTAGGTTGATGTATTAAATGTACTTAATTAATAATTGTTTTTATTTTGTATTTTATTTATTTGATTAAAAATTTCTTTACCGCAAAACGGTAAAAATAAGTAACAAACTAGTGAGAACTTAATGATCATATATATTAGATCCAGGAAGGGATTGTCACAATATGTAGAAGAGAAGAAGAAAACTGAAATTTGCATTATTGGTCAAATTAAGATGGTTGAGTTACAGTATTAGTAAATTTAAAAACTAGTAATCTAGAAAGAAATTGCTTCAAGAAAATGATCAGTTCTTTATTTAATTTTTAATTTCTTAATAACATTTAGGAAGTTATTACGATCTAGTGCGATGATATCACTTTAAATTAAGACAATTTTAGTAAAAATTGACTAGAAATATTTGTTATCTTAGACAATATTATTCTAATTTGAGCAACTCTAGTGAAATTCTTTAATTATTTTTATATTAATTAAAAGTGAGAAAGATTTAGACGTGAGAATGTCACATATTGAGTTTAAAAATAAATTTATCATAAAACTGTAGGCTCTGATAAATTAATCTCCAAGAAAATTAAGGAGATTAATAAAAATATTGATATATTAAAGTGTGTTTAATTTTCAACTAATTTCTTGTCAAATGTGTATAAAAATAATTGAAGTGGAGTTTGGCGATCATGTTATTGTTTTGGCGATATCATTCTTTTTTTTAGGAAAACGGTTAAAATCATTTCATTAAAATCTCAAAAGTGGGAAGGTCAAAAATCAAAGATAGATAAACATTAACTATGATTTAAGGATGACAATCAAACGATCCTAAAGAAAATGATTAGTAGCAATCAAACATTCAAACAAAGATTACAAATAAAGATTATAAACTGTATCAAATTCTAATTATCCCAATTATGATTTTTATTTCCATACCAACATGTTGTATCAACATATTGTCTTCCTCTTCCCCTAGTCCTTCTTATCTTGTAAATGATCGGCTTTTTTCGTAAATGGGATGACATATATATATTTGGTGATTTGTACACTTTTGTTTTTTTTAATATACTTAACAATTTTGTTGATTGAGAGGTTTAGGGTTTGAGTCCTATTTTAGACTACAAATTAACAAAAAGCAAAAACTAATTAAGTTTATTGGTTTTCATCATTTATCTTAATATTTATTTATTGTAATTTGTTGATTTAGTCTGTAGAATCTTTTAAAATAGCCATGTGAAATTTGCTTAAATTTGTGATGACGTTTCAAAATGAGTTTATAACATTTTCATATTTATAATCATGCGTTCAAGGAGCTGTGATCCGAAAAAAATGGTCTCTACAGTAACACTGATAAGTCACCATGCTAAATAAAGTTCAGTTTTAGATTGATACAATAATTGTCCATACGAGTGTCTTATCTAAGTTAACTTCACTGGTATTGTGTTCATACCGACCAAAAAGCAAAATGCTCATCTTTTCATTGCTCTTTCAACTATTACGTACCAATCACATTCTTTATTAATCCATAACATAAACAAAAATTGGCAACTTACGAGAATTTTTTGAAAGCGTAAAGAACATGATCAATTTTATTATAACAGAATCATCTTGTGATTCAGGATCAGCTCCCTGAAAATGCGTTGAGGTGCAACAATTAACTTGGAATCCAGCACGTTTCGTGTTGTCACAATGAAGAAAAACATGTCAAACTAAATGGCCTCGCACTCATCTTCTACTCCCATCCCATGCATTAATATAAATTTTATAAACACATGAGAATTTTATTTTACTATTTGTTAATTATGCATAGAATAGATTCATGTATGTAGTTAGTATAATATTATATATTATAGAGTTGATAGATCATAATTGTAATAAATTTGGAGTATCCAATATCACAATTAATTAGTCATCATTTTCTTGTTGCGTTTATCATGGAATGGGGAGGACATTAAATGTATCATGTTGTTCGATCTGTCAAGTGTTCAATAGTGCGTACATGCGTGTCCTATCTATATATTAACTTAATTGTTTTGTGCATTTGTTAAATTTAAATTAATGAGATCAATTAAATGAAATGATGTTATATATATATATATACTAATAATTAACTAGATTTGTGAACGAGAATGATTGAATAAGATGGTACATATATGCATGCAATTAAATGGAATGGGGGCAGAATTATACGTACGTACACCTATTCAATTTGTTTTTTTTCCCACAACCGTACGTTTTCCGAAAACCTTGACAATTTAGTGTGCCATAAATTAATGTTTAGGTAACCTTGTTAGATTGTTTATTTTTTATGTCACTCTCCATTACATATGATCTAAAAGAATACTCCTACAAGATTTTTACAAGTTATAATATTTTTATGCTCAAACAATAGAATTCTATGCTTTCTATTAGACTTTCGCTAAATAAAAAAGTCCATTTGACAAATTTGACACAGAAAAGCTTTAACTTACCAACAAAAGAAAACATCACAACTAATCAAATAATAAAAAAGTAAAAGAAAGTTACCAATATTTTGTATTCCATAATTTAGAGTTAGAGTGTAATATCGATCAATTCTCCCCTCAGACACTACTTGCAGACGACCTATGAGATAGGTAATGAGACACTTATTGTTTTTGTTTTGTCTTAACTTTTTAGGTTTATCTTAGTTGACATTTACATTACATGGATAATCGAGATCGTATTGATTTATCAACTTATGATAGATTGAGTGCAAAATACTTGAATGAGATAAAAACATTTCTAGAATTTGCATTAGGAGAGGGTGGGTGAAAAAGTTTATTGTCCTTATAAGAAATGCGTGTTGAATAAGCTAAAAACTCATGGAGAGGTATATATAATATGATTTGGTTGTCAATGAGATTATGAGTGGATATATCACATACCTTTTCACGGTGAAAATTTTCATATAAGTGAACATCTCAACCTATCTCTAACGTGCAACATAATGTATGCAATAATGATATGACTCAGTTAGTGTAAGAGGAATTATGAATATTTCAAAAAAAGAAACTACGGAAATGAATGTAGATAAAAATGACAAAGAAGACATAAACAAGTTTGATGATTATGTTCAGGAAAATGATCAATATTCTAATCGTAATGTTTAATTTAGCTTAATCAATTGTTGAAAGATATTAATGAAGAATTGTGGCCGTGGTGTAAGAAAAATTAGCAAATTAACTTTTATTCTGAATGTTTATAATGTGAAATGTCAAGATGCATGGTCTAATCAATCATTTGATACACTGATGAAAATTTTGAAGGATGCATTCTATGATAGTAACACATATATTCAAAGTTCATACAAAGAAAAAAAGATTGTGGATAACTTGGATCTCAAATATAAAAAAATGATGCATGTCCAAATATTTATATGTTATTTTTGAAAGAACACAAAGACACCAAGGTAGAGAATTGTTTAAAATGTGGAACTTCTCGATAAAAAAATAACGAAACAAGAAACCCAACAGAATCTTCAAAATCTAGTAGAGTCAAAGAAGAAAAAAGTCGTTACTAAAATATTGAGGAACTTTCCTTAATTTGATACCCAGATAACAGTATCTTTTTATGTACATCTAATCCTTCAAACCTGAAGGTTTATCACGATAAGGAACATATTAAAGACGAAATAATGCAACACTCAGATTACTCAAAAGCATGGAATTCCTTTGATTCTATTTATCCATATTTACTAAAGATTATCCTTTGATTCTATTTATCTATATTTTGCTAAAGATTCTAGTAATGTAAATTTGGGACTCGTAGTTGATGGGTTTAATCCATTTAGAACAATGAGGATAAATGATTATACATAGCATGTGAATAGCATGTGATCTTGATGCCTTATAATTTGCCTCCTTGGTTGTGCATGAAGAAACCTTATATGATGTTGTCATTGCTTATTCATGACCGGGAAATGACATTGATATTTATTTACAACCTTTTATTGAAGACCTGAAGCAACTTTAAAAGTTTGGTGTGGAGAGTTTTTATATTTCAAAGAAAGAAACATTCAAACTACATGCAATTCTAATGTGGACCATTAATGATTTCCACTCTATGGTAATATGTCTGGAAGGAGTACTTCTAAATCTTTTAAATGTCCTTGATGTAACAAGGATACTTGCTCAAAATACTTGTTTGATAGCAAAAAGTTATGTTATATGGGTCATTGACGTTTTTTAGATCGTAGTCATAGTTATCGATTTGACGGTGAAAAAGAATTAAGTCCCACCCCTTTTATGATGTGTGGATCAATTGATCAATTGCAAACTATTAAGTTTTATTATGGAAAACTTAATAAGAAAATTACATGCGTTATTGAAAAGACACAAAAAAGGAAGATAAATTTTCTTTAAACTTTCATAATGGAAGCACAATCTATTTCGTCACAATCTTGATGTGATGCATATAAAAAATAATATTTGTGACAACATTGTGAATACATTGTTAAAAGTTAATAAGAAATTAAAAGATAATGCAAACACTCATCTTGATTTGCAAAAGATGAATATCATAACATATTTGTATATTAAACAACAAGGTCAAAATAGATATTATGTCCCACCAACATATTTTATTATATCTTTGAATGAGATGAACACGATTTTCAAAATATTAGAGAATATCAAACTTCTAGATGGTTATGCATCAAATATTTGATGTTGTATTCGTACTAAATGTAAGCTTTATGGACTTAAAAGCCATGATTGCCATGTTTTAATGTAAAATCACATTTCTCTTGTATTATGAAATAATTTTCCAACGGGTGTGTCTCCAGTATTGATAGATTTTTACAACTACTTTAAAGTTATATGTGTAAAATCATTAACAAGTTTATAGGTAAAATAACTTCAAAACAAGGCACCAATTATACAATGCGACTTCGAAAAAAATTCTACCATCTTTCTTTTATAGTTATGGTGCATTTGGTTGTCCATTTAGTAGATGAGGTGGAACTTGCATGTCTATTAATTTTCAGATGGATGCATCGAATTGAGAGGTAATGAGTTTTTATTGTTATTTTTTTAATATCCTAAGAATTATCTAAGTATAAATTTTAACATTTTAACTTAAAGGTACTAGGATAGATTGAAACCATATGTACGCAGCCGAGCATGCTCATAAGGCTCAATAGTAGAAACATACAATACGGATTAGTGTTTAACATTTTGTGCTCGATATCTTGATGATAATAAAATGATGGGAGAAAATCGGTGAAAAATCAGGAACATGAACAATCAAATAAGAAAATATGTATATTTCTTAACGTGGGATAACATTATGGAGTCATACAAGTGATTACATTTATATTCAAGCTCATTTATATGTTCTATTCAATTGTTGTATAATTATATAATTTCAAAGGTATATCATTTTATAAATATATAATATTTTATAACTACTAATATCATAACTAATGATTTACATAGATCCTCATACTACAATTAAAAGATTGCATCGTTATAGTAGTTTGTCACCACACAATATTGAAAAAGACATTGTGCAAGTTTCCATGTGTGGTTCAACAACTCGTCATTGTCTTCTAATGGACGGATAACTCCATAAATTGAAGTTATTACTCGAGGTCCATATTTCGTGAAAAGGTGTAGAGTTTATGATGTTAAAATTGATAAATATTTTGAAGCAAATTTAAGCACTCAAAATTTTGGAGTGATGGTTATTTCTAAAACTATAAGTTACGCAAGTATGAGTGATCGAAGACCAATCATTAGTGATGTTGTCTACTATAAAATTTTGACTAACATTATTGAATTGAACTACTCATATTAATGAATATTGTATTATTCATATGTGATTGGGCTGATGTTAATCAAAAGATGGGAATAAAAAATATCTTTTAGGAATTACAATGGTCAAATTGTTTTCGGTAAAATATCTCACGGATGATCCATTTGTATTTACTTCACAATGCCAACAAGTTATATATGTTAAAGATGTTTCAAATCCTAGATGGTGCTCCCAAGGATACTAAATGTTAGAAATACTTTTGACATGTGAGATCAAAGTATGATTCACAATAAAATTGAGGAGTCTTTCACTAATTATAGAAGATAATAGTGTTGATTAGGTTAGAGATGATATTAAAAGAGAAATTATAAATCAATTGGTTTAATTTTATATCACCATGTAAGATTTACAATATTTATACACCTTTTGTTTGACTCTAAGTGAGTTTGTATGGTGTTTTAATATATTTTGTAATGTATTTGCAGATAAATGGCTAGAAAAAAGTTAAACAAAATTTTAGGATCACTACAACAAAAGGACCTACGGCGACGCTTAAAAAAACCTCTGCCAACCCTTAAAAGCGTCGCCGAAAATATCACCGACACTTAATCTTGCGTCGCCATAAGCAGGGTGGGCAAAAGTTACAACAACGCTTATTTAAGCGTCGGTAACATTAATTTAAGCGTCGCCGAATCTATATTTAATGTTTAACAATTTTCTTTTATATTTTCTTTTAATTTTTTTGAACAATTTTATTTGAATTTTTATTTTTTAAATTAAATAGTCATTAAGAAAATTTTATAAAATTATTTTCTCCTCATTAATGACATTATAAATAATAACAAAAGAAATATAAATTTTCTCAACAATATTATCTTATAAAATCATATTATAACCAAATAAAAAACATTAATTAACACCTTACAAATTTTTAATAATGTTCTAATAGTTTTAAAGACAACTAAACTAAATTAAAAGATAAATTTGTATAATAAAATACTAGAGTAACTCCATAAAAAGTAGAAACAATTTTTATTTGTTTTTGCGATCTTTAATCTTTAGGATATGACACCACCTGAATGTCGTAAGAGGGATCGATAACCTTTAGGAAACTAATACATCTCCATCCAGTTCCAACACCACGAATTTCTCCTTCTTCGTTGTCGGATCACATTGATCTAGCCCAACAATGACAGAATTTCCACGACTATGCGTATGCTCCCACCATTTATCTACAAATACATTACAAATTATATTAAAACACCATACAAATTCACTTATGAGTCAAATAAAAGATTTATAAATATTATAAGTCTTACATAATATACTTGATTTTCTCATTAGTACCTCGGATGTGGCATTTGAAATTGTCCAGGCAGCTTCGTTCTTGATCTCAAACTCATCAATATGAATCAATTTGATTAA
The DNA here is from genome assembly GCF_907164915.1 of Impatiens glandulifera. Classification (NCBI taxonomy): domain Eukaryota; kingdom Viridiplantae; phylum Streptophyta; class Magnoliopsida; order Ericales; family Balsaminaceae; genus Impatiens; species Impatiens glandulifera. The sequence goes on along the minus strand of NC_061862.1, from coordinate 136,850,263 downwards.
TGGAAGAAATATACCAGCAGATCAATAACAACTTATATATATATATTCCACATACACACAACAAAGTCTCCATAAAGGATGTAATCGATAAACTACTGTTTATAGAAATCTGAAATCATCATCACAAATGCCCCTATTTGGAACCACTTATTGTATCACATATCTAATCACAATTGTCCCTTATTTGGAACCACTTATTGTATCACATATCTAATTTGGATTTGGATATGAGATTACATTTTCCAACATAACTTAATCATTTGAAGAAAATTCGGTACCTGTATCTTGCTACCTGCTGTTATGTTTGAAATGGTCCAGCAAACTTCTTTCTTTATACTTTTTTTATAATTTTGAGTCAAGAGGTTAAGGCTTGGAAGTTCCTGATACTCAATCAAAATTGGAAGCAGTAAAGAACAAAGTTTCCAAATACAAAAATTTAGATGTCAAACTAAGAGAAAAGTGAAGTTGAGAAATAAGAACATAATGAAATCCAAATGTAGTACTCAGAAACAGGGTTTTAACAGAAGTGGGTTGATCTTAACAGTTCAAGAATATTGAATAAAGAATATTAGAACATATGAACATCTTGGTCAATTCTGTAATGATGTTTCATTACATTACCTGAGTTTGAACATCATCACTAGTAACAATGTTACCAACCATTCAAAGGGAAGGAAATAGCATTGATGGTGAAGGATAACTAATAAATACATGATTAAAGAGTAACAATGTTACATCATCACCACAATCTGTTTATGTTCACATCTAATAATACACAATCATTGTGTTATTGTAGTTTTAATGAGATTTTTTTTTAATCTGTATGGAATGTCTCAAAAATGTTGTTCTCACATCCTGTTCTAGTTTAAACAGATGCCTCGTGAAATGTTGTTGAAGTCTCTCATTTGTATAGTTTATACAAAATTGTTCGAAGCTATTCTTTTGGAAATCAGAAGGGATAACATATAATGACAGCACTCTAATGGCTATTATAGAAATTTATCCAATCAGGATGCAAACCTTGAGCGCCTCAATTCCATATATAACAAGAAAATAATTAAGAAGAAGAAGATCATAAACCTGTTAGATCTTGACTATGCTTGCGGATATGGAGGTGTAGAGTGTTCTGCACTTCAACAAGGTTCTAGTTGCTGTAACTCAAACCACAATGTATTTCGTCAAATTAAAATCGAAGAATATGAATCAAAACAAAACGAACAAACATAATTAGGAACAAATCATCAAAGTACTCTTAAATTGAACCTCGATTTTCATTTTTTTTCGTCTACATTTTACAGTGCACATGTTCAATTCAAATCTAAAATCAACAATGATTGAATAATGAAATAGAAGAAGAAAGGAGACACACATGTTGAGAAATGAATTGTTCAATCTGTAACGGTACCTGTTGGATCTATAATGAAACGTGAAAGAACAGCAACAGTTATTCGATATCATATGTAATTACTGCAGTACTAAACATATCATGGGAGTGCATATATTTTTAGGTCAGAAAAGGATGCACTACGTTTGTGAGATCTGGAGACATTCGGAAATGTTTTCTCAAAGAAAGAAGAGGAATGAACTGGAATTATTGACCTGTTATGTTTGACTTCCTCAGCCACTTCCTGTAAATGGTATTTGGAAATTGAGTAACCAAACTAAGAAGAGACATTTGTTTACTATTGTGTTACCTTCCCCCTTCCCGTTGTTAAGTTAAATTATGAGAGGAAGACGCAGAGGAGGAGGGGTTGAAGATACATGTGACTTTTCAAATCTAAATTTTATTAGGACATCATGAATAAAGAAATTTAGAGTCAGCAAGTCCTATAAGAGATTAGTTGAATCATGAATCGCATCACAATAAATGCACTGACTGGGATGAGGGTTTCTAGACAAGTAAATCTCAAGAAGCAATAACGATTTCATAGGAAAACAACCCTAATCACGATTTGTTTACACCAACAAGACGAACTAAGTCAAACCAATACATGAGAGCCCTAGGACCCCAAATGTGTTAGTAATTTCACAGTACCACTAATCAAAACAGCTATGAACATTGAACAATGTCCTCTATGAATGGATTGATAAGACCAAAAATTACCTCGAATTTAGGTATTGGTGTACCGATCTGCTTCCGCTCTAGTGTCTCCATATGAGGAACTATTTCACATAGCTCAGTCTCATCATCCTTGTATTTCCTTTCTTCCATTTCCGTCCGCAAGTTTTCCTCTCTCAAAACACTTCCTCGGCTCAGTGTGAGAGGGAAATTTGATGAAATGGCCCCCATAACAGGGGAAATTCCAAAAAGGGCCCCCGCCTACTAATGTTGGCAAAAAGGGCCCTTTTGCCCTGCGAAATGTCAGAAATACCCCTTCGGCGCCAGTTTTTACGCTCATAGACGCGAATTACCAATCACGCGATTTTATCTAAATCGCGTGAGTTCATCACCGCGATTTAGATGAAACGCGTGATTGGTAATTCGCGTTTTTAAATGTACGTGAATTACCAGCCACAAGTTTCATCTAAATCACGGTGATGAACTCACGCGATTTAGATTAAATCGCGTGCATGGTAAATCGCGTCTTTAGTCTTATATATAATTTTCCGGCCCTAATTTAAAACAAAACCTCCCCGATTCTCCCTCGCACTCCGACTTCCAAAACCAGTCTTCTCAACTGCCAAATACCCTTCAACATAGATCAAGATCATCGTTCCTCAACATCGTTCCTCGTCCAACATCATCGACTTTCCACTCTATTCGACATCATCGTCTTTTTCCGTCGTCTATTCGACATATTCTGGTGAGTTTAGGGCTTTAAGTGTTAGGGTTAGGTTTTAGAAGTGTATTATGCCGTTCATATTGATTTATATTGATGTATTTAGGGTTTAGGGTTTGGTTCTGGTTTCGTTTATGTGTGTAAATGCTTTTAGTGTGTATATGACGAGTATTGTATCAATGTTCTTATTCTGCATGCATGCATTTCACGCTTATTCATTCATTTCTCGTTTAAGAAATGGCTTTTCTGTGTTTGTTATGTTCTTGTGAATAAATGGTATTTTTGTGTTTTCTTTGACTGTGTAGGCTTAGGGTTTAACTTTTGTTGCTTTACTGCTTTACGTTTAATAGAATGCCAATGAGACAGGATGAGTTGTTGATCTAAGAAATGACACATCATATGCTTAATGTCTTTAGAACTGTCCATTACTGCACCTTAATGTATTACTGCACCTTTACTGAACCTTTACTGCACCCTTACTGCACCTTTACTGGTTAATTCGATTTTCTTATTCCCATTTTCTTCCTTGTTTTGTAGATGGAGTCCACTATAATATCCGAGTTTGCTGGGAGGGTATCCTGGAAAACCAATATGGGAAATATTGCTGCCAAGTTTGCCAAGATGAATCTAACTGAAAGGGTAGAGGAAACCCAATTCAGATTCTTATTCAAAGGGCACCCGTTACTGCGTTTCTCAGGAATGATTATACACCACATGCTCCTCAGGAAGTCCATCTCAAATTCTATGGAGATGAAGTTCCTTGTGAATGGAGAAGAGCTGTGCTTCGGGATGAGGGAGTTTGCATTGGTTACAGGTCTCAATTTTGGGAGATTCCCTGCGGAGCAAACAATTTTCAACCAGGTTGAAGAATCTCCAACTTTGGTTCTTTAATATTTTAAACGTATTCCACTTATTAGAATAGGAGACCTTCATTCAAAATTCCTGTCCTGCTCTGATAGGGAAGATGCATGGAAATTGGGGCTGGTATACCTTGTTTCCCATTATCTCTTTGCCCTTGACCCGAGGAGGATAATAAATATGAAACTCTTTAGCATGGTCGATGACATCGACACCTTCCTCAATTTTCCATGGGGAAAGGTGGCCTTTAGAGCAACCATGAAGGGTTTGACCAAAGACCTTGATCGCTACAGGAATCTATATCTGCAGAAGAAGAACAAAGACAAAGACAAAGACAAAGACAAAGACAAAGATGTCGATGTTTCTTATACCGTATATGGGTTCGCACTAGCCTTACAAGTGTGGACTTATGAGGTGATCCAAACGTTTGTCCCCAATCTTGCAATTAAAACGACGCTTCAAACGGAAGAGCCTGTCTGCCCAAGGATAAGACAGTACAAATCAAAGAGGAAGAGCACTGCCTCTGATCTTCACACTGCCCTGCAAGGCACGATTGTTAAGAAAATGGAATTGTCTGAAGAAGAGAAGATCTTATATGCTGGGGATGACTTTGAAGATATGGGAGGTAATGTTTATGATGTCTTTTTTGATCTTGACTGCAGAAAGAGGAAATTTGGAGATATTGACGATGGAGTTCCTCATAAAAAAACTGTCATGAGGAAGAAAAGACAAATTACTCCAACCAAAGCCAAACCTTCCACAAGAAGAAGAACCCGCAACCCTATCCCCAGCACCAGCACCAGCACCAGCAGCTCTTATCCTATCGAGAGCGCCACGAGTAGAAAAGACGAAGACGAAGACGAAGAATCCTCTCCCCCAACTCCAACAGCAACAACTCCCCACGATAAATGTAGATTGGATGAACTTTCGAAGGAGCTAAATGAATTCAAAACTGTAATGAGAAACGAAAGAACTCTCTTCAAAACTGAAATGAGAAATGAAATAAGTCTCATCAAAACCGAAATGAGAGATGACATAATTCTCATTAAACGGATGTTAAAGGAACTACAGCAAGGGGAGAAAAAGAAGGAGAATGATGAAGAAAAGGACGAGGGGGATTTTGAGGTGAACACTGAGGTATGAGTTTGAATGATGATAAATTTCGTGCATTTGGCATTTCTTGCATTTGGTCAAATTAAATGATTTTTTCTTTTTTGTAGGATGGGAAGGGAGACAATGATGTGCTGATTTTGGAGAAAGACAATGCTGTGCTTGTGGAGGAGAATGAAGTTGAGGTATGTATTTCTTGCATTTCCTTGCATTTGGATAATTGGTGCATTTCTTGCATTTCGACTAATTGAAGGCTTTTCTGTTTATTGTAGGATGGACAGGAGGGAGACAATGATGTGCTGATTTTGGAGAAAGACAATGTTGGGCTTGTGGAGGATAATGAAGTTGAGGTATGTATTTCTTGCATTTCCTTGCATTTGGATAATTGGTGCATTTCTTGCATTTTGACTAATTGAAGGCCTTTCTGTTTATTGTAGGATGGACAGGAGTAAGACAATGATGTGCTAATTTTGGAGAAAGACAATGTTGGGCTTGTGGAGGATAATGAAGTTGAGGTATGTATTTCTTGCATTTCCTTGCATTTGGATAATTGGTGCATTTCTTGCATTTTGACTAATTGAAGGCTTTTCTGTTTATTGTAGGATGGACAGGAGGAAGACAATGTTGGGCTTGTGGATAAAAACAATGTTGGGGAGGACAATGAGAATGAAGAGAAGACAATTGAAGATGGTGTTAAAAATACTGAGGTATGCATTTCTTGCATTTGGTGCAATTCGCGCACTTTTCCTAATTCTTGCATTTGGACTAATTGAAGGGCTTTTCTGTTTATTGTAGGATGGACAGGAGAAAGACATTGTTGGGCTCTTGGAGAAAAACACTGTTGGGGAGGACAATGAAAATGAAGAGCAGACAGTTGAAGATGGTGAAAACAATATCGAGGTATGCATTTCTTGCATTTGGTGCAATTCGCGCACTTTTCCTAATTCTTGCATTTGGACTAATTGAAGGGCTTTTCTGTTTATTGTAGGATGGACAGGAGAAAGACATTGTTGGGCTCTTGGAGAAAAACACTGTTGGGGAGGACAATGAAAATGAAGAGAAGACAGTTGAAGATGGGGAAAAAAATTTCGAGGTATGCATTTCTTGCATTTGGTGCAATTCGCGCACTTTGCCTATTTCTTGCATTTGGACTAATTGAAGGGCTTTTCTGGTTTTTGTAGGATGGGCCGTTGTTGGAGATGGAGATGGAGAATGTTGGGAATTTGGAGGAGAAGACAATTCAAGATGGTGAAAACAATACTGAGGTATGCATTTCTTGCATTTGGTGCAATTCGCGCACTTTGCCTATTTCTTGCATTTGGACTAATTGAAGGGCTTTTCTGGTTTTTGTAGGATGGGCCGTTGTTGGAGATGGAGATGGAGAATGTTGGGAATTTGGAGGAGAAGACAGTTCAAGATGGTGAAAACAATACTGAGGTATGCATTTCTTGCATTTGGTGCAATTCGCGCACTTTGCCCATTTCTTGCATTTGGACTAATTGAAGGGCTTTTCTGGATTTTGTAGGATGGGCCGTTGTTGGAGATGGAGAAGACAGTTGAAGATGGTGAAAAAAATATCGAGGTATGCATTTCTTGCATTTGATGCAATTCACGCACTTTGCTTATTTCTTGCATTTGGACTAATTGAAGGGCTTTTCTGGTTTTTGTAGGATGGGCCGTTGTTGGAGATGGAGAAGACAGTTGAAGATGGTGAAAAAAATATCGAGGTATGCATTTCTTGCATTTGGTGCAATTCGCGCACTTTGCCTATTTCTTGCATTTGGACTAATTGAAGGGCTTTTCTTGTTTTTGTAGGATGGGCCGTTGCATTTGGACAATTTTGGGACTTTGGAGGAGAAGACAGATGGTGGGAATGTTGAGGAAGCTATGGAGGAGCAGGTGGAGAAGTAGGTGGAAGATAATGAAGATGAGGTTGAAGAGAATGTTGAAGAGAAGGTGGAAGAGGAGGTTGAAGAGAAGGTTGAAGAGAAGGTGGAAGAGAAGGTGGAAGAGAAGGTGGAGGATAATGAAGATGAGGTATGTAATTCTTGTATTTGGACTAATTGAAGACTTTTTTGCCTAATTCAATGATTTCTTTGTAGGTGGACGATGATTTCGTTGTGCAGAGGGTAGGAAGGGGGTCTAGAGGGGTAGGAAGGGGGTGCAGAGGGGTAGGAAGGTGGAGGATAATGAAGATGAGGTATGCAATTCTTGCATTTGGACTAATTGAAGACTTTTGTTGCCTAATTCAATGATTTCTTTGTAGGTGGACGATGATTTCGTTGTGCAGAGGGGTAGGAAGGGGGTGCAGAGGGGTAGGAAGGGGGTGCAGAGGGGTAGGAAGGTGGTGCAGAAGGGTAGGAGGGTGGTGCAGAAGAAGGTGGACGATCATTTCGTTGTGCAGAAGAAGGAAGAGAAGAAGGAGGACAAGCGGATAGATGAGGATGTGGTGGTACTGGAAGATGCATCCCACATCGTATTTAAGAGAAAGAGGACGGCGTCGAAAGCTGTACTTAGTCCCTACATCGTCCCTCGTCCAAGAAAGAAGACGATTGTTGTCGATCCTATGTCGACTTGTAATGAGCAACTGAGGAAAGAGTTCAAGAAAGAATTTGCGAAAGGGGCTAGATTTAAAGAGGTTCAACTCTCTGATGGCACTGAAGACCTTAAGTTCTTCACTACAATTCTGAGGTTAAATAAGTGGCTAACTGATGTGGAGATGAATGCAGCAATTTGTCTGCTAAGAGCAAGAGCATTCGCCTACCCTAAGTCGTACCCGGCGGATTTCACCATCTTAGATTGCCAGTTTGGCCCTTTGATTACTTCATACTATGACGATTTTGTTGCTGACTCGGTTGATCCAGAAAAACCACATGGCCATACTTTCGATCAAGTCATTTACCACTACTACTGGGGTAGAGAAGATAAACATATGCCAGGTTGGAGCAGTGTTGATGTTATTTACTTCCCCCTCAACCTCAACAACCTACACTGGGTACTGTGTGTTATTCGATTGCAAGAATGGAGAATTGATGTTTATGATTGCGATCAGACAATTTTCAATGATGAAGAATTCGGAAAATACATGAAAGCCATTTGTGAGATGTTGCCGCCTTTCCTTCATAAAGCAATGTCTGAACTTGAAATTGCCAGGTATCCTAACATGATAAATGAAACTTTTAGATTTCAGAGAATCCCACACCCTGAAGTACCAAAAGCAGAATGGAGTGGGGACTGTTGCGTTTTTGTATTAATGTATTTAGAGTACCTGACTGCTAAACTTGGTCTAGAAAACTGCATATCAAAGAATATGCAATTATATAGGGAAAAGTGGGCAGTCAGGTTGTACCACCAGATTTTAGAGCCATGAAGTTGTAAACACTGAATTATTGTTGTATATTGTTTTGTAAACACTGAATTATTGTTGTAACATGTTTCGTAAACACTGAATTATTGTAATTGTTTATCATCATCATTTCAGACATGAATATTGTAATAGGTATCATAAAATTCACGTGTATTGTAATATAATTCACGTGGTTGTAACATGAATGCTGTAATAAGTATCATAAAATTCACGTGTATTGTAATATAATTCACGTGGTTGTAACATGAATGTTGTAATAGGTATCATAAAATTCACGTGTATTGTAATATAATTCACGTGGTTGTAACATGAATGTTGTAATAGGTATCATAAAATACACGTGTATTGTAATAAAATTCACGTGTATTGTAATATAATTCACGTGTATTGTAATACGCGTGATTCATAACTCACGCGTATTACAATATGACTCACGTGAATTATATTACAATACACGTGAATTTTATTACAATATGACTCACGTGAATTATATTACAATACACGTGAATTATATTACAATACACGTGAATTTGCATTGTGCAATATATATGCTTGAGTCACTCACTGTATGGCCAACCTGGATGTATTATACAATCTGTATACAACTTTCAATCAGCATACAATATTCAAAAACCAACAACAATCAATCAGCATACAATATTCGAAAACCAACAACAATAATCAGTATACAATATTCAAAATTGCACAGACAATATTCATGTTTGTGGCTGAGATGATGGCGGCTGAGATGATGATGCTCTTGCAGCTCTTGCAGTAGAGGGTGCAGGCATTACTGATTTGCATGTTGCCCTGTTGTGACCCTGACCACCACATGAGCTACATCTTCTCGGTACCTTACGAATTTCACCTTGGGATGACCTACGCTTTGTTTGAGGTCGCCCTTTCTTAACCTTAACAGGTGGTTTAAGGCACACTCGTTGCTTGATATGTTCTGGAATATCCCAATACTCTTCATGACAAACTGGATATATTGTTTCCGCATAAGCATTGATCCACATTTCACTTGAGTAATACCTGAAAGATAACAATTGAACATGAGTGAGAAATAAAGTTAGTTAGATAAATTCAATAGCAAATAAAGTAAAGTAAACCCTAAACCTTGAGCAGAACTCATAGGCATCCAATCTATGGGTACGGGAAACAGCTAGGGCATGAGTGCAAGGAAGACCAGATACATCAAATACCCTACAACTACAACTCATTCCTCTCAAGTCAACTTTATAATCAGATTCACCGTCATGGACATAAAACTCGAAACGGTTAAGTGGATGAACGTTATATAATCTGGCCTTCTCAGCTTGATCACGTAAGAACTTTTCATAATAAGAAGATAAACGTTCATTGTGATTGTAAGCTTTTTCTCTTCGACTGTTAAACCAATCTTGTAATGTGAATCTTAAATAATCAGCTAAGATTGATATGGGATACTTTCTAGCTTCCCTACTTTGACTATTGAAGCTCTCAGCGTAATTGCTTGTCATTTGATTGTATCGTTTACCCGGAAAAAATGCACGACTCCATCTCTCATACCCAATATCTGCAAATACATAGCAATACGAGGGTCCTTAGCATTGATCTTGTCAAAATGCTGATTAAACTTCAAGATTGTGTATGCTTGAGAAGCCAAACCAAACTCGGCGTGGCAGTGATCGGTTTTGAATTTGGCCATAATATTCATCTTGATGTGATATGTGCACGCACCGTGGTCAGCTTCTGGAAAAACAGCACACAAGGCATTGGCGATGCTTGGGTGTCTATCAGATACAAACACGAGATCATCAACCAATCCAATTGCATCTCTAAGTTTTTGCATGAAATAAGTCCAGGAGTTGTTATTTTCAGAATCAACAACGCCGAATGCAACAGGATAGAGTTGTTCATTCGCATCTAATGGATGTCTGTTATGGTACCCGGATTGTTCTTCTCCAACATGTACAGGTATGATGGCAATTTACCGTAAGAATCTTCTACAGTTCCTCGCACCGCCATTAGGGCCTTTTCTCTAGACCGCCAAGCCTTATTATAAGACAACTTTATTCCATAAGTAGTCTGTATGTCTTCCATTATTTTCTTGGGCATGTGGTCATGGTGATGGTCCATGTACTTGCTCTTCATGCATTCCCCAAACACCCATGCTGGTGCTGGCCTTTGATTCTCTTGCCTCGTCACAATTGAACATGTATGATCTTTTACGAATTTACGAATCTCAAACATTTCCGAGGAATTTACTCTGACAGCACACAGTCTCCACTTGCAATTCTTATCCAAACATTTCACAACCCAAAGTTCTTTTTTTGACTTCACCACTTTGAATTCAAATTGATTAGTCATGGCCTATTTATATAACCTCAGCTGAAGTTCTTTTTTATTCTCAAACAAAGAACTGACTTCCAATCCGATTTCGGTACTTACTGCCTCATGTATAGGATTTTCACTACTTGGTATGTTACTAGCAACCCATTCACTACAGCTTGGTTGAGTACGAACAACAACATTGTTTTGTTGTGTACTAGGAACCCAAGAACCGCTTGGATTTGGATTGGTACTAGGAACCCAATCAGAACTACTAGGTTGGGTAATAGGAACCCAATCATCATCAGCATCATCCCCCACATTCAGACGCAAATGTTCATCTTCAATGTCATTTTCAAAGAAAACCTCACGCTGCATCGGGAAGACGTCGGGGTCATCAATTTCTGGAACCGCTACACTTTCTTGAGTTGGTAGTGACTTCTCTACTAAGGATACACACAATGGAGTGCGGTTGTGGACTGAAACTGCTTCATGTAAAAAGAACTCCACATCCACATCTTTTTTTATATCAGTTATATAAGAAAATTTGGCAATCATGCCAGGAGCATTATACTTGACTTGAAGCAATAAATCATATCTAGATTTGTCAACATCGGTAGCAGAATAAATTTGATCAACTAATTGTGCATAAGTAGAATTTTGGGGAACAATCATACCGCTGTTTGACTTTGCAGAAAAATGAGTAAGATCATCTGTAGTTTTCCACTCTCCATCAAAGTAAAGAAGTACAGGTACTTGAGCTGCAATTGAAAACAGTTCAACAATATCACAAGAATTGAAAACAGTTCAACAACATCACAAGAATTGAAAAAAGTTCAACAACATTACAATAACCGAGGAGAGTTTGCTCGTAGAGTTTCAGGAAATCCAATGCCGCAACTTTTTACCATAAGTTTGCTTCAATGAATCTAATGGGATAAGAGCTCCCTATCCAATAGGTCCATTGAAGCAAACTTGTGGTTAATTCTTGGAACATTGTATCTCCACGAAACATACCAGTAAACTCTACCTCAATACTAGAATAACAAGATAGTATTGAGTGAAATCAGCTACACTATGCCAGCATGCAAACCCTAAACCTTAATACTAGAATAACAAGATAGTATTGATTCCCTTTCAAAACAAGATAGTGGAGAGGAAGCTTAACATACAGAAAACGGAAATAACTCAATAAGACTTTCTAAGAACTAAAACAAAGCTAATACCCAAATCAAGGCCTCGTTTGAGGAAGGGTTATTTAGATTTAATCAAAATAACACCTTATCCCATCATGAATCAAATCATTTCAATCATCCACAAATTACCCTTACTTTATTTGAATAGCATTTTAAATATTAAATAAACATACCCATTTTGAGAACGAAGAGTAGTGGGTAAGCTGCTGCTGCTCGTGGTCGAGTTCTTCAGGGTATCGTGGTGTCATTGTAGTCGTCCGCTGCTGCTGCTCGTGGTCGAGTTCTTCAGGGGAGGGTCGAGTCGGAGTGGCGAAAGCGAGAGAAGAGAGAAGGGGAAATTAAGGATTCGTGGTTTTGTTATAAATTAGGGCACAAAAATAATATATACGATGAAAGACGTGAATTGTTATTCACGTGTTTCATCTAAAACGCGTGAATAAACTCACGCGTTTTAACGTGAAATGCATTCACGCGTTTCATCTAAATCGCGTGAGTTTATTCACGCGTTTTAGATGAAACACGTGAATAGCAACATTGTTCCTTGTTCCTTGTTGTTTGAGTTATGTGGCGAATATGCGTGAATAACAACATTGTTCCTTGTTGTTTGAGTTATGTGGCGAATAACAACATTGTTCCTTGTTGTTTGATTATACACAATACACGTGAGTTATGAGGATAAGTTATGATATTGTTAACATAAGTAATAAACCATAAATAGAAGAATATTCAGTAATATAAACCACCATAAATCATAAATATCCAAATTAAGTATTGTTATAAACCATAAATATCATAAATATCATAAATAACCCATAAATAGAAGAACAATAAGTCTAAACAACTCCAAATTAAGTAAGCAAATGCTGCAAATCACAAGCAGCAACAGATTGAAGCAACTTTGTATGAGGAACGACATGTTCATCCAATATGCATGACATAGCAGCCGCTGTCTCAAAAAGCCAATTGTCGGGGAGAACATCAAAATCCTTTTCAATTGGTCGATACCTGCTGTCTATCTCGAAATATACTATTATAGTTTTCGCATCCCTTGGCTCAGCAAATGAATAATCTGGATTATCCGATTCTTTAATACTACCACCTCCAGCAACTATTAACTCAATGAGATCCTGTTTGTAAAGTGTGTTGAAATTCCCTATAAATATAAAAATGTAACCGTCGAACAGTTTCGAACGCTGAAAAACCAACAAAGAAGATAATTTCAGTTATCATGCAAAATAAGAAAAAGTACAGATAGGAGGAATAAGACCAAACTCACATTATTCAACAACAGAAGTCTGCCTTTTCTAGGACCACCTTGGGCTCCATGATTATCATGTTTAACCTCATAAGGTTCCTCATCAACACAGTTTTGGGTTTTCAATGATGATTTTATCCCTAAACAAAACAATTTTTAAATTAATTTAACAGACATATGTATGAAAATAATCGTGTTAACAGAGACTCACAATCAATAGTAAGGACCAATTTCCCGTTCAGAATTGCCTTCAATACTTTTTGAGTTCGGCCGCATGCACCATTGGGATCAGTGTAAGCAATAACATGGGTTACATCTTCTCTCCACTTCGGAGACACCCTTGCACTAAAAGTGCGAGCAAATTCAACTATCAACAACTGTGTAAAACAATAATATAATGGTTATTACATACAAAACTAGTTAATATGGACATAGTTGAGAGAATAGAACATACATTATTTTCAGGTGATAATTGATTGGGACATAAGGTCATAACAGTGTTTGTTGCCTGCATATTATAAAAAAAAGGAGTTGAACGAACTGAGAAAACCATTTTATTAACAACCATTTTATTACATACCATTTTGTTGAACGAACTGAGAAAACCACAACGGCAGCTTCTGATCTAAATACTACAATATCCATCATTATAAACAGCAGAATATACATCAATAGCTAACCATACAATATTCATGTAATTGAAAATCAACAATCAATCAGTATATATAGGAAAACCAACAATCAATCAGTATATATGAAACGACATAATTTACATCAAAACCAAACCTGGAACCCTAAATACAACAATATCCATGAATATAAATGACAGAATATGCATCGAAACCTAACCCTAAACATAAATACTATAATATCTATCAATATAAATGGCAAAATATACATCGAAACCTAACCCTAAACCCAAATACATCAATATCCATTATAAACGGCATAATATACATCAAAACCAAACCTTTAACCCTAAATACACCAATATCCATGAATATAAACGGTATAATATACATTGAAACCTAACCCTAAACCCAAATACTTCGATATACATAGGAAACAGCATAATATACATCAAAACCAAACCTTTAACCCTGAATACACCAATATCCATGAATATAAACGGTATAATATACATTGAAACCTAACCCTAAACCCAAATACTTCGATATACATAGGAAACGACATAATATACATCAAATCA